>NW_027315768.1:25106404-25126404 GCF_026437365.1 Eucyclogobius newberryi
AGTAGAAAGTAGAAAGTAGAAGCAGTATAATATAATAATTGATTCTCTTTTTATTCTTAAGCAAATTTTGTTGTTGTGCAATGCTCTTCACATCTTTCCAAAGAGAAAAGTGAGAATGTAAGTTAGTGAGAATGTGAGTTTATGAGAATGTGAGTTAAGGAGACTGTGAGTTAGTGAGAATGTGAGTTAAGGAGACTGTGAGTTTATGAGAATGTGAGTTAAGGAGAATGTGAGTTAGTGAGAATGTGAGTTAGTGAGAATGTGAGTTAAGGAGAATGTGAGTTAGTGAGAATGTAAGTTAGTGAGAATGTGAGTTAAGGAGAATGTGAGTTAAGGAGAATGTGAGTTAGTGAGAATGTGAGTTAAGGAGAATGTGAGTTAAGGAGAATGTGAGTTAGTGAGAATGTGAGTTAAGGAGAATGTGAGTTAAGGAGAATGTGAGTTTATGAGAATGTGAGTTAGTGAGAATGTGAGTTAAGGAGAATGTGAGTTAGTGAGAATGTGAGTTAAGGAGAATGTGAGTTAAGGAGAATGTGAGTTAGTGAGAATGTGAGTTAAGGAGAATGTGAGTTAAGGAGAATGTGAGTTAGTGAGAATGTGAGTTAAGGAGAATGTGAGTTAGTGAGAATGTGAGTTAAGGAGAATGTGAGTTAGTGAGAATGTGAGTTTATGAGAATGTGAGTTAGTGAGAATGTGAGTTAGTGAGAATGTGAGTTAGTGAGAATGTGAGTTAGTGAGAATGTGAGTTAAGGAGAATGTGAGTTAAGGAGAATGTGAGTTAGTGAGAATGTGAGTTAGTGAGAATGTGAGTTTATGAGAATGTGAGTTAGTGAGAATGTGAGTTAGTGAGAATGTGAGTTAGTGAGAATGTGAGTTAGTGAGAATGTGAGTTAAGGAGAATGTGAGTTAGTGAGAATGTGAGTTAGTGAGAATGTGAGTTAGTGAGAATGTGAGTTAGTGAGAATGTGAGTTAAGGAGAATGTGAGTTAGTGAGAATGTGAGTTAGTGAGAATGTGAGTTAGTGAGAATGTGAGTTAGTGAGAATGTGAGTTAGTGAGAATGTGAGTTAGTGAGAATGTGAGTTAGTGAGAATGTGAGTTAAGGAGAATGTGAGTTAGTGAGAATGTGAGTTAAGGAGAATGTGAGTTAAGGAGAATGTGAGTTTATGAGAATGTGAGTTAAGGAGAATGTGAGTTAAGGAGAATGTGAGTTAGTGAGAATGTGAGTTAAGGAGAATGTGAGTTAAGGAGAATGTGAGTTAGTGAGAATGTGAGTTAAGGAGAATGTGAGTTAGTGAGAATGTGAGTTAAGGAGAATGTGAGTTAAGGAGAATGTGAGTTTATGAGAATGTGAGTTAAGGAGAATGTGAGTTAAGGAGAATGTGAGTTAGTGAGAATGTGAGTTAGTGAGAATGTGAGTTAAGGAGAATGTGAGTTAAGGAGAATGTGAGTTAGTGAGAATGTGAGTTAAGGAGAATGTGAGTTAGTGAGAATGTGAGTTTATGAGAATGTGAGTTAGTGAGAATGTGAGTTAGTGAGAATGTGAGTTAGTGAGAATGTGAGTTAGTGAGAATGTGAGTTAGTGAGAATGTGAGTTAAGGAGAATGTGAGTTAAGGAGAATGTGAGTTAGTGAGAATGTGAGTTAGTGAGAATGTGAGTTTATGAGAATGTGAGTTAGTGAGAATGTGAGTTAGTGAGAATGTGAGTTAGTGAGAATGTGAGTTAGTGAGAATGTGAGTTAAGGAGAATGTGAGTTAGTGAGAATGTGAGTTTATGAGAATGTGAGTTAGTGAGAATGTGAGTTAAGGAGAATGTGAGTTAGTGAGAATGTGAGTTTATGAGAATGTGAGTTAGTGAGAATGTGAGTTAGTGAGAATGTGAGTTAGTGAGAATGTGAGTTAGTGAGAATGTGAGTTAAGGAGAATGTGAGTTAGTGAGAATGTGAGTTTATGAGAATGTGAGTTAGTGAGAATGTGAGTTAGTGAGAATGTGAGTTAGTGAGAATGTGAGTTAGTGAGAATGTGAGTTTATGAGTTAGTGAGAATGTGAGTTAAGGAGAATGTGAGTTAGTGAGAATGTGAGTTAGTGAGAATGTGAGTTTATGAGTTAGTGAGAATGTGAGTTAGTGAGAATGTGAGTTAGTGAGAATGTGAGTTAGTGAGAATGTGAGTTAAGGAGAATGTGAGTTAGTGAGAATGTGAGTTAGTGAGAATGTGAGTTAGTGAGAATGTGAGTTTATGAGTTAGTGAGAATGTGAGTTAGTGAGAATGTGAGTTAGTGAGAATGTGAGTTTATGAGTTAGTGAGAATGTGAGTTAGTGAGAATGTGAGTTAGTGAGAATGTGAGTTTATGAGTTAGTGAGAATGTGAGTTAGTGAGAATGTGAGTTAGTGAGAATGTGAGTTAGTGAGAATGTGAGTTAGTGAGAATGTGAGTTTATGAGTTAGTGAGAATGTGAGTTAGTGAGAATGTGAGTTAGTGAGAATGTGAGTTAGTGAGAATGTGAGTTAGTGAGAATGTGAGTTTATGAGTTAGTGAGTTTATGAGTTAGTGAGAATGTGAGTTAGTGAGAATGTGAGTTTATGAGAATGTGAGTTAGTGAGAATGTGAGTTAGTGAGAATGTGAGTTTATGAGAATGTGAGTTAGTGAGAATGTGAGTTAGTGAGAATGTGAGTTAGTGAGAATGTGAGTTAGTGAGAATGTGAGTTAGTGAGAATGTGAGTTAGTGAGAATGTGAGTTAGTGAGAATGTGAGTTAGTGAGAATGTGAGTTTATGAGAATGTGAGTTAGTGAGAATGTGAGTTAGTGAGAATGTGAGTTAGTGAGAATGTGAGTTAGTGAGAATGTGAGTTAGTGAGAATGTGAGTTAGTGAGAATGTGAGTTAGTGAGAATGTGAGTTTATGAGTTAGTGAGAATGTGAGTTAGTGAGAATGTGAGTTTATGAGTTAGTGAGAATGTGAGTTAGTGAGAATGTGAGTTTATGAGTTAGTGAGAATGTGAGTTAGTGAGAATGTGAGTTTATGAGAATGTGAGAATGTGTTACTTCTCACTCACAAACTCTCCATCTGCAAACGTTGAGAAGACACATGACTGAACAGAGGAGGTTGAAACTGGGCCTGACACATTGAAAGCATTACTCCTGCACGTACTTACCATAAACGCGTCATATCTCCCGTCCTGAGAAGTGTGTCCGTTTTGACTGCGGGCCAGACGGATCGCCGCGGTAACAGGAGAGCCAGGCCCACACTACAGAGAGTGATGGAGGGATGGTGTGAGCCGCGGAGGATAAATCAGACTTTTCCCACTGAGCGGAGCAGCTTTATGGGGCTCTCTCCTGAGTCTCACCCAAGGAAACAATTGTGTCATTATTTTAAATTGTTACAGTCAAATGTCAACACTTTTTGATGGAGAGGCCGGGCGTCTGAGCAGTGTAGAAGTGTTAGAAGAGAACTGGTCAAGTACAGCAGTGGTAACTCCCTAAGCTTTGTCTCACACTCAAATTACATAGTCAAATTACACTGTTTACCACAGTAGGATTGTCAGTTTTTACAGATAAAACGTATTGTTCTAATTATGCTGATGTTTAAAATCCACCCACATTTTAAAGGATGTAAAATTGTATTCAAATGAAATGCTTTGTTCAAATACTATTCAATTCTTAATAAATATGAAGCAATTCAAGTATCTGTGGTTGAGAAACACTGAAATATAGAATGGAAAGTCAGTGGTAACTTTAATAAAAAATGCCTCGTGTAACTTTTTCTGGTGATAGTCCATGGAAATGTCTGTGCGTTTACTGGAATATTCCACAGTAAAGCATGGAAGTTGTTTATCTCCATGGAGGCAAAGTTACAGGTCTGATCTGTGGTGTGGTGACCACGCTCACGACCGATATGCATTAAAAAAAAAACATCTATAATCAAATAAAAGCAATAACATCTCCATGAAGACGAGAAGGTAAAAAACCAACATAATGCACCTTAAAACAACTTAAATAAAATAAAAGAATAAAACACAGAAATAAAAGAATAATATATTAGAACAAGTACAGATTTAATAAATAATTATGAAAAGTGTTGTGTAAAATTTGCTTTGTGCCGCTCGAGAAAATGCTTAAATAAACTACAGCCATGACACTGTAATAATATAATTTCTATGCTTTTATTTGATGTAATCTGTTGTGATAGAACTCTACATTCACGTTTAGCTGACTTTGTAAAAAAGTTCCCACGTCTCCCAGACTCTGATATGAAAACAGCGAGCAACAGGTGCAGACTTATATTTCCAATACAAACACTACAGAGATATTTGTCATAGTCTCGGTAGTTCGAGGTCAGAAATAGTCCGTATTATATTCACGGACAGAAAAAAGAAAGACAAAAAGAATCATTTGAAAATAGACGTGCCACTTTCATTTAAGTCAACTTTGATCCCGAGCGTCCCGTGTGATGTGGTCAGCGCTTTAAGAGTGACTCAAAGTGAAACGTCCCGTGTTGAGGCTGATGCACCACATTTATCACAAGGCCGATCTTTCATTTTCTCTTAAGTCGTGGTTATTAGTTTTAGTCTGATCCGTCCCGTCACAGGCCGGCACAGAAGAGCTGCACCTGCCATGGGTTCGATTCCTTATGAAACACATCGGCGCGTCTGTCTCTGAGCGAGTGGGATTGATTTGCAGAGACATCTGGATGAAATGTGAGCCCCAAACATGTGCTGGTCGATACAGTCATGCGAGAGAACACATGACTATGTTCATACACAAATATGCACTACTTTCATTGTATGCTTATGTTTTTGACTTCATGTGTGCTGCTTCGTTTGGGGAGCAGGAATTCTATTATTTCATTAGGCAGATAAGTAAATAATACGCCATAAATGTCATTGTGAAGTCATTTAAAAACATATGAAAATTGATGTATATATTTCTTTCTTTTTTTCCAATATTACAATTTGTTTTATTTCATTTTATTTGCTGTACAGTATTGCAATTGTACAAAGAAAACTCAACTGCAATTATTAATGTTGCGCTATTTGTTTAGATTCTGAAACTGGAATATTTTGGCATTTTGTTGTGAAGAAATATTTAGTGGCTTGTTAAAATGCGCTTCATGTAAAAATCAAATAGAAATAAAGATATCTGCGTTAAAAAAAAAGAAATATACACATCAAGATGGGGGAAAAAAGACAAAAAATATGGAAATGAAAACGAAATCTGTGACTGCTTATGAATCTACAGGCAAGAATTTAGTTTCAATTTTAAAATAAGGCAGATAAGTGATAGATAAGTGTAAGTAGAAAAGGTCGATTTGAAAGATTATCATCAGAAATATTGTAATTTACTTGAATAAATTGGTCAGAATGTCTCTAAATGTCAGCTTTTGTGAAAGACTATATCGTGAATATCTTGAACAAAGCGAGACTACAAATTGAGATTTGTGAAAATGTTAACTTAAGATAACAGCAAGCATTTTTCCACAAATCCCCAAAACTCCTTCACGTCCAATTCTCCGTCTGCAACGTCTTATTTCCTGCTGACAGAACAGAACACAACAGGCTCTCGTGTCATCTGATCCTTTGCATCCTGTTTTAGTTTATGTCTCCAGACTTGGGGTTTGAGTGTCCGGTCTGCTGCTCTCCTCGGCCCGCGTCCCGTCATCCATCAGTGCGACGGGGAGGAGGACGGCCCCGACGGGACAGCTCACGACGGAACGGCCCCGACGGGACAGCTCACGACGGAACGGCCCCGACGGGACAGCTCACGACGGGACGGCCCCGACGGGACAGCTCACGACGGGACGGCCCCGACGGGACAGCTCACGACGGGACGGCCCCGACGGGACAGCTCACGACGGAACGGCCCCGACGGGACAGCTCACGACGGAACGGCCCCGACGGGACAGCTCACGACGGGACGGCCCCGACGGGACAGCTCACGACGGCTGTGTTTAGTGTCAGCAGCACCTCGGGGATCAGCGCCAAAGAACTTCACCTGTACTTCTACTACTACTACTACTACTACTACTACTACTACTACTACTACTACTACTACTACTACTACTACTACTACTACTACTACTACTAAACCCTCCTGTGTTTCTATTTCAGTCTCAAGTCAAATTCCTCACTTATTTCTCTCTTTTGTGCGTCATCTGTGATTCCCTTACTTTAATTTGCCTTTTAGATTCGAACTGTAAGTGACATATGTAGATGTAGTTTTAAATATGTGAATATGTAAAGTAGCTGACAAATATTGGTGAAGAAAGACAAGAAAAAGTTGTATTTCCACGGATTTTATTCTGTTGCACACATCAATTTACAATCAATATTTGACGTTGTTAACTTGAGTGACTTGTGTCTTATTATTTTCACAATTTATAATTTGAATTCTACCTGCTTTGATTGTGATTGCTCTTTGTTTTATCCTCTGTTTTGGGCAGTTGTGGAGTTTTTAAAGTGCTTTATAAATGAACTTACGTCGTGCACACTAAATAAGCTGACACAAAACAAAGATGTGGTCATGTTATTTTTGATGAGTCCACATTCTTTCTTTTGTTTTAATTTAAACTAAATTTTGCAGTTTTAACAAGCTATTTGAGAATTGTTTCTGAGGTGGCGTATGGCTGATGGTGAAGGCCGATACCAGGGATGCTTGGTTCAATCCAATACCAACCAATACATTTAAAACGTAAATGTATTCTGTTTATAACGGGGTTCAGCTAATGAAAGACAGATTTATGGTATTTTATTTTTAGTGTCTTTAGTTTGAGTTCCTCTTGGGGATGAATAAAAGTCATTCTGATTCGGAAGGGCCATAAATCTAATCCGATGGCACGTATTGGACAACTGACAATACCAATACCAACGAGTTTTGGATTCAAATGCACTGAAACTCTTCCACTATAAAGAATTTGACCATGGTGCATATTTTTGCTCCACCCCTGCTTGAACTGATGTCAAAAATAAATAAATCTGTGGATAAACTAAAATATAAACAATGTAAATTATAAAATGTATTTATTCATTTTATTCATTTTATTCATTTTATTCATTTTATTCATTTTATTCATTTTATTCATTTTATTCATTTTATCTATTTTATCTATTTTATTTATTTTGTATCATCATTTCTATTATTATTATTATTATTATTTATTTCTTCTATTTTGGATGAGAATCGATACTTGTTGAAACATCATTTATATATCAGGCATCGATCCATCCACCACTTAAGTGTGACTGAACCCATTACTGCATTTCCATTTATTTGTACTTTAGCTGTATTTATTGAAGTAAATCCAACACATTTCCGTCGTTAACCTCGCCGTGTCAAAAGTTCAGTATTTCCAGGTTATAAAAACTGACACCGGCAAAAACACAAATCTAAATTTTGCCGCTTGTTCTGGCCGAACCTGCAGCTGGCGTGGACGTGAGGGTATAATGATATCAACAGGACATGCTCCAATCAAAAGACATGCGCGGCCTATGTTACTGACTCCTGACATCAAACAGGCCGCGCTTTGGGCTTGTGGCGGAGGGATACTTTACACCTCGGTCCCACCAAACCACACACTTGGACCGCGCACTCTGGACAGCTACCTTAAAGATATGATTTATAGCAGGCATGTGACAGTTTACATTTGGGACGTATACATTTAGCCTCAGCAATCAGCGGTGTAAAACTAGCTGGGCCGTTGCTAAACATGTTTACCGCAAATGTAAAAGAATGTGGATGTCAGAGGTAAAGAGGGCTGGGGCGTGTCGGACCTATTTAGCCTGGTATTTGGAAAACTATTCGATATATTATGGATTGTTTCACAGCAAAGGAAATGTGAAAGAATTAAGGCTACATTTTATGGATTCAGAGCCATTTTACTCAAGTAAAAGTTTTACTCAAGTTAAAGTATGTAGTATAAGTAACATTTTTCAAGTACCTTTTAAAATGTTTTAGTAGTAAAAAGTAAAAGTATTTCACACAGATTTTGAGAACAGTTAAGACGTTAAATGTGGCTTATTTTGATCAACAGAAAACATTTCAATACTTTTTTTTCTAGTTATTTTGTGTTTGCACTAACTCTCTCTATAATAATATATATATATATATATATATATATATATATATATATATTATAAAGTACAGATACCTGCTCTCATATGTAATGAAGTAAAAAGTATCCACTGTAGAAATGTACTTTCTACCTCTGTATAGAATTATCACCAGAGCATTTGTTTTTTGCATTTTGCATCAGTTTGTGGCTTAAACTGTAGATAAAAGTACACTTTATTGTTCCTGTATTTGACCCATAGCAGCAGAAAGCTGTCAGGAGCAGTGGGTGACAGCAGCGCGGCGTCACCCGTCTCCAGATCTTTACTCAGGCTGTAGTCAGGACACTTCTGGGCAGGACGATCAGGACTGTGACTGTGAGCTCCAGCTTCAGATTGTTGTCTCAAAAACTAGACTAAAATGTGACCGCGCCTTTATTGTGGCCGGTCCAAACTTTGGAACTCTCTTCCCGCTCACACAAAGTCTCTCAGTTGAAGCTGTTAAGTCTTTTCTTGAAACTCAGCAGTATTTTAACCCGGCATGAGAATTGTGCGGTCTTTAAGGAATTACATTTCCTATTGCTTTCTATTGCAAATTTTTAAGAATATTTATTGATTGTCTATTGACTTTTTACTAATAATAATAACGTATTGTTTATGCTATTTTATGCTTATGCTTTAGTATGTGATGTTATGTGTTTACTGACGTTGTGTTCTCTCTGTGCAGACCTTTGCAGACCTGGTGTTGGTAAAACTGTGCTGCACAAATACAGTCGGCTTGTTGTAGTTGATGGAGGAAATTGCAGTGCGAAGAAGAAGAGGCGTAAACACAGGCAGAACATGCAAACGCCACAAAAACACCTCGGAACCTGCAACATTAGATTCTTATTTTTCTTTCCTTTGGCTTTGGTTTTCCATGATGATGATGATGATGATGATGATGATGATGATGATGATGATGATGAGTTTTAATTCAAAAGTAAAATCATGTAAATGGATCCAACCAGTTCATGTTGTTCTTTTTCTTCTGGATTTCAATGAGAAAACTATGATTTGTGGCTTTAGAGTTCTTTAGATCGGTCATAAACGCTCGCAGCAGTTTGTCGCACACAGACTTGGCACATTTCATTTATTCTAATTGCGATCCACCTGCTATGTTAATGAGCACTTTAAAAGGAAGGATTTCCATTTTCAATTAAAGCACTACTGACTTTGCACAGGAACGAAGCCCACTGCATTATGATCCCGAAAATGTACTCATTACTGACTAAATTAACTCGCGCTTCTATTGTAATTGGTTACAATTGGAAAAAGTTTGTTCTTCAAAGCAACTGGATTTATGTTCTTGAGGAAAGGCGATGATATATGGAAATGTCCCCATAAATGATAAACAAATTGGATAAATCTATGAGAACTTGCATTTGCCATTTGTGTTTAATTTAAGTTAAAACTATGTATTTAAGTATCAATAGCAGTTTATAATGAAGAATGTAGCCTTATCTGCTTTAATTTATGTTTCTGTAATGGCACGTTTACTTCTGCATATTTCAAGCATTTTAAAGTATCAGAACGTGATCATGAACACATTTCTGTGCATGTGCCGTGTTTTGGCATAGTTCCTGTATCTTTCTAATCTAGTTCAGTCTCCATATGGCTCCCCACATGCTTTCACTCCATCACTGTTGGAGTGGCGTCCCCGTCCCAGAGGACATCATTAGCACATCGGTCAATAGGACTTCTGGCCCACAATGCATCACACACACTTTGTTATCGAGACACAACAAATGTACTGTGCCAGAAACAAGAAATGGAGTGCAACACTAGCTAAATGTGAGCTCACCCACACGTCTGAGGAGGAAACTATTTCAAGTATTTCACCTGTTTTTTCTGTCTCAGGAAACAAGTGCGGATCTAGAAGACAAGCTGTGGATTCGAACAGAAAAACAAGCCTATAATGGTAATTGTACATTTGAGGTAATCCATCATTTGAAATTGAAAAGTAAAATTACTCTAGGTCAAATACATGATTGATATGAATTACAAGCAAATGCAAATTAATGGCCTGTACACCGTTTATTGGAGGAAATCGAAATAACCTTTTTATAATTTAAATTTAGAGGGAAAGGTTTTCAGACACACCTTTAAATATCAAATAAGCAATAACTACTGTATTTTCCAGACTGTAAGTCGCACCAGCCAAAAAAATGCATAATAGAGAAAAAAAAAACATATAAGTTGCACTGGAGTATGAAATGTGGTTGCAAGTGTGAAAATAACAAATAATATCACAAATAAGTCACCCGGAGTATAAGTATATAAGTATAAATATAAGTAGAAGTAGAACCCCGGCCTCTCCTTGAACCGACACCTTAACGTGGTGGAGGGGTTTGAGTGCCCGAATGATCCCGGGAGCTATGTTGTCGGGGGCTTCAAGCCCCTGGTAGAGTCTCCCAAGGCAAACAGGTCCTAGGTGACGGGTCAGACAAAGATCGGTTCAGAAGCCTCTTATGATGACAACAAGAACAAGGCAGTTTACGTCGCCCGGATCGGCGTCACCGGGGCCCCATCCTGGAGCCAGGCCTGGGATGGGTGCTCCATGGCGAGCGCCTGGTGGCCGGGTCTTACCCCACGGGGCCCGGCCGGGCACAGCCCGAAAGAGCGACGTGGGGCCGCCCTCCCTTGGGCCCACCACCCGCAGGAGGATCCATAAGGGGCCGGTGCAGAGAGATCTGGGCGGCAGTCGACGGCAGGGGCCTCGGCGACCAGATCTCCAGACACAGAGACTAACTCTGGGGACATGGAATGTCACCTCGCTGGGGGGGAAAGAGCCTGAGCTTGTGCGGGAGGTTGAGCGATACCGACTAGATATAGTCGGCCTCACCTCCACGCACAGTTTGGGCTCTGGAACCCATCTCCTCGAGAGGGGCTGGACGCTCCACTTCTCTGGTGTTGCCCGCGGGGAGAGGCGGCGGGCTGGTGTGGGCTTGCTTATAGCCCCTCAGCTCAGCCGCCACGTGTTGGAGTTTACCCCGGTGAACGAGAGGGTCGCGTCCCTCCGCCTTCGGGTGGGGGACAGGTCTCTCACTGTTGTGGCGGCCTACGGGCCGAACAGCAGTGCAGAGTACCCGGCCTTCTTGGAGTCCTTGGGAGGGGTACTGGACAGTGCACCGACCGGGGACTCCGTTGTTCTACTGGGGGACTTCAACGCCCACGTGGGCAATGACAGTGACACCTGGAGAGGGGTGATCGGGAAGAACGGCTTCCCCGATCTGAACCCGAGTGGTGTTCAGTTATTGGACTTCTGTGCTAGCCACGGATTGTCCATAACGAACACCATGTTCAAGCACAAGGGTGTTCATCAGTGCACATGGCACCAGGACACCCTAGGCCGGAGGTCAATGATCGACTTTGTTGTCGTGTCATCAGACCTCCGACCGCGTGTCTTGGACACTCGGGTGAAGAGAGGGGCAGAGTTGTCAACCGATCACCACCTGGTGGTGAGTTGGATCCGCTGGCGGAGGAGGAAGCCGGACAGACTTGGCAGACCCAAGCGCATTGTGAGGGTCTGTTGGGAACGTCTAGTGGAGCCCTCTGTCAGTAGCACCTCCGGGAGAGCTTCTCCCATGTCCCGGGGGAGGCTGGGGACATTGAGTCCGAGTGGACCATGTTCTCCGCCTCCATTGTTGATGCGGCTGCGCGGAGCTGTGCTCGCAAGGTCTCCGGTGCCTGTCGTGGCGGCAACCCCCGAACCCGGTGGTGGACACCGGAAGTAAGGGATGCCGTCAGACTGAAGAAGGAGGCCTATCAGGCCACTCTGGCTTGTAGGTCTCCGGAGGTCATCGAGGGGTATCGGCAGGCCAAGCGAGCCGTGGCTCGTGCTGTCGCAGAGGCAAAAACCCGGGCCTGGGAGGAGTTCGGGGAGGCCATGGAGGAGGACTATCGGTCGGCACCAAAGAAATTCTGGCAAACCGTCCGGCGCCTCAGGAGGGGGAAGCAGTGTCTCACCAACACCGTTTATGGTGCGGGTGGAGGCCTGCTGACCTCGACTGGGGATGTCGTCGGACGGTGGAAGGAATACTTTGAGGATCTCCTTAATCCCTCAGTCACGTCTTCCGAAGAGGAAGTAGAGACCGGGGACTCGGAGGCTGGCTCATCCATCACCCAAGCTGAAGTCACTGAGGTTGTTCGCAAACTCCTCGGTGGCAGGGCTCCGAGGGTGGATGAGATCCGCCCTGAGTACCTAAAGTATCTGGATGTTATAGGACTGTCTTGGTTGACACGTCTCCGCAACATCGCGTGGCGTTCGGGGACCGTGCCTCCGGACTGGCAGACCGGGGTGGTGGTCCCTCTGTTCAAGAAGGGGGACCGGAGGGTGTGTTCCAACTACAGAGGGATCACGATCCTCAGCCTCCCGGGTAAGGTCTATTCCAAGGTACTGGAGAGGAGAATCCGACCGATAGTCGAACCTCAGATTCAGGAGGAGCAGAGTGGTTTTCGTCCCGGTCGTGGAACACTGGACCAGCTCTATACCCTCCATCGGGTGCTCGAGGGTTCATGGGAGTTTGCCCAACCAGTCCACATGTGCTTTGTGGATCTGGAGAAGGCTTTCGACCGTGTCCCTCGGGGTGTCCTTTGGGGGGTGCTTCGGGAGTACGGGGTCCGGGGCCCTTTGCTCAGGGCTGTCCGGTCCCTGTATGAGCGGAGCAGGAGCTGTGTTTGCATTGCCGGCAGTAAGTCAGACCTGTTCCCAGTGCATGTTGGACTCCGCCAGGGCTGCCCTTTGTCACCGGTTCTGTTCATAATTTTTATGGACAGAATTTCTAGGCGCAGTCGGGGGTCGGAGGGTGTCCGGTTTGGGGACCACAGGATCTCATCTCTGCTGTTTGCAAACGATGTTGTCCTGATGGCTCCATCAAACCTGGACCTGCAACATGCACTGGGACGGTTTGCAGCCGAGTGTGAAGCGGCTGGGATGAGAATCAGCACCTCCAAATCCGAGGCCATGGTTCTCGACCCGAAAAAGGTGGCTTGCCCTCTCCAGGTGGGTGGGGTGTCCTTGCCCCAAGTGGAGGAGTTCAAGTATCTTGGGGTCTTGTTCACGAGTGAGGGAAGGATGGAGCGTGAGATCGACAGGCGGATCGGTGCAGCGGCTGCAGTGATGCAGTCGCTGCATCGGACCGTTGTGGTAAAGAGGGAGCTGAGCCCAAAGGCAAAGCTCTCTATTTACCGGTCGGTCTACGTTCCTACCCTCACCTATGGTCATGAGCTTTGGGTAGTGACCGAAAGAACAAGATCGCGAATACAAGCGGTCGAAATGAGTTTCCTCCGCCGTGTGGCTGGGCGCTCCCTTAGAGATAAGGTGAGGAGCTCGGCCACACGGGGGGAGCTCGGAGTAGAGCCGCTGCTCCTCCACGTCGACAGGAGCCAGCTGAGGTGGCTCGGGCATCTGTTCCGGATGCCTCCTGGGCGCCTCCCTCGGGAGATGTTTCAGGCATGTCCCACCGGAAAGAGGCCCCGGGGAAGACCCAGGACACGCTGGAGAGACTATGTCTCTCGGCTGGCCTGGGAAAGCCTCGGGATCCCCCCGGAGGAGTTAGAGGAAGTGTCTGGGGAGAGGGAAGTCTGGGAGTCCCTGCTCAGACTGCTGCCCCCGCGACCCGGCCCCGGATAAAGCGGCAGAAGATGGATGGATGGATGGAACCCCGGCCAAAACTATGAAAAAATGTTATAGTCCGGAAAATACGGTAAATAGTTATGGTTACTTTACTGGTGAGGTACATTACAAAGTAAATTGCACAACGATGCTTGATGATTACTGCTGTGTTGGAGCTGTATTCTTGGTGGTCTTGCAGTTAAAGGCTTTGAAGAGCCTGTGTTCACGTAGTAACTAATCATTTGTATAGAAAAAAAGCCTGCAGGGCTGTGCATCCTGTGAAAATAGACAAAATAAATCTCCAGCACCTCTGCAGCTCTGAGGCTGAGCGCTGCACTCATTACTTTTAATGTTTTGGAATTCTTGAGACCTCTGCACCACAGTTGCTCCCCGTGCAGTGAAGGTGTGAGGCCTCACGGGGAGAAAAGCAGTTAAAATGATCCTAAACACACAGACAAAAACAAGATATATTGCAAAGAAGTATATTTTAGATGAATAATCATGACAGTGCTACAAACACTCTGAGGGATTGGTTTAGTAGAAGCACTTCAGCTAAAATATCACAAAATCTAAGTGAGTATTTGTCCTTTATACAGTGTTTTTATTATAGATCTCTCTTAAAAAAATGATTAAAACTTCAAGTAGTTTGCAGGTTTAAGGTGAATTATATGAAATAAAATGAATGCTTTATTTGTCACATTTGTCTCCACTTGAGCTCACACTTATGACAGTGGCATGTGTGGTGTTTTAAAGTGCTGTTTAAGTGGCGTGTGGACTGACAGCACATACAGAGCACACAGTGGTAATGACTGTATCCATCACTGTGACACACACCAGCTCTTCTTTATGGATCACAGGAGTTAAGTGCAGAGCCAGAGCTGCTTCCACCATCATACAGCCACAAGAGCAGCAGATTTATAACAGGCCGGTCGTGTTGTTCAAACGTAACCTTGAATGTGTTTACAGTGCGCAGGTGGTAATCAAATCTTTCTTCAGGATGAGCCGTCCTCATGAAGGAGCGAACGGATCAGTGTCGGAGGTGTAAATCCAACTACAATCCCAGGGCGGTTATTTAAAGGAGCGAGTTATGGCCTCGGTCCAGAGGTGGGACTGGACCTGGGACTGGACCTGGGACTGGACCTGGGACTGGACCTGGGACTGGACCTGGGACTGGACCTGGACCTGGGACTGGACCTGGGACTGGACCTGGGACTGGACCTGGGACTGGACCTGGGACTGGACCTGGACCTGGACCTGGGACTGGACCTGGACCTGGACCTGGACTGGACCTGGGACTGGACCTGGGACTGGACCTGGGACTGGACCTGGACCTGGACCTGGGACTGGACCTGGACCTGGGACTGGACCTGGGACTGGACCTGGACCTGGGACTGGACCTGGGACTGGACCTGGGACTGGACCTGGGACTGGACCTGGACCTGGACCTGAGACTGGACCTGGGACTGGACCTGGGACTGGACCTGGGACTGGACCTGGACCTGGACCTGGGACTGGACCTGGGACTGGACCTGGACCTGGACCTGGACCTGGGACTGGACCTGGGACTGGACCTGGGACTGGACCTGGGACTGGACCTGGACCTGGACCTGGGACTGGACCTGGGACTGGACCTGGGACTGGACCTGGACCTGGACCTGGGACTGGACCTGGACCTGGACCTGGGACTGGACCTGGGACTGGACCTGGGACTGGACCTGGACCTGGACCTGGACCTGGACCTGGACCTGGGACTGGACCTGGGACTGGACCTGGGACTGGACCTGGACCTGGGACTGGACCTGGGACTGGACCTGGGACTGGACCTGGACCTGGACCTGGGACTGGACCTGGGACTGGACCTGGGACTGGACCTGGGACTGGACCTGGGACTGGACCTGGGACTGGGACTGGACCTGGGACTGGACCTGGGACTGGACCTGGGACTGGACCTGGGACTGGACCTGGGACTGGACCTGGGAATGGACCTGGCTGCTGCGCTCACACAATCACATCAAAATTGGGAATAAACCTAGAACTATCAGGACTCGACCAGGATTAAATCTGAGACTAATCCAAATCTACATAAGGACTCAAACTATATAGTGTGAATTTAGCCCTTAGTCTGGGTGAAACACTGTATAATTATCATTAAGTAAAATAAGTGTTTGTCCAGTACAACAAACTTAACTTTATAACAGTATTTTATTATTTACATTTAAAGTAACACAGTGTAACTTTCTGGAGGTGCAAAGTACCCTGAGTGATTCCATGGATATCTCTTCATTCTTCATGGAGATAGAAGTGTTACAACATCTCCATGGAAACAAGCAGGAGGAGGCTCACCGGCCCGAGTCAGGTTTGTGGAGATGCAAGCCCACTCACAGTAAAGACACAGGTTAATGAAAAAAATTGAAAACATAAAATGAAATATAAAATTGTTCATTTTAGTCTGTGTTTTATTTTTGGTTAAGGATTTACATGATGTGGCTTTAAAGAATAAAACAAGAGACTTTGATTAAAACATGAGGTTCAAAGGTCACCCCTCATTGGTCTCTAAGGACACACAGTCCTTCAGCAGCTTAAACCTCTCTGACCTCACCTGTCTGTATGAATGCTCAATGTCTCCAGTATTTAAAATAAATCAGTTCATTTCAGCTTTGACCCAGCACTTTTTAACTCTCTCTTTCTCTTCCTCCGCCACGTCCCGGCTCGGGTCTCGTCCCTCCCGTTACGTGACTAGAGCTCATATGAGGGAGAATAATTTATGGTGTGTATGAATAAGAGATGCTGTGGAGATTCCGGTGATTGGGCCGCGATATGGAAACAGTCTGAAATATTTGGACAGAGCAGAATTGAGAGTTCAGAGTTGTGTGGACGATGTTGGCAAACACATGACACTGAGAGCAGCTGCAGGCCGAGCCCAAGGCCGGGCCGAGGAGGGAGCGCGGCGGAGAGAGGACCACGCTGCACATGAGAACACGTAAATGTGTTCTAATGTGACAAAGAGAGCTGTGTTGTGTCAGTATTCACATTTTCACTTCCGTTATCTTATGAACGAGTCGATAAAATACTGAATTTAATCAAATAGACTGTAATATTTGTCTTTTCTTCTGCTTTTTCTTCTTCTTCACACAAAAAAACAACATTATATTAAGTAAAAACAATAAAGAAAGAAATAAACTGTAATGATGATGATCAATAGTAGCAGTAGAAGTTTATATGCCACTTTTTAATTTGGTTATTTCTACTTTTTGGTATTTGAGCACACAGTTACGACAAGTTACAAGTTTAGGTCTGTCATGTTGTTGGTCTATTCACAATGCTTTTTAATATATATATATATATATATATATATATATATATATATATATATATATATATATATATATATATATATATATATATATATATATATATATATTGTGTTTAAAGTTCTTTACAAATAAAGTTGGAATGGATATTGTTGCATATTTGGGAAACAAATGCCAAATCATTTTTATATCTTATTAGATTTAAATCATAATAATCATCATATTGTATTCCTATTGCACATGTTTTATATACTTTAATTAAAGGTGCTGTACCTGATTTTAAAAATGTCAAAAACAGTTCTTTATGTTGACAAAGTTGTCCAAATGTATCGCCAATGAATTCTGGTCATCCACTTATTCATCCTGATGACTTTAAATGCACTTTCCACCACTTTCAGAACCAGAGTGGAGTTTACCGTCACAGTAACTCTAACTTCCTGTTTCACAGACAATAAAACTCTGCTTTTACCATTTCTGCACTGGGTTAAGTACTTTTACTTTATTGCATGGAAACATTAGTATACAGCCGCTTTAACATTTCAGAATCTAGAATAGAACCATCATGATAAGTCAAAAGCAAACTATTAGTCACTTGGAAGCATGTTTCTTAACCCAATGTACAATATGTTCTTCCCATCCCAAAACACGGCCCCTTTCCCCTGAAGGGCGTGTTTGAAACCATAACAGAGCCACTTCACATGAATCACCTCAGCGTTCACTTAAACAACAGGCTCCGAGTCTCAACAATCATGATAAATGTCCTGTCTTTGTCCCATCGCTGCTTCTCTGTGGGACTCCTGACAAGACGGAGCCAGCGGCTACCTGCTTCCTGGTGTCCACTGTGAGGACAGAGAGGAGAGCCGGGGAGACCCTTGAAAAGCATTATCTGGAGAAAGCAGCGCACATTGAAAAACCAGCTGTCTTAAAGTCGGGAGACAATTTATGAGCGCGATTGAGATTGGGGAAATTTAAGAGCACAACTGTGGCAGCCGTGTCATTGGGATGTCATGGAGTGTGCGGACATTTCTGCGCCGCGGAATGCAAAGGTATAAGTTTCATCCGAGAACAGAAGAGACCTGGAGGAGGAGGAGGAGGAGGGAGCCAGGACGTCCCGAGGAAGATGAGGTGTCACGTGGGATGACAGACTGTCTCCAGATGCCCCGGATCAACCTTCATAAAAATCAAATGGCATGTGCAGGACGCTAAAGCTACAGAGGAAGGAGACAGGGACAATGTAATCAATGTGTGATCTGAATTCAAGGCTGAGAGAGCGGATCTGTCATATGTTTCTGCCACTTCATCACACAAGAGTTATAAAGCACAATTTAAAGGGAATAAATTCATGCATCAAACGTCTTTCATTCACAAACACTGGTTACTGTGTTTTTATGTTATCTGTAAAGAGGAAAGTTCAAAATGTGTGTCTACTTCAACCAATTCTTAGTTTTAGAACTACATTTACTCAAAGGTATTGGATTTATTGAGCTAAAGTGATGGGATGTGTACTTTTTGTGTTCAAAGTGTGGTCAGAACAAGTGAAATACTATCATGGTTTGAGTCCGAACTCTAACTCACAGTTTTGTTTCCTCTTGTTGTTTCTTTTGTCCATAAATTATAAAAGGTTTGACATTGCACAAGCCAGAAATGTCTCACTAAAAAAATCACCAACTAATTTTAGAAAGAGCCGTGCACTTTACTTACTATTGTGCTTTTAACCTAATAAACTAAAGTCGTCATTCTATGTGATCTTCTTCTCTGTCTCCTTGACTTCAAATTAATAATAAATTGTCTTTTTTTTCTGTTTTATCACATGACTTAACCGTGTGTCCTTCCGTGTTCAGTTTGGTTGCATTGTTTGTTTTTCTGCCGTTTTTTGGTATCAACTGTGCATTTGATTTGTGATTTTAGTGACTCTTAGTGTCCAGCTGTCGCCTGTTTCACTCAATTCACATTGTTCACGCATCATAAACATCCATCATCAGTGGCGGACGCTCTCGTCTGTCTCCCTCTCGTCTGTCTCGCTCTCGTCTGTCTCCCTCTCGTCTGTCTCGCTCTCGTCTGTCTCCCTCTCGTCTGTCTCGCTCTCGTCTGTCTCGCTCTCGTCTGTCTCCCTCTCGTCTGTCTCCCTCTCGTCTGTCTCCCTCTCGTCTGTCTCGCTCTCGTCTGTCTCTCTCTCGTCTGTCTCGCTCTCGTCTGTCTCCCTCTCGTCTGTCTCCCTCTCGTCTGTCTCCCTCTCGTCTGTCTCCCTCTCGTCTGTCTCCCTCTCGTCTGTCTCGCTCTCGTCTGTCTCGCTCTCGTCTGTCTCGCTCTCGTCTGTCTCCCTCTCGTCTGTCTCGCTCTCGTCTGTCTCGCTCTCGTCTGTCTCGCTCTCGTCTGTCTCCCTCTCGTCTGTCACGCTCTCGTCTGTCTCGCTCTCGTCTGTCTCGCTCTCGTCTGTCTCGCTCTCGTCTGTCTCGCTCTCGTCTGTCTCGCTCTCGTCTGTCTCGCTCTCGTCTGTCTCCCTCTCGTCTGTCACGCTCTCGTCTGTCTCGCTCTCGTCTGTCTCGCTCTCGTCTGTCTCGCTCTCGTCTGTTTCGCTCTCGTCTGTCTCGCTCTCGTCTGTCTCGCTCTCGTCTGTCTCGCTCTCGTCTGTCTCGCTCTCGTCTGTCTCGCTCTCGTCTGTCTCGCTCTCGTCTGTCTCGCTCTCGTCTGTCTCCCTCTCGTCTGTCTCCCTCTCGTCTGTCTCGCTCTCGTCTGTCTCGCTCTCGTCTGTCTCCCTCTCGTCTGTCTCGCTCTCGTCTGTCTCCCTCTCGTCTGTCTCGCTCTCGTCTGTCTCCCTCTCGTCTGTCTCCCTCTCGTCTGTCTCCCTCTCGTCTGTCTCCCTCTCGTCTGTCTCGCTCTCGTCTGTCTCCCTCTCGTCTGTCTCCCTCTCGTCTGTCTCCCTCTCGTCTGTCTCCCTCTCGTCTGTCTCGCTCTCGTCTGTCTCCCTCTCGTCTGTCTCCCTCTCGTCTGTCTC
>NW_027315768.1:25131404-25193904 GCF_026437365.1 Eucyclogobius newberryi
AGATTTCTGCACTTTTGTGATTAATTTGCCAAATAATGAAACGTTAACTAATATGTTTCAAGAAATGTTCAAACACATTTTCTGAAACGACATAATATCGTCTGAAAATCAAGATAATATACCCAGATATTAATTTCCTTGGCACACAACCAAAATAGGCAGAAGAATGAGAGAAACTGTCAGGAAATGTTGTTCTGGTGGAATAACCTTGTGAACGTTTTAACTTTTCCTCAAGCTGCATTTTAAGTCAACTAAATTACAAAGAGTAATTTACTTGGTTTAAAGATCCTCTGATAAAATAGAGGAAACCTACATTTTAATAAACAACTGCTCCAATCCCTTTATACATTAGAATAGTTAAATAAATAAATACAAACTGCTCATGAAGTTAAAGGTGCTCTTTAGTGGCTGTGAGTTCGCATTTACATGGAAAACAGAAGCCAGGGCAACATTCTTCTTTAAATTTGCTTTTGCTGTAGAATTAGAATCTCTCAAACTACAACCAGAACAAATCACTGCATATGATTACAAGGAAAAACAGAAATAAATCGTGGTCCAAACTGACCCTTTCCTATAAAACCTTCAAGAAATTAGAACATTCCAGTTGACGTTCTTACAATATTGACTCGATGCACGCTTGGAACATATTATTACATCATCAAAACCTTGGAGGAGCTTGAGTTTGCCACGATGTCTGTGGAAACAATCGCGAGGAGCGGCGCCTGCTCCCAGTGTCTCTCATCTCACAGTTTCATCATCCTGCACAGTTTATGTTCATCTTTCTGGAAATAACGGTAAATAAACGCGTGTGTTCGAAGTTTGCATGGCTTGAGCGTGTAATCGGACATGTTTGACACAGACTTTTCCTCACGGCGGTAAATCACCTCCGCTGCACGCGCTCTGTTTGTGAGGCGCTGTCATCGGCGAGGTGCGACCTGTGTACGACTTAGGCTTAATGAAACCATACAAAGAACTCAGAGTTTACAAAGAATGGACATCAATGCAGCCGCCACGAGAACATCGCGAACTTCAGTGCTGCGTTTGAGTTTATATTCTAATTGAATATACACTGGAAGAACAAAGAGAGTGGAGTAGATGTGCGGTGAACCATGGGTGCACTTTAAACATGTCATTATATAAATCATTGCTTCGCTTCACGTTTGGACCTCCCGTGTTTCTCTGCCAGTTCAGTCTTCTGAGTGACTGTGATCTGATTCGTTTTGTGCAGTAACGTTCGACTTCTCGTGCTGTTTGACGCTCGTTTTCTTTTTTGAATCCACTTGTTCTGCTCTTGAGTGATTTTGAGGTCTCCAGAAACTTTCTTCCTCGTAGTTTCTCTGAGCTTCATCAACTCATCCATGTCTCTCATCAGATTCTCTTCCTTTGTTTGGGCTCGTCCTCTTCCTTTGGCCTTTGTTGGCGTTCAGACCCGTCTGTTTTATCCTCATGGACTCTCACAGTCAAGTCCAAAAGCTGAAACTGCTCCTTCTTTTACAGTTCAAAAGGTTTGAGAGGTTTGGTCCTCCTCTTCAGGCTCTAAACCAACTCCTCCATGAAGTCCAACTCCTCAGTGTGAAGTGCTTTGTCGTCTTCCAGAGAATGTTCATCCCAGTTTTCCCACATTGTTCGATGCTCTCGGGTTTGGTTGCTGCTTGTCTGTTTGATTGCTGAAATGTAATGACGTTTAAATGGTCTGTATTTAACTGATCCTGCTTTAAAGTGTCAGTGACTCTCTGCTGTAGATAAGGATCAAACCACATACCTTCTTGTCAAGCCTTTTCATTGTTAGTTTATGTCTGTTTTTCATGACTGTCTAACAGCAGAGACAGGAAACAATAGATGTCCACAAGATGATCAACATAATCATGTGACTGTTAACAAATTAATTAATTCAACTATGTCTGAATGTCTCTTATTCTGTGTAAAAAGGGTTAATCCTTCAGTTTAGGACTCTATAAATATATAAATATGTTTTATGGTCGTACTTCTGAAGTTAAAACTGTGCACTGATCTCAAACTTAAACATAAATCAATCTAATTGCATCAGTATGCAGTATGCATGCAGTAGGATATTTTCCAAAACATCTTAAGTTTAGCTTTTGTTGAGGTTGATAACAACAAATGTTAGTGGTTAGTTCTATTAAACGCTTTCAAATATTTAAAGATACTCAGAGATTTCATTATTGCTGACATCAAAATCCTGACTTTCTGAGTCTGGCTCTTATTCACAGTGTGGTTGCTAGGCAACAGTTAATTACCTACTGCCCAACCAGGAAGTAAAGTCACAAACTGAAAAATGAAGTAACATATTCACAATATTCATATCACTCACATCAAACATGCTTAAGTCAGAGTTTGTGTGAGAATATGGAAGGAAAAGCTTACAAAGAGCTGGAGTAAAACACAGATAAAGTTATGATGCTGAAGACTGTTGGGAACCAGCAGAACAGATGCAGAAGTCGCAGAAAACACAGATGTTTTTCTTCAGCTCTGGATTCACCTTCAATGAGACAATGGCGTTCACAGCTCAGCTGGAAAAGTCCTAATTATCCCTCTTCTTCTTTCTAAACGACTGCGGCTCACAACACACAAATCTAAAGTAGCCGTATGCTGCAACACCGCTGCATATTACAGTAACCATCAATAACACTTATTCAAAATGCCTTAGTGATTTTTGGTTAGCGTCTGGCCTCCCACTCTGCACGATTAGACACATCTGTAGTGTTTGTGCTCCAGCTCCATGGCTCCGTGTCAGCGGCGCACCCGAGCGGCTGTGGGCTGGACACAACTTTTCCACTTGTGATTATGACGGCAGAAATAGTGCTGAACGCATTTACCGCTCCAGCCACGCCGCACTCTCTTATCCAATCGAGTAAATAACATTATGAAGCCCGCGGAGGAGCCATCTAATCAATTTCTGCAGAGTTTGATGACAAGCTAAAGCCGAGCGTGGAGTCAGGATCCTATTACCTGCAGACGGAGCCAGACCAGCTCCTCCCGGCTTCCAAATAACATAAAGCTGGCAAAATGTACAGCTTTTGATATTCCTTCATATGCAGGATTTGGATACATGTGGTTAAAAGTTACAATAGTGATCAATTCCATCTCTTCAAACCCTTTTTCTGTCACAAAACATGGCATGTATTTATCGGTTTAAAGATAACATCCATCATTTATTCTTTTCCTGTAACACATTCTATTAGCGTACGGTGAATGTCAGATGAATTTGGCGGAACAGAAGGAACGACGACCTTTAAAACTGTTAAAGACTGATTTGTTTGTTTGATATGACTTCAAAAGGTCACTCGCACTCGAAGGATATTACTGTTCTTATTGTTACAGTGTAAGAAACTCACGATGAGTCCAGAGTCATTTTATCATTGCAAAGGTTGAGCATTTTAATTTCATGTTTTACTGTATAACTCGAAAGACTATGTGGGATTGTCCTTTTGGATGTTGCATTGTGGGTAATGTGGACTTGGAGGCGACATAAAGAGTTTATTTAAAAGGAAAATATTATGCAAAATCAACTTGAATGAGGTTTTAAGCGTGTTGTGTCGGTGTTTCCTTGTTATTAGTTTACTGAAGTGTTTAAGTAATCCTGCATTATCCTGCAGCTGAGGTTCAAGCGCTCAGAAAATGTCTGTTTTCACCTACCCCCTATCCCCGCCCACATCCCTGTGCTTAGTTATTATGATTATTTTAAGATTCAGAATGTAAAAAAAAATCCGCAAAGGAGTTCTGCCAAGACCCGTTTAACAAACCTGTCCCAAAACACTTACCTTAACCTAATTAACTGTTCCTGAACCTAAACCTAACCCTAAAATTATTGTAAAAATGAAATATTTGTTTGCAAAGACTTCATGCAAAGTGACGTGTGGCAAAACTGGTTTGTTTATAATAAAAACAATATTAAGGGACATGTGTGGGTTCTAAAGTGTCACATTGTTCTTATTTGACCGGACAGAGATAGCGTGAAACGGGGAGAGAGAGGGTAGAGACATTCTGCAAATTATCAAGGCAAATAGAACCCAACCATGCCCTCAACCACTACGCCATCGGTGAGGCCCACGTAAGATGAAAACATGTGAATGACAATCTGCTGCTCGTTACAGTGAAATGTGACGATGAAGGGGCGGAGCTTATCAGTTCAGCAGTTTTGAACAGGAAGTCCATGGATCTGTTTCTATTACCAAGACGTTTAGATATTGTAATATTGCAGTTTACAATGAATGAAATGTAAAATGATGATCTACTCATAGTTCAATACTGCACCTGAAAAAAGCACAATACTTATGCCTCATTTAATAGCTTCTTTGGCTAGTTCCACGCATATTATAAATGAGCAGATACTATTAAGCACATTGATGAATATGCAATCACTATATTATGTTTGATCAGATGTAGGATTGTGGACCCAGCTCAGAACTGCATTGTTGTCGTGTCCTTGTGCAAGACACTTCAGAATATTGATCCTCGGGGGAAATGATCGAGCCACTTTGTGTGAAAACCATGAGGAAAAGGGTCAATAGAGCAGATCCAGAAAAGAGTTATAAAAATACATTTTATTAATCATTGTATTGTTTTGTGCTTGTCTCTAGCACATTGTCTTTTTTGTGTTGCACCTTCACTGCTGAAAAGATGCTGCGGCACACCATCCACTAAAACATTACCAGAGCCTAATCTCTACTTAGAGCCAGTTAGAGAAAGAATAATGTCTTTGTCACTGCGTCTGGCACTGGAGATTATGAACTACTAGTCTTTTTAGGTTACTCCAAAACAGCCAATACCTCAAGCTGTCCCGGTGTTCTCCAACAGACTGGTTGAAACTACTGTAAAATGTAAAAATGCAACTTAAATTTGTGTTTAAATTATGTGTGCGAGTGCAGCCGTGTTCATCATCTGTACATGTTTATTTGGCCTCTCATTACTGCAGCATTAGTCAGGGGACGGCGCAGCTTCCTTTGAGTCTGGACGCTGGTAAAACAAGGCACCGTCCGGGGAGACATGTTTTATTCAGGCCTGTCTCGGCTCATTTTCACCTCTCTTTGTCCTGATGGGCATGTCAGCTGTGGCTGGCTACAACACCTTTTACTGCATGGCCCGTAAATCAATACAACGCCAGAGGAATATTGCTCCGACTGTGCTGAAAGTGCAGGTGCAGCGTGACCTATGCACGGACAAATGATGAGGTGTAAAGAGGAAAGCAGGGGAGGCCTGTTGTCATAGTTTTAATGAAGCTATTGAGTGAATACTGTACAGTCAGATTTGTCATTAGAATGCTTGGATATTAGCGCCCTCTGCTGGTGAATGCTGATTATTTCTACAGACAGCGTTTTGAAGGGGAATAATTGAAACTTTTTTGTTTTTTTCACCCTCACTTTTCACATTTTTATCTAAATATGAATGTGAACAGCACTGCATGACTCAAAAATAAATTAGTTTTAGAGACCATTTTTTTCTGTCAATTATTAGTGATTAAAGTGGCATTCGGGCAATGTTCTATTATTTATAAATGCATTTTTTTGGCATTGTTTTGTCAAGATTTTTTTTTTCTAACTCTTCCTCAAAAAAAACTTTATTATAATCCACACAGTATTGTAAATATCTGATAGCACAATTAGAATTGTTAAAGGTGACTTTTCTTGAGCTACATTTTCCTGCAGTTTCCTACTACTATTTACAATGCCCTCTGACTCTACCCTGGTCTGATCACTCGCTCGCGCTCACATCTGGAGTCAAAACACCTTCAGCGCTCGTGTTTTACATCTGTCAATACAAACCTGTCGTCTGGAGCCCAAACTGAGGCGATCTGAAGCTGTTAAAGGTGTTTACAGCTGAGCCAAAGGGAGAGCGCTAATCAAAGTGTGTGGGAAATGACTTGAACACGAGCTGTGTGTGTGTGACTGTGTGCGAGAGCTGACTGACACACAAAACGCTCCCCATTGTTTTACAGCGCCTCACCTGTCAGAGGAAGAGATGGAGACATTTGGAAGAGACACAGGAGCAGATGTGTTCATGAGCGTGATCTGTACAGGGTGAATACAGAAGAGGAGGCAAAGGCAAACTCAAGAAATGCACGTTCTGACTGTCACTTCATGAATATAATAGACATAAGTAAACGTTTGTGTCTTTAAAACTGCTAGGTTTTAACTTCTATTATTTCACAAAGATCTCTTCAACAAGACCTGTAATATATATATATATATATATAAAAATAATGACAAATGATTCTTAAATTGACTTAAAGTGATGTGAGGTCTGAAAATAATGCTGCAAATAACTACTATAGCGGTGTTTTAGCGCTGCAAATCATCAATCCAACTATAGAGCGCCTTAAAAACAAGAAAGTCGACCAAAGTACATAACACACACATTCAAGACAATGTAAAAGAACAGAAAAAACTCACACACAAAAAAAAAATCATAGAAAAAGTGAATTTTTAGACTTAAAAACAGAAAATGATTTAATTTGTTTGAGGTGCGCAGGGAGCTTGATCCAGAGTTTTGTCCCAGTAACAGAAAAGATCGAGTTTCCTCTTGTTTTTCTCTTTATTTTTGGGACGACAGGTTAAGACTTTTGAGTCGATGTGAGCGAGAACGTGCAGGAGTGTCGGGCTACAGCAGGTGGGACAGATCCTGAAGGCCCACGGAGACATTTAAAAGCAAATCAAATCAATGTGATAAGAAACCGGGAGCAAGTGCAAAGATTTTGGGATCAGGGTGATGTGCGCTGGTTTTTCAGTGCCAGTTCAAAGCCGAGCAGCCCGACATAAAGAGCTTTACAGTCATCTAAACTGAATAAATGAAAATAAATTACTAGAAAATAACAAATAGGACTACTGGATTATTCAACTTTTCAACAAGAAAACTATCCAAACCTTCACACTACATCAGAAAGTTAAAAAAAAACATAGTAAGCGCCAAAAAAATGCATTAAAATCACAATATACATAAAATCAAAGTACAGTATAAAATCACAAAATAGATTAATCAAATAATTCTGTCAGTCATAAGCATAATTAAACAAAACTAGTTAGAAATATAAAGTAAAAAAATAAACTTGCAAATAAACAGAATCTACCTGTATTTTCTGGACTATAAGTGGTTTTTCATAGTTTGGGCCGGGATGCGACTTACATTTATACTTATATACTTATAAGTGTTCATACTCCGGAGCAACTTATATGTGACATTATTTATTATTTTCACACTTGCAACTGCATTTCATACTCCAGTGCAACTTATATATGTTTTTTTCTTCCCAATTAAGCATTTTTTGGCGACTTATACTCCAGTGAGCCTTATAGTCCGGACAATACGTTAATGTAAATTGTATTAAACGTGTGGCAAGACTTTAAATGAATTACACTTTTAAAAGCATGAACAAAGACTGAAAAAAATGTATATTACAAATCACTCAAGCTTAGTAAATACCCTTTAATTTAACCCCTTAATTTGATAAACTACATGTATTAGTTTTTTGCTAGGGTTAAGGGTTATCATAAGGTGTTATTGTACAATTTGGTGAAAGATAAAGGTATAAAGTTATTATTACTCTCCGGTTTCTTCCCACAGTGTCTCCGTAGCGACCGCAGATGTCCGACACACCGGTCCCATGACCTTCAGATATCCGCTTACACTGGGACATACATCACTCTGACACTATATTTAAGCTTCAACATTTATCCTTCCATACAACACGTGGAAGAGTCAACTTTGGAGCGGAGGACACGCGAGTTAAAAGCATTTCCCTGAAGATAAATGAGGAGTAAAAAGGATTCATGTCAGAATTATGCATTTACAGATCGTACAACATTTCAAAAGGATAAATATTTACAGTGCATAGACCTTATTCCGTCCTGTTTCCTTTTTATTGAAATACAAACAAACGTTTTAAGTGATTAAAGTTGTCCACATGGAAACATACGTAAATTGACACTAAAATATAGAGTCAATATTTGATATATTTAGTAATAACAACAGTAAAAGAGAAAGTGCTTGTTGATTAGTTATTTATCCGTTATGGTGAGTCGGGGTTCACTCTGGACTGTCACCACTGTCATTATTTAATTCATTTAGTTTTTGGGAGTATTTTGATGTTTGTTGCTTTAAATCCCTGGGGCAGAATGATGGAGATGGGGCAGTAATATCGTGCCCATGGCCTCTCCATTCTATACAAAAACACCAATTACTGTCTTTCTCAGATCGTTGTTTAAAACCAACACGGATTAATACTAAATATTAATATTTCCTTTCTATCTGTTGGTATTTCGGTAAAACTCTCTGTAAAAGTGAGGCTGTTGTTATTTTGGTCTTTGAATTTTGAATTAAAGCATTGGAAAAGGATTGATTTGTAAGCATTTGCAGCTGGACTATTTGTTGCACGCTGGGATATAGTATTTTTGGAAATGTCAGAGAGAAAAGTTCAATTGCAAAAATGGATTAGTTCTTTTGAAACTCTGTCACAAAGTTTTTTTCTTTCTGAAATGGTCTGAGGAGGAAATAACTGTTCTGTGCTTCATCAAAATCCATAATACTTGTGAAATCAATGATCTAACAATATAAAAACACATTTATATTATTGTAACGATGATAGGTGTTGATTAAACTAATAGAAGTGTTTTATTTTATTTAGTTTCGAGCATAGAAAAGTGAAGGATCCATTATTTTTTGAGTAGAGGGGAAAAAGAGAGTGAGTAATGCACAATTTGAAACTTTATTTCACTTTTCATGTTACTAACATACACTTATTTACTGTTGAATATTGTATTTACTGTTGAATAACAGTTGAGGGGATTTTCTCAAGAAGAAATAGTGTAGTATTTGTATTGCACTCAAATAGATTTGGCTTTAGAAAACATTGCAAGACAAAGACTAAATTGTTTTCTTTGTTTAGGAGGTTTTTATGGAACTTAAATCCATCCATTTTCTACCGCTTGTTCCCTTTCGGGGTCGCGGGTGACTGGAGCCTATCCCAGTGACTTCGGGCCTTAGGCGGGGTACACCCTGGACAGTGGCCAACTTGTCGCAGGGCCAACACAGAGACATAGACATTACAGACAGTTCACTCTCACATTCATTCACTAGGGCCAATTTAGAGTCACCAATGTTGCCTAACACATGCATGTGATTGGACGGTGGGAGGAGCCGGAGAACCTGGAGAGAACCCACGGTAACACGAGGAGAACATGCAAACTCCACCCAGAGAGATCATGTGATGTTGGTCTGGTCCGGGAATGGAACCCATGATCTCCTTCTTGGGAGGCAAGAGCGCTAACCGTTATCCGCCTTTGCCACTGTGCACCCTAAAATCTTTAGAACTTAAATCCATAAATTAAAATGTCAAAATCAACTCGAGCTGAATTGAAACTACAATGTAAATCCAAACGGTTTGAAACATTCTTTACACGTCATGTTTTGAAAGGACGCAGACACATTCCACCTTCTCTTCCCTGAGCACCTCCTTGACCCCGAGCGAGTAAACTTAAGATGGCAGTGTGTCCGGCGGGGGTCTTCAGGGGTGATTTATGCCCCTGTGACGATCCTGATGCCTCGGCTCACATTTTGATGGCAGTGATAAAACAGACAGTAAAGTAATGTCAGCTCTATAACTGCAGCTGCCGTGGAGTCTCTGAAGTCTGTGGTCAGCCCGGTGACGTATGCAAGGAATACTTTACCAAAGAGTCCATGGATACAGGCGATTACTCTAACGATACTTTGGAGTCCAAGTCAAACTGACTCATATTTTTGGGGAAATATTCATGTTTGCTCTGTAATGGCAAAAATAAGGCAAGGAAGCGAGTTGCTTTGTCTCAATGTTAAGGTGATTTAATCAGGCATTTCTCTCTCTCTGGTACATTACATGCTCAGAATCTCTGCCCCAAGTCCCAGGTCCTCCTTCTTTATACACATTAGTCACATGACCCGACACACACGGAAAGTTACCGGCACTCAGGTACAAAGGGACAAAGGGACAGGGGTTCCAGGAAGGAGACAGTATATAACATTAATTCATTTCACATGTCTTGCTGGCGTTGTCCTACTGTGAAACAAAACGGGGAACTTCCTAGTCACTCCAGGAGCTCCGGACATGTACATATCCAGGCAAAGAGGGGTTGTGTCAGGCTGTTGACTTTGTTTGTTTGTTGAAATAGAATTGAAAATTAAAAAGCAAAAGGCCATATTATATTTTTCCACAACAGCTCACAATAGGTTTTCCATCAAAGCTGCTTTAGAAGTTCAGCTCTCTCAGAATAATGATTTAATTTTTTTCAAAGTTTGTAAAAGGACTCTTCTCCAGTTGGGAGGGTTTCATCGCTGACCAGGAGAGAGAAGGACACAGAGGAGCAGAGCAGGTTCAGTCTGCTCAGGACCAGCAGAGGGAGGTAGTGCCCCTGCTTCATCAGGACGGCCCAGACACAGAACCTCCCTCACATCAGCATCATCAATCTATTTCAATGAAACAATTATTTTTTACAATTTCTAGATTATTGTTATGCGATTGTTAGGATTCAGATTATGGTAATGGATATAATTATTAGTAGTAGAAGTTGTATTTATTTGTTATTATTTATTCTTTATTTTATTTTATTTATTTTATTTATTTTATTTATTTTATTTATTTTATTTATTTTATTTATTTTATTTATTTTATTTATTTTATTTATTTTATTTATTTTTAAGTAAGAAATTACTATTTAAATCAAGCTCATAATGCAATTAATGTGATCGAATGGGAATGTTAAGTTTCTTTTCTCATTTTGACATACTATTAGTAATCTTGTTGAGTTATACATGTCGATAACCATAACAAATGTAAATGCCCTTATATAAGGCTGTATGTTTGCTCTTGTGAAGATACAGCGGGTCGACTCATGGGAGCAGAGCTTTCTTTTCGGGGCCACGCTGCTATAAAAACACAATAATCCGGATGTCAAAGGTTAAACCAGATCCAGCCAGAAATAGGACCAAATATATCTGTGTGGCTCCAGGCTGCAGATGAAATATGGGATAACAAGCCGAGCGCTGGCAGTAAACATGATGAATCAAGCAGTGAAAACAGCAGTAACTGTGTGAGAGAGACAGGATGAGAGCCTCCTCTGAGGGCGGCTGGGAGAACGCACTGGGTAACTCATCCATAAGAGGAACTTTATTAAGAGTTTTATGAAGTGGCTATAGCTCAGCGTTGCACTTAATGTATGGTACATCATTATTTAAAGGGTTTGACTGATGTGATATGGCATGCATTTAACTACTGGCTTAACAAATATGTGATATTAATAACATTTTGCATTATTTTAGTGCTGAAAAGAACACGTTTCATGTATTTTCTCTCTATTGCCTCCTGAATTTAACATCTGGATTGGATCAGAACTAACAGAAATCTGAATTAAGAAACAAATAAAAGGGTCAGATTCCTCACTCGACCTGATAAACCTGAAACCACAGCACATTTTTCTAACGTCATGTCCACTGATGAAGTCGTGTCCTTTAAGTGCTGAACAGAAGACAATTGTCGCCGTGAACACTGGATGGCATTGTTGCTGTTCAGACCGAGCCTCATTTGCAGTGCCTCTTTATTGGAGTGGAAATACGTGCTGTGCATCACAATGTGGTGACAGCACTTAATGTGGTACTTTTACATGACAAGTATTCAAAAGTTCTCAAAAGGAGGACTTCAGAAACGAGGGACAAACACAGTAACAACAGCCGCAGCTTCTGGTACGTCAGAGATCATCGATAGAGATGATCTGACAGAGCTGATTCTACATAAAGGTATGGAAAAGTCGTAAAAAGAAGGCATTGTACTCCTACTTGTACTTTACTCACTTTTATACCAAGGCCCATTACATTACATTAACTTCTTCCCACTAATTAATAACAGCTTCAATGTTATTCATTAGTGGTTTCACAGTCCGACACATTGACTAAAGCTGTACTAGATCCATCAGCTGTGACTTCCAACTAACCAGCTGCATTTCCCTTTTTACAGTGAACACAAATAGCCTTTTCCCGGGACTGTTCCCATCTGAAACACGAGTTGTTGACACGCCGCTCGGGAAAAGGACACATACTTGATTTTCCGGTTTGGGTTCGGCACTCTCTGTCCTCCAGTGTTTTGTCCTGGACACCAGACACCGGGCTCAGCCTCTCACACCGCACACACCAGGCCCACAATATAATACAGCAGGTTTATATCAGAGAAATGACAGTGTAGTTAGCATAAATACAAGTGCAATAATGTGTTGGTCTAGTTTCTCCTCATCTTACAGTTCTACAGTGATCTGAGAACAACTTCCTTCATGCGACAATGACATACATAACAATAACGCACGGTGACGGACACATGCCAGTCATTTAAAAGAAGGTTATGTATTTTAAAAGCGCGGGGGGCATTAACAACTTAAAACTAAATAAATAATAATGATAATTTGACCTCTCTATTAAAGGTTCACTATGTAACTTTTGTCTTGTCTCAACAGAGATATTACTGCTTTGTCCAGTTCCAAATATGACATTCATCTTACTGTAACTGACCTGCTTGTCTCCATGGGCGGAGACACGTTTAATGCCATCACGTGGAACATTACAAGCAAAGCAATATCATAAAACAAGCGTCACTCATACGACAGTCAGTTAGATTTGTCGTGTTTAAATGAAGTCATAACTCGTAAGTCTTTTGAAGTTGTAAAGTGCAGATGACAAAATAGTGTTTGTACCTGTGCTCTGAAATAAGTAAATAAACCCTGTCTAAAGGGCGGCTTGTGAGGCAGTGGCATCGGCGTGTGTCAGCAAGCAGCCGTCCTCTTCTTTAAGCAGCCGTCCTCTTCTTTAAGCAGCCGTCCTCTTCTTTAAGCGGCCGTCCTCTTCTTTAAGCAGCCGTCCTCTTCTTTAAGCGGCCGTCCTCTTCTTTAAGCGGCCGTCCTCTTCTTTAAGCAGCCGTCCTCTTCTTTAAGCAGCCGTCCTCTTCTTTAAGCAGCCGTCCTCTTCTTTAAGCAGCCGTCCTCTTCTTTAAGCGGCCGTCCTCTTCTTTAAGCAGCCGTCCTCTTCTTTAAGCGGCCGTCCTCTTCTTTAAGCGGCCGTCCTCTTCTTTAAGCGGCCGTCCTCTTCTTTAAGCGGCCGTCCTCTTCTTTAAGCGCCCGTCCTCTTCTTTAAGCGGCCGTCCTCTTCTTTAAGCGGCCGTCCTCTTCTTTAAGCAGCCGTCCTCTTCTTTAAGCGGCCGAGGACGGCCGCCCTCTTCTTTAAGCGGCCGCCCTCTTCTTTAAGCGGCCGTCCTCTTCTTTAAGCGGCCGTCCTCTTCTTTAAGCGGCCGTCCTCTTCTTTAAGCGGCCGTCCTCTTCTTTAAGCGGCCGTCCTCTTCTTTAAGCGGCCGTCCTCTTCTTTAAGCGGCCGTCCTCTTCTTTAAGCGGCCGTCCTCTTCTTTAAGCGGCCGTCCTCTTCTTTAAGCGGCCGTCCTCTTCTTTAAGCGGCCGTCCTCTTCTTTAAGCGGCCGTCCTCTTCTTTAAGCGGCCGTCCTCTTCTTTAAGCGGCAGCCTCGTTACAGCGCCGGCCACAAAAACGTCCACTCCAATTCACATCCTCCCGAAACCAACAGGCGCATCAAATACCAAATCTGGCCTTTATGCTTGATTGTTTTCTCCGCTCCGCTGCCTCCTGCTCCTCCTGCTTCACCATCTCTCACTTCAGCAACCACCAAGATTGTCTCTAAATGCTGTTTGAATCCGGTGCGTCTGGCCTGAGTGCTAATGGAGCTGGATGGCGTTATAAACAGCACCTCCAGGGCGGACAGCAGCAGCAGCACAGTTGGCGTAGAGGGTTCTTCTTCTTGTATCGTGCAGCCAGTTTGAATTTCTCGTTAGTGGCGACCACGTAGTCCTGAGCTCTCTCCACGTTGGTCTGGATGTGGTCGATGAAGGCGCCCTGCTCCTCCACCAGGATGAAGATGTCCATGAACAGGTCCCGCAGCTCCTTCATGTTGTTCTCCAGGCTCAGCAGCTCCTGTCGCCGTTTGAAAATGGAAATAGGTAAGTTTGAGGTGGGATCTTATGCACATACGTCATAAATGGGATGTCGTGGTATTAAAGTTTAGTGTTATGATTGTTGTGAGGAGGAGCAACAGTGAAATCCTTTATATTCTGGGATGAGACCAGCTTTATGAACTCAGAATTATTGGGATACAAACAGCCAGATGAAAAAATAATGAATACACTTTTTGTGGGGATCAAATTGATTGATTTTGTTATTTAGTATTTTGTTAGTCACTATTTATTTTGAGCCTTTGAGTATAATGTGTATGTCATATCAACAATATCATTATTAATAGCAGAAAATAAAATAAATGTACTTTAACATGAAAAGATTACACTGCTCACTTAAAACAGAGTGAGTAGAAGTAAAAACACTTATTTACTCCTGCCTCCATTCAGTATCTACAAAGATATATGGATCCCATCAACACATAAAGAACCAATTTTTATCAGTACTATATATTTTTTCCATTTACAGAATACATTTAAATCACTTCCCATGCTTTGTAATGTATCAATACTTAATAGTATAATTATTACACTATCGTATACATTATACTTTGATTTGAATGGATAAAAAGAATCCAATGAATTGAAATGACCCAATTCAGCTTCTAAAATTGTCATGATTATATTTTCAACTGAATCATTATTATATAACGGAATAATCTTGACATCTGATCTATTTTAATACAGGGTGATTTATTCTCTATACATTCTTTGAAGAAATAAATGACACTGACCCAAATAGGACTTAAATGTGAAAGCACTAGTCAGTAAATTATAAAAAATGACACTAAACTCTTTACTAAACCATTTTTACATCTTCTCAAAGAGACATGGTTTGTAAGGATCAGCCTTGAGTCGTGAAAAAAAAAACAAATCTGATTTGTAGCTTTATGATAAATGCTCCCACAATGTGCTCAGAAGCCTTTCAAACCCGGGCCCCGCCGCTGAACACCGTGCATTCACCTTGTGCCTCTGCTCGATCTCGGACAGCTGAGATCGTGTGATGCGAGCGTCGGTGAGCAGGTTCTCGTTGAAGACGTCCCATTTCCCCGACGCCACCATCTCGTTCACCTCGTCCTCCGTCACATCGCGGCCGGAGACCTCCAGCTGACGGATAATGAAGTGTCTGCAGCGCTCCTGCTTGCTCAGCAAACTTTCATTATACAGGCGCATTACCTGCAAATAAGCAGACAGAAGAGGCTGGACTCAGGAGGGGCACGGGAAATGAGAACTTTCATTGTTTTGGGTTTAGAAAGAGATGAAGCATGCAATGTTAGTTTACATTATGGTGACACGTGACCTTAAAACTGTATTGTATTTAACAGGTTCTTCCAGTTTACTGTTTTAGTTTGTATGTACAGTTTTATTATTTACCAGAACAGCTATATGGTGAAATAAGGGAGCGAAAGTGCAGGTACTTTCAGTAAATGCTTGAGACCGGTAAACAAATCTGCGATGTTGAGGAAATGACAACTTATGTGCAACGTCTTAACCACCAGCCAAGAACAGCATGCTCAAAACTGAATGTGCTTTTCTGTAAGTGCAATAACAGCAACAAATAAGTATTGCATTTGAAAATATGTACAGACCATTGCAAATTATCACACATTAGGCCTTAGTTATTCTATTACTTGGTTTACGGATCCGCCGCACTTAGATTATTGATTTATACAACATAAATAAAATAAATTATTATCTTTTTTTTTTATAAAGTACCACCGACAAAGCAAAATAGCATTACATACAAATCTGTAAAACAAGTGATAAAATAACTGCGGACTAACTTAACAAATACACAGTAAAATACAAGTTTTGCCAGTGGTCCAAACCTGGTGGAAGTTGCGTGACAGTGCTGCATGCTGGGACCTCTGTATGCGGGCACTGACTGAGGCGGGCCCCTCCAGCTCTTCTGTCTTCTGCACCTGCTTGGAGAGAGCGTCCAGCCTCCTGTGGATGCTCTCGGCCTGGAGCTTGATGTCCCGCGTGATGCTGCTCTCCTTCTTCATCACACTGAAGCGACGCATCGTGGCCACCAGAGACTTCTGCTGCTGGCTGAACTTAACCACCTGGGCATACGGGGATCCACAGTTACAGATGAAAAGCTTTAGCAAGTTTCATTTCAGAGGATTAAGAAAATAAAACAACCGAAAAAGGGCTCTGGTGCTGATTATTGAAGAAAAAAGTAAAAGGTCCACATATGGCATCAAACTTACATTTCATTAGCTGTGTTTTCATCGCTAAACAGGGTTCATTTCCACTTCTATAATTCCCATTTCAAAACTAATAACTTTTATTCCCCACCTGATCTTATAATTAGAAGTAAACTCTGTACATCATATTTACCTCTGTGTCCAGGGCTGTGATGTCATCTCTGATCTGCTGGATGTCTGACAGTAGATTCTCTATGACAGGTTCCTCCTCAAAGACCACAGCTTCCGGCGTGAAAACCTCGACCACCGCTGCGTCCTCGTCATCCTGCTGCTCCGATGAGAACGGGCTGTCGGCCTCGTCCACGCCGTCCTGGGCCCTCTGACGCAGCTCGTCCAGCCGGTCCTTCATCCTCACAGTGGACCGCAGCAGTAGAACGGCCTAAAGAGACGTTCAAAACTATGTAAGCGAGTCATAGTTACTGATGTGATGGCGAGGTTCAAGGAATTGACTCCTGGGCCTTTCTGTGCAGAGTTTACGTGTTTCTCCCCGTGTCTGGGTGGGTTTTACTCCGGGCGTTTCAGTTTTCCCAGAACATGCACAGTTATGCTCGAACACACCAGACTGTAGCCTTTGCCTTGTCTCCATTCCCTCTCACGTTACTCTCACTCATACACCAGCGTACATGGACACGGAAGGCAAGGTGAGTGACGTGTCTTGCCCAAGGAAACAACAACAGTGTGCACTACCGCCCCCCTGTGGCACCTGGTATTCAAATGTTCTCCCATCCACGTAACCAGACCCAACCCTGCTTAGCTTCCGAGATCTGACGAGATCAGGCTCTAGCAAGTTGGTCTTTTTACATTTATGTACAGAAGCTAGTTACATATAGACATTACCATGGCTAAGATTTCATAAAAATGGTTCAAACTCATGCCATATTGATGCCAAATTCAGTGTTACTTGTGTTGCCAACTCCACTTCTCTCCCATTGCATTGGTTCAACGTAAATCAGGACAAAACGAACAGTTAGAAGGGGAAAAAATGAACTCTTTTCAACAATGAGACTCAGATGAAAGAGCCAACTCAGTTTTCAGTGTCACACCAGTAAAGTAATATTGACTTTGTTTGTTGGAATTGGGTTTACCATCCGGTTTCACTCGCCGCACACCGGCGAACATGTGACCAGAGTCTGCTTTGGGCTGTGCGTAAGCGCCACTCCAGGAAGTGGGTCACCGAACGGCATCTCTCCTTTGGCAGATCTAAAAAGTCGTCCATGGAATGTTTAACAAAGAGTACTGTCCATCCACTAAACAGTTAATTCCTCGCTGTGTCTAAATTTGTCAAGACAACTCTGAGCAATGTAATACAAGATGTCCGGTCACTGATCTCTATCAAAGACATTCCTGAAACGCATCACTCCACGATAAGAGATTACCCTCTTCCTATCTCAGACACTCAGACGTAAAGCAGTTCTTTTTTTGTGTGTTTGTGTGTGTGTGTGTGTGTGTGTGTGTGTGTGCGTGTGCGTGTGTGTGTGCCTACACATAATATATTCTAATTGTACAAATGTGATTGGACAAAACCCTGTCACAGCAATAGCTATTTCTTGCATTCTGCATCATGTCAAAGGAGGAGACTTGAGAGTGCCTCCTCCTTATCTCCACAGACAACAGAGGCTGATACGGGATCCAGATGCAAGTTTTCCCCGGGACACACCGGGTGCCTGAGAATTCATCTTCGATCCGTGATATGAGCATAACTAATGAGGCCGACTGCACTCTGCTGAGCTCTCAAGCGTATTTTTAACTCCAGCAGCACAAGGTAAACAGACCCAAAAGTTTATCTGCCACATCAGTCAGCCCAGTCCACCCCTCTCCCATGGGAACACGGCCGGGATGCTTTTTACAGCCAGACTCAGCACAAATAAGAGGAAAGGAGCGCTCAGAACCGCCGTCTTCATAAACATATTAGAATAAACAACAAGAGTCTCTCACTATCGGTGGAAATGTGCTCTCGTGTCACTGGGCACGTGCCTCAAGGGTCAGAGTTCACTTGTGGGTATTTAGGAGCATAAGGGAGGCTACAACCTGGTGGATGTTGGCCTAAATCCATTTTCCTCAAAATGAATTATGACCACAAAGTTACAAACTAAATGTTAATCTTCCACAAGTGATACTAGTATATAACTGCTACGGCACTAAAACTACACTCATGACCTTTCGTTAATGTACTTTTTGCCTATATTTCAGATGTGTTTTTTTATTTTTAGCGAAACATATAATGTGCTGCTTTGCAAAACACTGCTGATAACAACAATCGAATACTAAGTTTAATTCTTAGGAATGTTTGCATGACTATATTCACTACCACTTTGAATCGCGTGGTGAAATACTTATAATCTTGTAGAAAGTGCTTATTGTTTTTGGGAGGAAACTACAGCTCCACTCTGCTGAAGCATTTCATCAGTGCAGATCCCATTTCTGTGTTGATTTAAAACAGGAAAACGCTTTTTTTTAGCGGATATGAGTGGGAGGAAAGCTTAACTAAATATCACAAAGTGTTAGCAGAGAAAGTATCTAAACTGTTGCTCGTTAATGCTTTGAGCTGTTTTGTTTCTACCTGGCTGAGCCACAAGAGCCGATTAAAAACATTGCTCAAAGGATTAAGACGCACTTTTTCTGAAGTTAAACCAAGAAGAAAGAGGAGACTGAAATTCCCAGGACATTTTCTTCTCAGCCTTTGTGCTCCAAAGCATTTACTCCACTGTGTACACCTGCTACTTTGTGTCCTTATGTGCTCTTATCTGCTTATCACAATAATACTTTGTTTCTGTGGCAAAATGGACAGCAATAGTTGTGGTCTAGTTGGACTAGTATCATCACTTACAGTGGTAAAATGTTATAACAGCAGATCTGAGCTAGCCTATACAATCAAGTTGGAGTAAAAGTACTTGTACTACAGTGTAGGCGTCCTCCACCTGATGCTTGAGGTGTTGACACTGAGTCATTGTGTGCAAGTGAAACACACGGAGCAAATACATGTCATTGTTCTTAGGTCACACACACTTACAGTTTACAGATGTGGGTCAGGAATGAAAATGTATTCATATTCTGTATATAATAAGCTAAGATACTTTCACTACAACTGGTCATAGTAAAAGAAATACTCTTAGTATTACCCTCATTGCTATCATCATTAAACAACAACAACAAACATTCATATAATGTAATAAATATTATGAAATTTCCCCATGTGGGACAATAAAGGAATATCTTATAACAAAGATATAGACATAGACCAAAGACAAAGTACTACTAGGCCGACTACTTTAGCCCACTACTACTACTTCTACATGGTTCTATTTAACACAACTTTCAAGAGCTTGGAGATCTTACCTTCTGTTCACAGCTTATCACATCCACTCTGTCCCCTAAGCCCACGCCGTTGTTCTAAAGCAATCCCACTGGTTCCAGCCTCATGATCCCTGCTCCTTTTACCGTTATTGCACCACCTGTTCTCCACAACACTTCATTTCACCCACTCAGGGAAAAGTTCAGAGAAACTCCAGACGGGATAGACTTAAGCTCCTCCTATTCCCTCTGGAGTCTGGCCAATCAGGTGGGAGAGTGTTTGCTTATCTAAAGAAATGAGAAGTGACGTTTGGTAGGGAGGGAGGGCGGGAGGTAGTGAGGGAGGTGGGGTGGTAGGGAGGGAGGTAGTGAGGGAGGGAGGGAGGTAGGGAGGTGGGGTGGTAGGGAGGGAGGGAGGGAGGGAGGTAGGGAGGTAGGGAGGGAGGGAGGGAGGTAGGGAGGGAGGTAGGGAGGGAGGGAGGGAGGTAGGGAGGTAGGGAGGTAGGGAGGGAGGTAGGGAGGGAGGTAGGGAGGGAGGTAGGAAGGGAGGTAGGAAGGGAGGTAGGGAGGGAGGTAGGGAGGGAGGTAGTGAGGGAGGGAGGTAGGGAGGGAGGGAGGGAGGTAGGGAGGGAGGGAGGTAGGGAGGTAGGGAGGGAGGTAGGGAGGGAGGTAGGGAGGTAGGGAGGGAGGTAGGAATGGAGGTAGGGAGGGAGGTAGGGAGGGAGGGAGGGAGTTAGTGAGGGAGGGAGGTAGGGAGGGAGGGAGGGAGGGAGGTAGGGAGGGAGGGAGGTAGGGAGGGAGGGAGGGAGGGAGGTAGGAAGGGAGGGAGGTAGGGAGGGAGGTAGGAAGGGAGGTAGGGAGGTAGTGAGGGAGGCTTTGAGGTAGCGAGGGAGGGGGTAGGGAGGGAGGGAGGGAGGTAGGGAGGGAGGTAGGGAGGGAGGGAGGGAGGTAGGGAGGGAGGTAGGAAGGGAGGTAGGGAGGTAGTGAGGGAGGTAGGGAGGGAGGCTTTGAGGTAGCGAGGGAGGGGGTAGGGAGGGAGGGAGGTAGGGAGGTAGGGAGGGAGGTAGGGAGGTAGTGAGGGAGGTAGGGAGGGAGGTAGTGAGGGAGGGAGGGAGGGAGGTAGGGAGGTGGGGTGGGAGGGAGGTAGGGAGGTAGGGAGGGAGGTAGGGAGGTAGGGAGGGAGGTAGGGAGGGAGGTAGTGAGGGAGGGAGGTAGGGAGGGAGGGAGGGAGGTAGGGAGGGAGGGAGGGAGGGAGGTAGGGAGGGAGGTTGGAAGGGAGGTAGGGAGGGAGGGAGGGAGGTAGGAAGGGAGGGAGGGAGGTAGGGAGGGAGGTAGGAAGGGAGGTAGGGAGGGAGGCTTTGAGGTAGCGAGGGAGGGGGTAGGGAGGGAGGGAGGGAGGTAGGGAGGGAGGTAGGAAGGGAGGTAGGAAGGGAGGTAGGAAGGTAGGGAGGTAGTGAGGGAGGTAGGGAGGGAGGTAGTGAGGGAGGCTTTGAGGTAGCGAGGGAGGGGGTAGGGAGGGAGGTAGGGAGGTAGGCAGGGAGGGAGGGAGGTAGGGAGGGAGGTAGGAAGGGAGGTAGGGAGGTAGTGAGGGAGGTAGGGAGGGAGGTAGGGAGGTAGGAAGGGAGGGAGGGAGGGAGGTAGGGAGGTAGTGAGGGAGGTAGTGAGGGAGGTAGGGAGGTAGGGAGGGAGGTAGGAAGGGAGGTAGGGAGGGAGGTAGGAAGGGAGGTAGTGAGGTAGTGAGGGAGGTAGGGAGGGAGGTAGTGAGGGAGGCTTTGAGGTAGCGAGGGAGGGGGTAGGGAGGGAGGTAGGGAGGTAGGGAGGTAGGGAGGTAGGGAGGTAGGGAGGGAGGTAGGGAGGTAGTGAGGGAGGTAGGGAGGGAGGTAGTGAGGGAGGTAGGGAGGTGAGGTGGTAGGGAGGGAGGGAGGGAGGGAGGTAGGGAGGTAGGGAGGTAGGGAGGGAGGTAGGGAGGTAGTGAGGGAGGTAGGGAGGGAGGTAGTGAGGGAGGGAGGGAGGTGGGGTGGTAGGGAGGGAGGGAGGTAGGGAGGGAGGTAGGAAGGGAGGTAGGGAGGGAGGTAGTGAGGGAGGCTTTGAGGTAGCGAGGGAGGGGGTAGGGAGGGAGGGAGGGAGGTAGGGAGGGAGGTAGGGAGGGAGGTAGGAAGGTAGGGAGGTAGTGAGGGAGGTAGGGAGGGAGGTAGTGAGGGAGGCTTTGAGGTAGCGAGGGAGGGGGTAGGGAGGGAGGTAGGGAGGTAGGGAGGTAGGGAGGGAGGTAGGGAGGGAGGGAGGGAGGTAGGGAGGGAGGTAGGAAGGGAGGTAGGGAGGGAGGTAGGAATGGAGGTAGGGAGGTAGTGAGGGAGGTAGGGAGGGAGGGAGGGAGGTAGGGAGGTAGGAAGGGAGGGAGGTAGGGAGGTAGTGAGGGAGGTAGCAAGGGAGGTAGGGAGGTAGTGAGGGAGGGAGGTAGGGAGGGAGGTAGTGAGGGAGGGAGGTAGGGAGGGAGGGAGGTAGGGAGGGAGGTAGTGAGGGAGGCTTTGAGGTAGCGAGGGAGGGGGGTAGGGAGGGAGGGAGGTAGGGAGGTAGGGAGGGGGGGAGAGAGGTAGGGAGGGAGGTAGGGAGGTAGGAAGGGAGGGAGGTAGTGAGGGAGGTAGGAAGGGAGGTAGGGAGGGAGGAAGGGAGGTAGTGAGGGAGGTAGGGAGGGAAGGAGGTAGGGAGGGAGGTAGGAAGGGAGGTAGTGAGGGAGGTAGGGAGGTAGGGAGGGAGGAAGGGAGGTAGGGAGGGAGGGAGGTAGGGAAGGAGCTAGGGAAGGAGGGAGGGAGGTAGGGAGGTAGAGAGGGAGGGAGGGAGGTAGTGAGGGAGGGAGGGAGGTAGTGAGGGAGGTAGGGAGGGAGGGAGGGAGGTAGTGAGGTAGGGAGGTAGTGAGGTAGGGAGGGAGGTAGTGAGGTAGGGAGGGAGGTAGGGAGGTAGTGAGGGAGGTAGGGAGGTAGTGAGGGAGGGAGGGAGGTAGGGAGGGAGGGAGGTAGGGAGGTAGTGAGGGAGGGAGGGAGGGAGGGAGGGGGGTAGTGGGGGAGGTAGGGAGGGAGGGAGGGAGGTAGTGAGGTAGGGAGGGAGGGAGGGAGGTAGGGAGGTAGTGAGGTAGTGAGGTAGGGAGGGAGGTAGGGAGGGAGGGAGGGAGGTAGTGAGGGAGGTAGGGAGGTAGTGAGGGAGGTAGGGAGGTAGTGAGGGAGGTAGGGAGGGAGGGAGGGAGGTAGTGAGGGAGGTAGGGAGGTAGTGAGGGAGGTAGTGAGGGAGGGAGGGAGGTAGTGAGGGAGGTAGGGAGGGAGTGAGGGAGGTAGTGAGGGAGGTAGGGAGGGAGTGAGGGAGGTAGTGAGGGAGGGAGGGAGGGGGTAGTGGGGGAGGGAGGGAGGGCCCACACAGAGATGTCCCTCTGGGGCTGAGTCTTTGTGTTCACTGCTGGACTCAGACAATACACAGTGTGATTATGGCGTCCAGTGGGATCACAGTTCTAATGTGAAGTGATGTGGAATGGAACTGCAGTTAAATGAATAAAGATATATTATGTTTTTGAGGAGGATTCAGGATTACACTATAACAAACTCATTATTGTTTTACCTTTTGTCGATGTTAAACTACAATATAGATCTAAAAAAGTAGTAAATTCAAAGTTACAGATATGTGTTTCAGGGTAACAAGCGGCAGGTTTTCATGTACATGTGTGTTTGGGACATTTTGTATCAGGCAAGTAAATACAGAGATGTGGGTACTGTATGTGAAAACAGGAATTTTCTGAGCACTCGAGTCTCAAAGGCTGGACAACACAGGATTTCTCAGGTTCATAAGGGAACACTGGGTAAAAACTGCATAAAAATCAATTTTACCCAACGTTTCCCCTTTATATAAGCATAAAGCATTTATAAACTGTTTTCTGTGGCGTATTGGAGGGAAATATCTTCTAAAAGTGTTTGTATGTTATTAGCAATAATGATAAGAAAAAAAATCATAATAAAACACCATTGTGACACATTTAATTCACTGTATAAAGATTTAGTTCAGTCATTGCAGTTACTTTCTAACTGTAATAACTCCACTAACTGGCCTAGTTTATTAATGGACGGGAGGGACAACTTTTGTACTACTTTATATTACTGTATTCCTTCTTCGTTGCCTTGTACTATCACGTTGAAGTACTTTTATTCGAGTATCAGCTCTCATCAACCCTCTTGCAGTCTCTTGTACTCCTACAGCCTCAGTAACTCTACGGAGACGCCTTTGACAGATTTTTTCAGTGACGCATTCTGAAGATGCAGGAGGTGATTCTATCCATCCTGTGTGTGCTGCACCGGGGCGAGTGAGAGAGGCTGTTTGAAGTACATCAGAGGGAGAGAGAGAGGGAGGGAGGGAGAGAGGGAGGGAGAGAGGGAGAGAATGGATGAAAGGCGAGCGGAGGGGACAAGAGTTCACTTTGCGTCACAGAAACTTTGTAGAGGATTTTCTGACAGGTCTGTCCCGGAAACTGGAGGTTAAAACTTGTAAATGCAACAACAATGTAAAGGGTTCACGGAGAGGTGTCCATAGCTCTACACTGGACTAAGATTAATGGATACGTTTATTTGCTTTTTTAATATGGAAAGAGACAACTGACTGTTTTTGTAAGTATTTATGGCACTGAAAAACTTACTGTGAACGGGCCTTTATCACTTACTTTGCCTTCTTCTGCTCGTTTCAATAGAAAAGTTGGTCCATTGACAATAATATTCCACATTGAGGCATAAAACGTATGTATCTGTATGTTCAAAAGTACATTTTTTTGCTTTAACCTAACTTGAGAAGCCAAATCCTGTGACACGACAGTCAATTGTATATTTATGAGTACAATTAGGGTAAGAAACGCTTGGGTTCAGTTGGGATCAGATTCACACTTACTTTGCAGGTTGTTTTACTGAATGCTAAAAGTTGCAACTAGCGCTTCAAACATTAAGTCTTATTGAGGAATCTAAATGTGTAGTTTACAGAGAGACTTCTTATACGTGTTCCCAGAGGAGAGTGCCACTCTGAGCTCACTGTCACTCACCTAATTAAACCTTCAAACAAGAAACTGCACAAATCCGTTTCTCTATAAAACACTAATATTCTGTTTCTTCAGCCAAATCTCTGGATGGTTTTGTCATTTAAGTGATGTCAGGACTTTATGTTTTGATATTTTTGACTGTGGACTCAAGGGAAAGCAAAACGGAAAGAAAAAGACTACAAAACCACAATAACTTGAATAGATTTAAATACAAGTTTGAACGGAGGAGACAGAGGAGACTGAGACAAACTGACATGGCCAGGCTGAAAAAGAGTGTTTAGAAATGAGAAAGTTTAGACAAAAAATTTAATACAGGGTAAATATTTGAACTATATTTAAACTATGTCAGGAGTGAATACATTTAACCGCTCATCCAAGTATTTTCTTCATGTCTAGTAAACCACTGCTTCAAATATATGTCTGAATGAAGGATATAGAGTATATATTTAATGTTATAGCAAAACTCAACTTCTCCTCAGTTTCCTTTTAAGCAGATGACGTATAGAAAGTGTTTGAGATCTAATTTAAAGTATGATTTTAATGTGTTGTATTTGGCCAATAAGCTGTGCCCATTCAATGTAATAAAATAGTATTGTATTTGCTAAATATCGATCAACATGCATAGCTCTAATCTATATATTAAAATAAAACACTAGATATGAAAGCTAAATTGTGTATTGGCCCTTTACATCTTAACTATCCCACACACTTCATATCCTCATTAACATTGTGTACTAACATGATCGTTCATTACACTTGGGCTCCAGTCCATTGAGCTTCATATATGGGTCACAGTACAGCCCTAAGAGCCCAACACGGTGAGATAAATGAGGAAGAGATGAATGTGGTCAGAGGGCCAAGGATAATGAGGTCATCCATGGTCATTAAGACAATCAGACTGATACTGCAGAGCGGCTGGCCTTGACCGCTACAATCGTCTCATATTAACACCTCCATTGGGAACAGCGATGTAGTGCCTATAGGTGAATTATATTACAGTTTAATTCACAGGTCAGCAGCACAGCCTGTCACTGGCCAGCAGGGGTAACACATGCAGGCCTTTTCCCTTCATTTAAGGGTTCATTACAATCAGGGACTCTGACCCTCATGACATGTCCCACTGTGCAACATGTGTAAACAAACTCAACTTTGAGAGCGGAATTTTAAAAAATCACATTATTATTATGTCCCGGCTAATGCTCATCATTTTTCCTATTTTTCAGTTAAGTATTAAAAAAAATAAAGAAATAAAAATGGAAGCTATTCTTTGATTTCAGCACCGGTTTGTAATTTTAGGCTCTAAGTTGTAGATTGCTGTTCGCCCGCAAACCATATGATGTCCAGTTCAAATCCTGATACCAGCAGTGTACTGTATATCACTGATTGGGTTAATGGTCTGACTCTACAAAAGTGTCAATGCCTCTGTCACTCTGTCCAAATCCTATTTTTAATTTCACATGTAAAGGTCTTTGCTTTCCCCTTTGCCTTTGAGATGGTTTTGCTTTGCTTAGAGGTCCAAACTTTTTCACTGGACCGCAAACTTATACGAAGCAGAGGGCCACAGACACCCCGACAATGAAGTGAACCGTTCAAAATGTTGCATTTGACATAGTTTCAATGAGCCTCCTCACCTTTAATAAGACATGGAACATTAATATTAGGTATAACATAAACATGTTCCAAATTTACAATAAAAAATACTACTTTTTGTTGTTTGGGCCAACTTAGCAGGAAGCCTGAGGGCCAAGAAAAAAATGTCTGAGGGCCGCATTTGGCACCTAGGCCACAGTTTGGACACCACAGGCTCAGAAGATAAATCCAACATTCATTTAAAAGACGCTGTACCGAATTTAGAATTTAAAAAAATGTGAACTAGTTCATTCTAAACTTTTTGCAGCACTTTTTTGCCGTACCTTATTACATGAAAAGAAAAATGGGGTACAGGCCGTTTAATTAAAGGTTACCAGTTAGATGATTTGAATTAGATTTAGACACATAATAGTTTTTTTTCGTGGTTTGAAAATCAGGCGCTCCAGCTTTAACGCTCTCAGCATTTGCAGCGTTTTATTGAGTCGTTCCATGCTGTAAGGGCAGTCCCCTATTTGACATTTAACCAGTTTTTGCAGCAGCCAAGTGTCTTCCCTGAGGCCACAGCTCCACACCATCAGCGGAGTGGAACTGCTTTACTTGTACTAAAAGCATGGATCATTTCCCCCCTAGTGCCACCGCACTCCAAAAATGTAGTCTAAATCATGCACCAGTTTAACAATAGAACTAAAGACATAAGAAAAGTGCTGCAGGTAAGATTGTCATTTTTACGCCGGCAGAACAATGATGAGAGGGGAATTATCATTAGTGATAGTGCGGCGTGTGATTAGCACCCGGGTAATGATAGAGTAACATGGCTGAACATCTATATAATCAAAGACACACAAAGGATGATTAAAGCCGGCTTTAAAAGGACTCAGATAATTACTGCGGGAGTTAAACATGATGCAAGACCGTGTGTTGATTTGAGAACTGGTTTTGTAATATCTCTATTTAAACTAGACTAAGACCCAGAGAGAGAGAGGGATAGATATATATAGATATAGATAGATATTTCTCTCATGCAGAATGATATAGATAGGAGCGGGGTCTTGATTGTCAGACTATTATAAAAACAAGCCCCCCCCCCAAATATGAGTAAATCTGATATAAAGCCTCAGTCTTAATTCTGTTAGATCTGAGTGCTGCTTTTGACACTGTCGATCATGGGATCCTCTTACAGAGACTAGAGGACTGGGTGGGCATCACTGGCACTGCCCTAAACTGGTTAAGGTCCTATCTGGAAGACAGGAAGTACTTTGTTGAAATTGGTAGCTGTGTCTCAGACCACATGACCCTGACCTGTGGAGTGCCCCAAGGGTCAGTCCTGGGTCCCCTTCTGTTCAACCTCTACATGCTGCCGTTGGGTCAGTTGATACGCAGTGAAAATGTGTCCTATCACAATTATGCAGACGACACTCAGATCTATGTTTCACTATCGGCAGGTGACTATGGACCAGTAGATTCACTCTGTCACTGCATCCAACAGATCAGTGTGTGGATGCAAAACAACTTTCTCCAGCTGAACTCAGACAAGACTGAAATAATCGTTTTTGGCCCACAGAAACAAAGAGAAAGTGTTAGCGGTCACCTCCAGAGTCTCGCTCTAAAACCTACAAACCAAATTAGAAATCTGGGGGTAATAATGGACTCAGACTTGAACTTTAATAGCCACGTCAAATCAATAACATCAGCAGCTTTTTACCATCTAAAAAACATTGCCAAAATCAAAAATATAGTGTCAAAACCAGATTTAGAGAGACTTGTCCATGCGTTTGTCTCCAGTAGATTAGACTACTGTAACGGCCTGCTCACTGGCCTCTCCAAACGAGCTGTAAAACAGCTGCAGTACATCCAGAACGCTGCTGCTCGGGTCCTGACCAGAACCAGGAAGTATGATCACATTAGTCCTGTTCTCAGGTCTCTGCACTGGCTCCCTGTGGCTCAGAGAATAGACTTTAAAGCAGCTCTGCTTGTGTACAAGTCTCTCCATGGCCTAGCACCAAAGTACATCTTGGATATGTTAGTGCCATATGAACCATCTCAAACTCTGAGGACCTCAGGGACCGGCCTCCTGCTGGTGCCCAGAGTCAGGACAAAACATGGACCGGCCTCCTGCTGGTGCCCAGAGTCAGGACTAAACATGGACCGGCCTCCTGCTGGTGCCCAGAGTCAGGACTAAACATGGGGAATCTGCGTTTCAGTTTTATGCAGCTAAAATCTGGAACAGTCTTCCTGAAGATGTGAGACAGGCTTCTACTCTGACTATGTTCAAATCTAAGCTAAAAACTGTTTTGTTTAGCTGCGCATATGACTGAAGGGATTTTTTCTTTGTTTGTGATTTTATTAGTTTAGAAAATCAGTTGGATTGATAATTTTTAATTTAGTTAATTTTATTGCATTTCTGTTTCTGTAATTTCTTTGTGATTTGAATGCATTTTTCCTGCTGTGAAGCACTTTGAATTGCCTTGTGTATGAAATGTGCTCTACAAATAAACTTGCCTTGCCTTGCCTTGCCTTACTTTTCATAGCAATTTGGACCATTTGCGTAGGAATTACCTATTTAAAACACATCTTTTGAATGAGAAAAAGTCCTCAAAATGTTGCTTAAAACCGGCAGCTTTAACCCATAAAGAGCGATCAAAATGATGCTTCAGTGCAAATATATTTTCCCACTGAAACGCTAATGAATCTTTTATTCTACAAACTGAAAATGGCAAATAAGTTGAACCAAAACTAATGTTAATCAATGAATAATGGCTAGTGGTTGAGTGAGGTGGCTGGAAGGTTGAGGTGTGGTCCTGCTCCTGAACATGTACAGTGAAAAAATAATGACAAATACTTAAATAAACTAAACTACATCCGAGCTGTTTCAGAAGTTGTGGAGTTTTGATGACTTTCCTGCCTGTGCATGTGTTTGAGCCACGTTCTAACACATGGGAGTTGAAAACGTTGTTAACACTACCACCTGCTGGCACGCCTTACAGAGCGTCTACAGACTAAAGAGTTCAAAGTTACACGCACAAGGGTTAATTGCAAAGGGATAACTTTTCTGCCGTTAGTAAAGTGCAGTTTTTGGGGGGAAAAAGAGTGAAATCCTGTGCGATGTGAACAGATGAAGAGCAGAGCAAACATGAGTCGGGACAAACGCTCACTGGAGGCAGGCTTAACATTTGTTTGACCTGCTGCTGCGTGTGCTCCTATAGGGCTTTACCATAATGAATTAAGCAAATATTAGTTATTCAGAGGATTATTAGGATAAACTGAAAAAGTATTCGAAATTATGTTTGACCTTCATGGAAATAATGACAGCAAGAAAGCTATTGTAGCCATTATCCCTCATTATCAATGCAATTTACTGCACACAGCAATTTACTTATTCTTGTTTCTTATTTTGCATCATTATCTTTATGGCGTTCAGTAGTAAGAGGGAAAGATTGTATAGTTGAGACCCAGATTGTGGTTTTAAAGTGATTAAAAAGGCCATTAACAACTCATTTTATTACTTTCAAAGGTCCACAATGCAACTTTTCTGATCTGATTGATTCTTCTTATCGCTTTGTGTATAATTTTCCTTAAAAAACATACATTCTTACTGTTTGTGGAGACGCCTCGCCACAGATCTGACCTGTAACTTGACCTGGGAACATCATCTGCCTGTCTGCGAGGAGGAGGAGACAGATAAGTTTAATGCCATTCTGTGTAACATAACAGGCTCAAAACAGCATCTACTTACAGACTATGCGCCTTAAACGTATTCATATTTGACTTGCTGTACATTGTTGCTGGAATACATGTTTGCATTGAGGAAATAAGATCACTAATGGGTAAGAATAAGTGACAACAGCCATTGCCAATGTCATTCTAAATCAGTTGGAGATTGAGATTGCAAAGGTCAGCATGTGCATTCCAGCAACATAACGCCATCAATCACAAGGTGCGGATGCTATTGACACATCCGCTCTCTTCACGTGTATGACCCTGGCACATAGAAAAAGTGACTTGCACCATTATCTCAATTATCACAAATGCCAGATCTGCCGTTAGCCGCCGCCGCCCCCCCAATCTCCCGGGAAACGTCCTCCTCCAGATCGCCTCAGTGTCTGTGGCCGGGAGGCGCTTTGGTTGGTCAGTTCAGCGTTCAGACCACACAGACCCATGACACCTCTGCACTGCAAAAGTGGGGGCTCGACGTGAGTGAAAATCATATGGATTCAGAATATTTTGGATTTGAGATGTATTCTGTGTGTGAGACAAGATGTGTTGTTTGGATGTGTTTCAAGGTTCTTTTTGACTTGTTTCTTTCTTTCTTTTTTAATCGTTTTGGTAAAATATTTCACAAAATGGCACTAAACCTTTTCTGATTCTGATTCTGAAGGTAAAAGCAAACAGAATGTGACACAGAGAGCGAGAAAGCAAAAAAGAAAAAGAGTAGTCAAAAAAAAACGGTCTTTTGTATCTGTCCCAAGCAAAGTTCACTGTCCATACAAACATTTTTAGTAAATTTGGTGCATTTCTGACTCATTTGACAGACTTTTTTTCTTGAAATTAAACCAACATTTTTAAACCAGTCTTTTGTCATCAGCAGAGACTGAGAACTCTTTGATATTTGGATCAAACAAATCTAAATGAGTCCGAACACATTAAAACTAGGTTAATATATACGCAATTATACTTTTCCTGAAATAGATTGTATTTATTTCTACAGTGTATCGGCATGTGTTGCTGCAGGCCAGCCCTAATCGAGATGGAAGAGCGCGATGGCAGGTCGAAATGCCTGCAGATGACAAGGTGGAAATGGATTGGCTGCCGTGCCCTTGTCATGTTGCTCCATCTGCACCAAAGAGAGGGGAAGACAGATGGTTCCATGGGCTCGCCGGAGAGACAGGTCTGGGCCCATGCACAGGGGCAGAAAGAAGACTGTGTGGAAAGTGGATTTTTCAGATAAGATAATTGATCTGCGTGAACTGGAGCAGGTTTATACCTTGACTGTTAACGCCTGTGGTTGTGGTTCTTTCACACACGCAAGTGTAAAAAGGTGCATTTTGATGAAGTGTGAAAGAACAGGATGCATGTGTGACAAAGGTGAGACGGTGACACATTTATGAAGGAAATTAAAAGTGCCATGGTGAAGACTAAGAGTCATATGGCAAAGAAAGAAGCTTGTTAATTTAAACCTTTGACCCTCTGAACGCCTTTTCTCTTGTGGTGGGATACTCTAATGCCTCAGGTGACATTTAGGACCAAAGAAGAATATTTAGGAGAATAAACCACTATTTAAATGAATTGATGCACTATCTTATCTTATCTTATCTTAAAACCACTGTTGGCTCCTATGATCTGGCACATGTGACATTATCTGACATGCAGTAAGTCTGATGCCCCCACAGCTCATTCTCTGCATGACAAATATTGCTGAGCTCCATTGGACACGACAGTTGTGGTGTAGAATGAAGAGGGAGAGGGTAGAGACATTCAGCAAACAGTGGCAAAGACGTGGCCTTGAAGCAGATCACAACCACCACAAGCACTTCTCTCTCCGTCTGGATTGATATGAAGTTGGCTTAAGATGATCTCAGTTGTCTCGTCTGATGGTTACTTTTCCCTCTGCAGTGGCTTCTGTTTGGTCTTTTTATAGCTACAATCAGTGTCCTTTCTCTGATCGCTGGCATCACTGCAGAGCTCAATCCAAAACGCTACAGCAGCTAAAACTCTTTGTGCGGCTGATACTCTTTATCCACCTGTGACATGTCGCCTGGGGGGGAGGCTTTTCTATCTCTGAGCGCCTTTTACTGGCCACAGAGCACCGATTACAAACGCCCCGCCGACTGAAACTAAACACAACTGTATCTGCGTCTGTAGCTTTTAGCAGATACAAGTACAAGCTGGTTTTGGTATATTTTATTGTTTCTAATTGATCATTCTGTTTCACATAAACTCATTTGGCCCTCAGATCAAATGTAGCCCTCAGATCAATCTTTCAATCAATGTGACATTTAAAAACACTTTGTTTTTCATGCATATTGAATTGACATACTTTTTCCTTTTAAAATGTCTCATATTTATTATTATTTAGTTCTCACAATTATACTGTGACCCGAATAATCTCAATTACTGATTTACTGTCTAATCTCAACATTCACCAGAGATGGATAAATTCCGTTATCGTTTCCATTTCATTGCATTTTATTGATGTTGCACAACAAGGAGATTGTAATGCTCTTCAGAGATGTTTAGAAGTCTTTACTGTAGCTGGACATCATAGCCGCTCTACGTGGCTGAATATGAGTGCATTTAATTAAATCCCATGTCATAAAGGAAGAAGGGAGTAGCGTCTCATCATCACTAGTGGCCCATTGAAGTCTTGTGTTTTAATTAGGGTTTTGTTGACGCCACATTGCCCACCCGCAGCAGTCGGATGGAGGAGAGTGTGTGCTTTTTTTTTTCCGGAGGTGATGTGGTGGCAAACAGCGAGAGGCAGGTTAATATGGTTCCCCCCTCCCCATCGGGATTAATCACTGCGCTTCATAACCACAGCCAACGAAATCACCCAGCGGAGAGATACGGGAGCGTGCCAACCCCAAACTGGAAGGCTGAAGGAAATGCACGGGAAGAGACACCTGGCCATTTAAAACCAATTTTTTTGTACAGACTTTAGTGGAAATAGTTTTGGCATTATCTGTGAGCCAGTTAGTGGTGTGATTTTGCCTGTAAAAAGTGTTTTCCTTGTTGCTTAAATATGAGCACGTGTTTTGCAGATGTTGTAGGTGCCTATGCTTGGCACAGTAATAATAATAATAAGAAGAAATGATATTATTTACAATAGTTGAACTTTTTTTCTTCTTATGTGAAGTTTTCAATCTGTTGGATTTGTCAACTACCACATAGGGATTGATGGTATCATTTTAATCATTTTAGACATATTAGGGTCATTTCTTCATTGTTTTGTGCTGCAGATTGGGCTGATTCAGTGTGACAGCTGTTCTGTTCGTCCTTTAGAACCTCTTTGAAACCTATTTCATACCCACATACACCCAAGATCAGTATAGAAAAAATAGAAAATAATGCTCTTGCCCACCCCTACTAACACTATCATTTTGAAAACACGTCTGGCAACAAAACTAAAGAAATTACAGACAATTAGTCCAAGCCTGAAAATCCACCACCTCTTCTTCCTACAATACTAGCTATGCACAATATCTTCAAAGTTTATACTCTTTTCTCTACTTTTCTATTGTTCTTTGGTGCCAGCTGTATTTGTGCAGTTCTGTGTTTTATTCTCTAAGAAACTATTATTGCATTTCATGTGAACCCACCCAGATCAAAGCCACTTTTTCAAGGGTCAGCTGCAGTGGTTTTAAATGCGCTAAATAAAAAACCTTTAATTAAATGTGACTTGACTGGGTGCATGGGTACAACAAAAGCCTGGCCGAGCCCAAGGGTTAAAGCGCTCTGAAACCACATGTTAAACGCAGATCGAAACAGTGCCATTTGTCCCTGTTAGCTGGGCGCTTCCATCCACACGTCCTGATGAGAGTTTGTCTTGGCTGATGTCCTTCACTTCACCTTCCAAGGTCCTCCTCCTCCCCCCCCTCACACTCCTCTCCTCTTGTTGAGATCATAAATTGCTGAATATAAAGCCTTGTTTCCAGTCCGTTAGACGCGCCGCCCGATGCCAAGGGCCTTCATCGCCTCTCGCACCTCCGGCAGCACTTAGGTAGAAAAATCTCCCTCTCGCTCGGCTCACCCTTGCCTCTGATATGTGCATGCATCATTCAAGCGGCGGGCGCGTCCTAAAGCGTGCCCTCCTACAAGGCCACACTATATCACAGTCATTTACCCAAACGGGACCTGTTTAAACAGAACGAAGCAAAGATTAACTAATGGCTCCACCTAGAGACAATATATATCTTTCCTGACAATTTCCCCGCGATGGCTCAGTGAGATCCCCTTCACAGCAATGTTCCAGTGACCAGGCAGGATTTATTCTGGATTAAGTGTCTGGCATGTCACTCAAATGGAGATTTAATAGAAATAGGCCCAGGACGTTTTCACCAATTGGGAAATAAAACTAATATTTGAGGTTTTATTTCCCCCTTGGTCTATTCAGCACGAGGGACAGACAATATTGTGGATTGTTAGAAACATGGATTCTATAGTATACTGCTCTTTTATAAAACAAAAGTAATCTGCACACTACCTGTATACTTTAAGTTCCTCTATCAGACTATGTGTGTTTGGTACACCTTGACATGTTTCGACTGCTCTTCTGCATCTTTGGACTCCTTCAGAAAAGTCACATGTTGATGTTGTTGTTGATGTGTCTTGACTGATTTATACAGTCTTTGGCACAGTCTTCCTTCCAGGAGAGGAGGGACAACAGCGCCCTCTGTTGCCTGACTTATGTAGAAGTGTAGTAGAGTATCCCGAGTATGTGAAAGCAAGAATGCCCCCTTGTCTCAGTTTGGTGTTCAGTGGGCAGGTTTCTGCTTTTATCCAGCGGTGTTTGTTGTCCCGATCCATAACATGGTTTTCCCTTTTCCAAGAGTATGAAATTGCAGATGACAAGCAGTCAAAACATGTCAAGGTACGACAACAAACAAACAAACAAACACTGGAATGATGAGGAAATAAAAGCTGTAGTAGAGTTATTGGACAATGTGCACTAACTGGTTTAAAAAAGAGCTACATTCTTAGTATTATGTACAAATTGTTTATTAAGAATGATTCAGGCTTAGTAACTATTCAACTAATAATACCCTCCTAACACCTAACCTTAATTTAGTAGTTACAAAGCCTGAATCATGCTTAATAAACTATAATCATTATGAGTCTTTTTTCATGCTTTGTTGAGGCTCATTACGGTTTCATTATTATAAAGCAGTACTGTTATACCTAATACCTTATTAATTTATTTTGGGTTAATAATCTGGGAAAACCAGAGGAAACAGAGAGAATATTCCACAGAAAAGGCCACACATTGTGGTCGAGGAATCAAACCCTAACCACTCTGCCACAATGCTGCCGATTGATTGGTTTAAATTCCATATGGAGACAAAAAGTATACTTTAAAAAGCTCCAGGTTATTTTGCTTGTGACCCAGATCTGATGTTTGTGACAATTTTGATCATGAAATGTGATTAAATCATGAGTCGGAGACAGGTGGAACATATGATAAATAATGGATGCTTGATTAATAATGAATAATGCATAAAAGAAAAATACACATTTTCTCACTGAAGAAAATCAAGCTTTCGACTCCATTAAGCATCACGGACCTTTTAAAATGACACCACACAAACGCACCCTATATCTGCGCTACAGGTCCAACCAACACCCTGGGGACTGCTCACAAAATGAAGTCGTTAGCAGATTTAAATGCTGTGGTATCAGTTGTCGGGCAGAACTTTGTCATTTCTCCATAAAAAGACTTTTGAAGATAAATATAGATGAGCTTTCACAGAGGTGTCCCAGTTCTGAAGACCTCAGCATGTTCTTTTCTATTTGTCTTTCTCTTTTTCAGCACATCCTCTGTTTAGTCCGGTGCCATTCTCCTGTTCACCGTGTGGGCCCTGTCCCCCAGGCCAAGCGCCATAATTAGGTTTGGGAACATTTATAAAGAAGTCAATGTTCGTCTGAATCTGCACGCACACGCACGCACGCAGCACAATTATGCAGAAGCGGCTCCAGCTTCTTTTGAAATGTACAGGATGAAAGAGTTGGAGATAAATACTGAGTTCATACGGAGGACACAAGCCGAGCACAGAATCACGATTATTATGACGTAATACTTATATTTCTGATTTATTTCACGAAGCGATGTTGTCTGTTTATTCATTTTTGTAGACTTAATTGTCCCTGTAAGGAAATGTGTCCTTTATTTGACTCGTCCTTTTGGTTTTCACATTAGTCTTCCCGTTTGCCATCCCTCATTCTGTGCTAATCCCCTAAAAGTTACCAGGGCATCTTAACCTTTTATAAATCCTTGACACACAGCTGACAGAATCAATGAAACCTGTGTTTTCTTTTCGTGGGGGAGAAAAGGGCACCGATGTCAGAATTAAGGTTATTTCTAGAAAACCATAGACCCTTAAAAAATCATCAGAATGTTGAGAATCAGAAACATAATTTTGTATTTATTTATTGCCATTGTCAGTGAACAATCTGGGAACTTGCTTTAGCATTAAGGTGCAACATATAACAATTAAGAAATATAGTAGCAAATGTATCAAAAAGAGCATGCATACAATTTAGAATTTACAAATGAAATAAAATAAACTTTGTCTGAATATATACATAATTTACAGTTGGTCAGAATAGTGCAAAAATGAGCAGTCCAATGAGGTTATTGGTTTGAATAATGAAGAAGGAGGCAACTGGAAGTAGACCTAAACACGCTTTCAATGATTAACTGACATCTGATCTAAATGCTGATGGTTTTAAGTATTAAAATCAAAAATAAGCAACAGTTTAATTTCCAGGTTAGTTTGCTTGTCTATTTAAAGGAAGGATTTTTTTAATTAAATTTTTTAAGCTTCGCAAAAAGTAACTTTTGGTAATGTGTAATATTATATTTGTAGGTAAAATGAAAAACTATGGCTCAGCATTTCTGTATTTGTCCAGTGAAACCTACAAATCTGTGTTTGTCTTTCTTCAGTAAATGTCTCATTAAACTGGGCTCTGACGTCACTCACACATCTAAGAGGTTTTCATCTGACAAAATTACCTTGATTTTGTGATATTCTGAGGATAATCCTTGTCTCCTGTGAAATCACATTATGTTCTTTTACCTCTATTCTGGAATTCAAAATATTTGTCCCTACAACCTTTTAAAAGACTTATTTTTAGAATAATGTTTTCAATTCCGCAAAATAACCAAAGATGTACGAAAAAAAATCTTCCAAGCAAAGCAACGGAGACAAGCAGATGGTGGACCCCATTTCAGAAAAGTGATAGTGCACCTCTAATAATTCCATTCCTTTTCATACTTGGCAGTGTGAAAAATGTCCCCAAGCCTTTGTGCAGCTACTGCACAGTGAAGCGGTTCCTGTGGCGGCAAGAAAGCCAACACCAAGGCGGAAAAAGCACAGCTCTGGCAACGCACTGCTCATTGTTACCATGAAATGACCCATATCTGAATAATAGCATTTTAGGTATGCATGAACTCCACAGAATACAGGCAAAGAGAAACAATGAATTAGCCCAGCATGTAATTATTATTCCTGTTTTCGACAAATAGGAAGCCGGGTTTGTGATACGCATCCGAGCGAGAGAGCGGGCCTGCAAAAGGACAGAAAGAGCATTATAAATCTGTGTCAGCACCTCTTCTTTTTACTGTGCTGAGTTCAGATCCGGGGTTATCACAGCTATAGTTAGGTCACTTAAATCTGCTACACCTGCAGTGAAAAGATGGCTTTTGTGCCTCCAAATGTTCAACTTTTTCCAGTGCAAAAACTGATATGCTTGTGCTTTGTGGAGAGTTCATTCATCCCATATTTGCAATTTAACTTTTTTTTTGTGCTGTGTGACCTTGAGCTAAAAATAGATGACGAGTATTATATTGAAGTGTAGTAAATCAACGTTTTAATTTTGTTACACTACATAGTAACTACATGTTAATTAGCATTAATAAAGCATGAACAAAGACCTAGTTCATACTGAATAGATGTTTCATAAAGAATTATTCATGCTTTGTGACGACTTAATTATTACTCTAACTTTTAACTCCTTAATTGAGTAGTTACTGAGCCTAAACAATTTGTTCATTATTAATTAAGTCTTTCCTCATGGTTTATTAAGTCTAATTATGGTGTACCGTAATTATTCTAAAAAGATACCTAATAATGTACAGTGCAGTTTATCATTTTAAATAGCGCTGCTTAATTATGGAAAATATAAAATACGAATCACTATTATTTATGTAAAAAATAAATAGTGATATTCTGTTGCTGACCTCTTTTATCTGCCTTTTTGTCTATGACCAATATTAACTTTTTTGACACTAAGCTAGTTGCCTTTCTGCTTGTTCCCTAACAATTGTAACTAAAAGTGCATTTTTACAATGCAAATCCCCATCTTACATATGCTCAGAGGTCACTTTTAAAACATTGAGTAATATTGTAATATCGACAGCTCAATGAAATCAGTGTGAATCTTACTAAATCGATGCATGTATTGTATGATGTATGTTGTTGAGATTCATAATTGTTGCAGTCTAATGACTCTGGCGCCCTCGTGACATTCAAAGCCGAGTCGTTCTGCTGAACTTTGAAGCTGGGTCTGTGTTGTTCCCCTCAGCAGACGGTAATAGGCCCGTCTCCGTCGACTATCAGGCTCTTCTATTATCTCTCCAACATCATGCTTTATCATTAGGCCGTTACAAGTCGGATGTAATCTTACCTTATGAATTAAATTACCTGTGTCGTACATGACTTTAATAGAGTGTGAATCATTCCTTTGGGGGAAAGCAAATGAACAGGGCCTAAAATTGGAAAAGCCACAATGGCAGAACATTTGATTCTTTTATAGATTTGATGACTAAGCAGCGTGAAATCCAGTCTGCCATATTTTATTCCTGACAATTTTAACTCACCCATAATAGACCCTTATTAATGCTACCTGTCAGGATTACCACTATGGAGTTGACAATTTTGATATGAGCTATTTGCGTTTCACACCAAGCTTGTTCAAGTGTAGATATTGTGTGAAAGACGGCATCAGACTATCTTGTGGTTGGCTGACATTTTGAGGAGTTCATTCAGAGGGCGTGACAACTTCATGCCAGCATCATCTGAGAGCATGTCAGCTTGTGCAGACAGAAAAACACATCCAGTGAAGAGGAGCGGTTGCCAAATGCGCAAGTTGAGAATGAAGAGCCCAAGGCGCTGGTGGCTGATGAGGCTTTTTACCCGGGTTAAACGAGGCCTCGAACACAACATTTGTTTCTCACCTGCTGCTGAGCTTGTCTGCTGAGCCTGTCTGCAGACCTGCACACAGCTGGGATGTCAACAAGATGGATATGTGAGGCAATGTAAGACTGCTGGAGACGCTAGTTTGTTACTGCTTGGGAAAAGAAATGTGTATAGAAAGTGTTTTTATTTCTCCAACAGTAGGATGAGCGAGCAATGTTTGGTAAATAAAGCGTGAGTGAACCTTTTGAAGGGAAATGTAAAGACGGATTTTAAATGTATAGTATGAGCGAGTCTTTTCCTGTCACAATGATAAGTTTTGAAGTGTGATAAAAATCTACCCATCCATCTTCTTCCGCTTATCCAGGGCTGGGTCGCCGGAGCAGCAGTCTAAGCAGGGACTCCCAGACTTCCTACTCCCCAGACACTTCCTCCAACTCCTCCGGGAGGATCCCGAGGCGTTCCCAGGCCAGCCGAGAGACATAGTCCCTCCAGCGTGTCCTGGGTCTTCCACTGGGCCTCTGTCCCGGCATGTCCCACCGGGACCCTAAACACCTCCTGAGGGAGGCGCCCAGGAGGCATCCGGAGCAGATGCCCGAGCCACCTCAGCTGGCTCCTCTCGATGTGGAGGAGCAGCGGCTCTACTCCGAGCTCCCCCCGTGTGGCCGAGCTCCTCACCTTATCTCTAAGGGAGCGCCCAGCCACACGGCGGAGGAAACTCATTTCGACCGCTTGTATCCGCGATCTTGTTCTTTCGGTCACTACCCAAAGCTCATGACCATAGGTGAGGGTAGGAACGTAGACCGACCGGTAAATAGAGAGCTTTGCCTTTCGGCTCAGCTCCCTCTTTACCACAACGGTCCGATGCAGCGACTGCATCACTGCAGCCGCTGCACCGATCCGCCTGTCGATCTCACGCTCCATCCTTCCCTCACTCGTGAACAAGACCCCGAGATACTTGAACTCCTCCACTTGGGGCAAGGACACCCCACCCACCTGGAGAGGGCAAGCCACCTTTTTCCGGTCGAGAACTATGGCCTCGGATTTGGAGGTGCTGATTCTCATCCCAGCCGCTTCACACTCGGCTGCAAACCGTCCCAGTGCATGTTGCAGGTCCGGGTTTGATGGAGCCATCAGGACAACATCGTCTGCAAACAGCAGAGATGAGATCCTGTGGTCCCCAAACCGGACACCCTCCGACCCCTGACTGCGCCTAGAAATTCTGTCCATAAAAATTATGAACAGAACCTGTGACACAGGGCAGCCCTGGCGGAGTCCAACATGCACTGGGAACAGGTCTGACTTACTTACAATGCAAATCAAAATCTAGACAATAAACGATAATATGAAAAACAAATTACCCTAAAGCTTGATTAACTGCATACAAAGTAAGTATCACTAAAGGTACCACTAAGTATCACTAAAGGTACCACTATAAGTACCACTAAGTAGCACTGAAACAATCACCGATATAAGTAGCAATACAATCGCCACAAATATAAGTACTATAAACTATAACAACGTGAACGTGAGCTCAGCCATTTGATTTGGAGGTCTGCTTGAACTGATTTTTTTATAAATGCATTTATCTTAACTTCAAAGTATAATTGAAAGCTTTAATTTAATACCATAACTTTAACCTGACCCTTCAATATATGCAAATGTCAAGCTGTCACAGAAGCCTTTGAGGTTAGATCCACTAACAAACACTGCATTTATTCCTTTGCATTTTTTAGAAGTCACCGGTATAAAGGTGTCCATAAGTGCTCCTTACCCAGACAGTGACCCATGCTTTATAAAATGTTTAGTAGATCAATAGAGGAAAGCTTCAAACGTGTAACTCCTCAGATGACACGCATCAAACTTCTCAGATTGAAACCTGTCTAAACTTTATCTTTCCACACTTTTAGGAAGTGCACCTAGAGACCAACCCTTGGCAGAGGTCCCAGCCGTATGAAAAATCTCCTCAGATCACAATCCCAGCTTCACTTACGTATGCAGCACTTCCCCCGCGGCCCTGCCCCTTTGTGCTGGCTGCCTCCCTCTCATTAAAAGTCTTAATTGACTGGTTCACACCTGCTCATGCACAGCCTCATGTGGGACAGGCCTGTACCTCCAGAGCAGCTTTTCTCATCAACACAAAGTTCACTCGGCTGAACACTGCCCTTCACTCACCTACAGGACATAACATGAGGCCAGGAGATAGGACAATTAGTAAGTATAAAGTCTACGATCTTAAGAAAGTTTTAAGTTGGGTTATACGTAGATCTAATTCTGGGAGGATTGTGAAATCTTCTTTCAGTTCTGTCACTTTTATTAATCTTACAGTGAAGTCAAAGATGATCTAAAGTAAACGTACAGATATGCGTGCAGAAAATGTCTCTAGTAAAAGTGTCACATTAAAAAATCTGCTTGAAGTACTTTAGGAGAAAGTGTTGAGGGTAGTGATTTTGATAAAGAATTCAGCCGATCTTTGGTCTACAAAGGTCAATAAGCTTCTTAATTGTATTTATACATTTCCAATTCAAAACATTTTGGCAAAATCTCACCATTAATGTGCTAAAAAATTATCAAATTAACAAATTAAAAAGTACTTTCAGTCCAAACATATAATGTAGTGGCATAAACAGAACAGTTTGAAAAAGATTCTGTTGAAGTCATCTGTACACTGTTTTTCATCCAAATGTCATTCTCAATCTGTGGACCTAGAAGGACCTACTCTGGGCTACGTAAGCCCTGCTCACTGGGCAGAACCTCCTGATGAGAGCCTTATTAATCTATTTGTTTACATAGTGTAAGTTTCACCTGAAACTAATCACCTAAAGTAATTTACGGTGTACCACAGGGTTCGGTACTCGGTCCAATTCTGTTTACTCTTTATATGCTGCCATTAGGCAACATTATCAGGTCACATGGCATTAACTTCCACTGCTCTGCAGACGACACTCAGCTGTATTTATCAATGAAACCTGATCAGAGCGATCAAGTAGACAGACTTAGTGCTTGTGTGAAGGAGATAAAAACCTGGATGACACTTAACTACCTGCTTCTTAACCCTGAAAAAACCGAGGTCATTGTGCTTGGCCCTAAGCATCTACGAGACGATCTATCTGAGCAGATAGTCACACTGGACAATGTCAGTGTAGCCTCCAGTTCTACTGTAAGAAACCTTGGAGTCTTATTTGACCAGGAGCTCTCATTTAAAACTCATATAAATCAAGCTTGTAAAACAGCCTATTTCCATTCGCGCAACAAGAGCCAAAATCAGAAGAATCCTGCCTAAAAGTGATGCCGAAAAACTTATCCATGCATTTGTAACGACTAGATTAGACTACTGTAACTCCCTGCTTGCAGCGTGTCCTAAAAGCTCCATAAAAAGCTTTCAACTGGTTCAAAATGCAGCAGCAAGATTACTAACAGGAACAAAAAGAAGAGAGCACATTACGCCAGTGCTGAAGTCTCTTCACTGGCTCCCCGTCGAGTTTAGAATCAAATTTAAAATTCTACTCTTGACCTACAAAGCCATAAATGACATGGCCCCATCCTACCTCAAAGATGCTATAGAACCATATCATCCAAACAGAGCTCTTCGCTCTCAGAATGCCGGCCTTCTGGTGGTGCCAAGAGTCTCTAAAAGTACTGTAGGAGGTAAAGCGTTTAGCTACCAAGCTCCTGTGTTATGGAATCAGCTCCCGACCCATGTTAAATATGCTGACACAGTCTCTTCATTTAAGTCCAGGCTTAAAACGTTCCTCTTCGAAATCGCTTATGGTCAGACTAGTTAGGAACAGAAACATAAACCCACAGCTTTAGCTACGCTGCCCTAGGAGTAACTATGCTGGGGGAAGTATGACAGCTTGAGCACTATCCTCTTCTTCTGACTACTTATACTATCAAACAATATTTAGGCCCGAGCCCCAGCAGGGCGGAGGGCCTAAATAACGCTGAAGGCAGCGTTGCAACTGTCTGACCAAACATGCGGGCTGCGCCTGCATGTTTGGTACCCCGTCGCCCCTGGCAAGTACAGTGAACAAGCCCATGCCGAAGGCATGGATCATGCATACTTACTCCTGCTATGACAGAAGAAGTCAACAATGAGTGAATGGGCGTAGCCCATTCACTAATTGTTGACAACAGCAGCGCGAAGTGGGCGGGGCATCCCGACGGAATAGGGAGTGACGAGCGCGTAAGCGCTCGTAATGATGATTCCACCCCATGGCGGCATCGGGAAGGCTTAGAGCTTTCAAACGATGTATAATTTGTTGTTATAGTGGAAACGGCTATATTGTTTTTGCTAAAAATATTATTATTAGGCCCGAGCGCCACAAGCTGGCGAGAGGCCTATTAATCTCGTAAGGCCGTGCGAAGCACGGCTGCGAAAGTGCGCACGTAGTGCGCACGAAATCGAGCGCGAAGCGCTCGCCCACTTCCAAACACTCACTAACGCACTCCTCCACTCATGCACGCCCCGTGCATACTAATTAGTTGTAGGAAAATGGAACATTACCGTTGTAAACGGGCGAAGCCCGTGCAAAAGTTCGCACTAAACGAGCACTTTACATTGGGATGACGACCGCGAAGCGGTCGTCATCCCCATATAAAGCACTCATTTGCGCTAAGTAGCTCACGAATACGTTCCCCATCTCTTGCATGTTCCGTGCATATAAGCATGTAATGCAAAAATTGAACATTATTACTGTATAGAGGGCCAAAAACACAAAGTGGGCGGAGCCCACTCAAAATTATCGAAAGTACCCGTCAGTGACCAGGGACCCACACCATGAGGTAGGAAAGCGCGAGCGCTTTCCGAATATGTATAGTTTATGATATTTGAAAAATGGGAAACATTGTTTTCGCATCGGAATATTATTCTTTCTTTCTTTCTTTCTTTCTTTCTTCTTCTCGGGACCAACCCCCCTATTTTTCACCCAGTGAACATTGACGAAAAGTCACAAAAATTTGCACACCTCTAAAAATCGTGCCTCTCTACATTCTGGCTATTTCCCTTTTCTAAAATAAAAAAAATTGGCGCGTCAGCGCCACCAAATGTACCAAAAATGCATTGAGAGATGGGAAATGACCCAAAAAAAATCTGATCGTAGAATCATGAAATTTGGCGCAGAGGTAGATGGTGACAAGAGAAGTAAAAAATATTATTACGGCAATGCCGTCTGCCCAACCAAATGTCGGCCATATTGCTTCAAAAATGGCTAAACATGACTTCGGAGTTTTTCCAAACGTCGTACTTTTACGAACTCCTCCCAGGGCGTTGGCCCTAAAAAGCTGAAATTTGGTGAAAATGCTACTGAGGAGTGGGACATCAAAAGTTATCCAAATTACATTGATACCTCTCACGGTCTCTGAGCGGCGAAGCCGCAAACTGTAGCTAGAATTTCAGAAATCTCCCATATTTAAAATTTCTGCCGTTTGCGCAGATAAAGTCCGAATTGCGTCAAATTAGAATCAGTTGTTAAACTCTTTGCCCTAAACCTACTTGAAGTGAAATAAATTCATTTGGCGCCACAGCGCCCCCTACAGATTTTATATGGAGGTTAAATGTTTAGTTTTGCGAAATTATATGAAATTTGACACACAACTCAATTTTAGCATCCCCATCAAAAAAGTCAATGACTCATGTCATAATTGTTATGGCGTTGCCGTAACGATGACCGAAACCTTTCATGTTTACACTTTAGACTTTCACAAACTCCTCCCAGGGCGTCAGCCCTATTAACCTGAAATTTGGTGAGACTCATCTTCAAGACCATCAAAAGTTATCCACATTTTCATTCAAAGAGTCACGGTGTCTGTGCGGCAAAGCCGCACATTTTGCCAAGAATTCAAAATAAAATAGCTTTTTGATGGTAAAACAAAGGGGAGAAGATGTGACAGCGTCACAGATTCAGCAGTAGGCGTAATAAAAGGACAATTGGGGCTCCTCTTGCGGCGTGGCGGCGGCGTGGCGGCGGCGTGGTGAGGGCCGATCATTGCCGCTTGCGGCTATATTTTTTATTATTATTTTTCTTGTTCTTCTGCTTTTTGAGCTCTAATTTGACACCCTGAACATGCTCAAAAACTCACCAAACTTTGCCCAAAATTCAGAATCGGCGAAAAATTTGATTTTTTTCTGGGCCATTTTTTTTTTCGTTAAAAAATGGCGCGACAGCGCCACCGACAAAAGTCAAAATACATTGCGCCTATGGGAGACGCCCCGAGGTCAACTTTGGCGTAAAGCTACGAAATTAGGGACACGCATTCCTCTCGTGAGGACAAAAAAATATATATTTTTGTGGCCACGCCCCCAGACTTACCCTATGGCTGCCATCTTCCTTTGAAAATGAAAACACGCTGTGTTAGCCATTTTGTTCACGTGAAACTTTGACGAACTCCTTCTAGGGCGTTTTGCCCACCGACTTCAAAATCGGCGGACGTCCTCTGGACAAGTGGGGCATCTAAAGTTATCCAATTTTTTGAGATACCTTTTACGGTCTGTGTGCGGCGCAGCCGCAAAGTTGGACAACTTATTTTGGAATATTGCAGATCTAAAAATTGCTCCCATTTGATCAAAACCAGTCCGATTAGGACCAAATTTGAATCAGTTGTTAAACTTTCTAGTTTGGACCAGTTTAGGATGACAAAATTGAAATGGGCGCGATAGCGCCCCCTACAGAGTTGCCTTTGAGTGAACATTGATGGACAAAAACTGGTTTTACACAAATGTTCTAAACTTTGCCCAAAATTCTATTTTGGGGTCCCGAGCAAAAGGCCAATCAAACTTATGCCTTAATTTTTACGGCGTAGCCGTAGCCATGACGGAAACCTCCCATGTTATCCCTATGGGAAAATTGCTAAATCTCTCGAATATCCACATTTTTTCTGTTTCACACTTTAACGAACTCCTCCTAGGGCGTTTTGCCCACCGACCTCAAAATCGTTGTACGTCCTCTAGACAAGTGGGGCATCTAAAGTTATCCAAATTTTAAGGACAACTTTTACGGTCTCTGTGCGACGGAGCCGCAAACTTTTCCCTGAATTCTGACTATTTGGCCTTCAGAGTGGCCTATAAACAATAGAGTTTTTCCAAATGACATTATATTTTGCACAAAATTCTAATTTGCCATCCTGATCATACAAGTATGAGAGCCAAAGTCATATTTTGTACGGCGTAACCATAGCGATGACAGAAACATCCCATGTTATCCTTATGGGAAAATCGTAGAATCGCTCAAATCACCACATTTTTACGCTTCAAATTTTAACAAACTCCTCCTAGGGCGATAGCCCGATCAAGCTCATATTTGAAGAATATCATCTACACAAGCGGGGCATCAAAAGTTATCCATATTTTGATTCTAAGTGCTACGGTCTCTGTGTGGCGGACCCGCAAATATGTCAGAAATGGGAAAACAGCAAAATCTCTAAAATGACCACATTTTTACGCTTCACACTATAACGAACTCCTCCTAGTGCGAAAGCCCGATCAAGCTCATATTTGGGGAAAATCATCTATACAAACGGGGCATCAAAAATTTGTCATATTTTGATTTTAAGTGCTACGGTCTCTGTGCCGTGGAGCTGCAAATATACTGTCACAGATGGGAAAACAGCGAAATCTCTGAAATGTTCACATTTACGCTTCACACTTTAACAAACTCCTCCGTGGGCAATAGCTCGATCAAGTTCATATTTGGGGAAAATCATCTACACAAGCGGGGCATCAAAAGTTGTCCATATTTTTATTCCAAGTGCTACGGTCTCTGTGCGGCGGCGCAGCAAATTTGACTGACACTTGTGTTCATTTGCACTGGATTGGCCATGTCCAATGTGTCGCCGTCTGTCAAGTTCTTTTTTAATTCAACACACAATAAGGGCGCCATCTTTATCAAGTCGAAAGCGCAGAGTCGGAAGGCCGGCGGCCCGCGAGGGCCATTGGATGCCGCTTGCGGCTTTAATTATTTTTTGATTCCACTTGCAAACTGTTCACCGCCTTCTTTTTCGTTCTCTCACTCCTGAGGACCTGTGGACCCAGATGCCCCTCCCCTGGTGAAGTGGTCCCTGCCCTGTGTGGACGGTCCCTCATCTGCCTGAAGAGTGGGTCCAGTTCGCCTCAGTCGGTCCCTCTTCTGCCTGAAGAGTGGGTCCAGCTCACCTCAGTCGGTCCCTCATCTGCCTGAAGAGTGGGTCCAGCTCGACTCAGACGGTCCCTCATCTGCCTGAAGAGTGGGTCCAGTTCACCTCAGTCGGTCCCTCATCTGCCTGAAGAGTGGCTCCAGCTCCAGTCTCCCTCGTGTCCGTCTGTTAGAGTCGGATCTCTCCTTCACTGGAACTCCTCCAGGTTTCTACGCTTTTTTCCCAAAGAGGTTTTTTTTGTAGTTTTTTCCAGGCCGAGAAGGAGAGTCTAAGGACAGAGGACCCTGGGACATCGTCCCTCGCCACCACAGACATTGTCTGACTCCCTCGCCACCACAGACATTGTCTGACTCCATCGCCACCACAGACATTGTCTGACTCCCTCGCCACCACAGACATTGTCTGACTTCATCGCCACCACAGACATTGTTGATTCATTTCTCCCTGTGGCCCTCAGAGGCAACTATTGTTGTGATTTTGGGCCTTACAAAAATAAATTGATTTGATTTGACTAATCTCCTTTGTTACCATAACAGCCCTGCAATGGGTCATTGGAATACTATTGTTAGCTGGCTGCTACTCCGATGACTGACGAGGTCCTAAAATGTACACTGTACATATGACTTGAGCTAATCCTGCTGATTTAAATTATAATTAATACGTTTAACAATAATTCAGTTGCTCCAGGAGCGCAACAAATTGTACAAATGACTGCATTTGAGGTCATGACCTTGAGTGTCATTGAGCATGTATTACCTTTAAACTTAGATGACACAACTTAGCCTGACTTCTGCCAGCACCTCGGTCTCACCTTTCCCAGTGCTAATAAGTGCCTCATCAAAAAGTCGTTCCATAAATGTAGATGAGAACCTTTGGGGAACGGCAGGAAATGAGTTTTCCCAAAATACACCAGAAGGAGGTCACTGAAGAGAGTGGGCAGTCGTTAGGGGTCCAAATTGTCATCTTTCACATAAAATTACATCCTTTTGTTATATTTTGTTAAATCCAGGGTGAAGATATGTAGAGGTGAACGTTGTACTGAAAACTTTAATGTTTGTGTGCCGAGATGCACTGCAGCTTATAAATGCCTCTCTTATTGTTTTGCCATGTATAAAAGATGCGCCTCACCTGACTTCACTCCACCCTCTGGTGTTCAGCTCCTTCCGGGTCAAGTGCGTGTCATGTCAGGCCTTCAGCTGCAGGACGCCTGCGCCTCCTGGGGCCCTGGATGTCGTCCTCCTCGTGCCTCTGATGTTTGGTTTGGAGAAAAGTTGCCAATCTAATCTGATGGAAAGTTTGGTTCTCCGCATGATGAGCAAACGTTTGACTGAAGAAGAAACACTGTCCAAATACTGAATTTGTGTTGTCGTTTCACCAGCTATGGAAAAAGTCACTAAAAGGTCTACTAGATTTTTATGGACAATGCACTGCCAATGTATGATCTACTATTAGTATTACAAATGATTTAATTCATAAAAATGGGACATTGCCTGTCATTTTATATCATGAACTACCCCTCTACGCCTTGTGTTTAAAAACTCAATATGATTAGAGTGGCATCTTATAGCATTAATAAGATGCTATAGTGCCATATCATCCAAACAGAGCATCAAAATGCTGGCCTTCTGGAGGTCCCCAGAGTCTCTAAAAGCACAGTAGGAGGTCGAGCATTTAGTCACCAATCTCCTGTGTTATGGAATCAGCTCCTGTCCATGTTAAAGAGGCCGACACAGTCTCTTCATTTAAGTCCAGGCTTAAAACGTTCCTCTTTTAAATGGCTTATGGTCCGGCCAGTTAGGAACAGAAATATAAACCTACAGTTGCAGCTACGCTGCCCTAGGAGTAACTATGCTGGGGGAAGTATGGCAGCTTGAGCACTATCCTCTTCTTCTGACTTATTCTATCAAACAATATTTAACATTTTATTTCACTTGCCCTAACCCTAATACATAGAGTTACGAAGACTCCTGTCCTCAATCTGAAATGATAATATATTCAAATTCTGGAACGGGAACACGGTCTCTTCTGTTCTGCGTTGCACCAGTCAATCATAAACAGGAGCTTCAGGGTAAAGACGTGTTACATCTTCCCAGACAGCCTGCCCGCCTTAACGCCAATACCACCACTTTACTGAAGTTCCAATGAAAAATTAGAATAGTTGTATCGCCAGCATATCCCTGCGCCTATTGCAGCTACTAAACAATTTATAGCCTGTCATCTTCCCCAAATAATCCATCTTTAATATTCATAGTCGTGTGTGCCTTATGCATTAGAGTCTATATATTACTTGACAAAGCTAGGCCGGGTTATGCGGCTGAAACTCGTGTAAATTTAATAAAGCAGATTTAGATCCTTAAGAGCTCCTATTAATCATTTGCAGGGCATTAGCAGAGTCAATACGTATGAGTAAATTGACATGATTTATATTGGCGGGGAGCAAGGAGCTAGTTCTGATTTACACTGTTAAGATTGTGAGCGGGGCAAAGCCTTGCAGGGGTTTTAATGTTTCAGGCGCAGAATTTGTGTAGAAATAGGAGTAAAGTAAAAGTAAAGTCAGTATTTGTTTAGTATCATATTTTGTGTTGTGTTTCCTCTTTATAAAGCTGTGTGTAACGCCACCTGCTTGTGGAAATGTCATTGCTTTGCCTGAATGCTCAAAATGATCTTTATCGTTGAGCTCATCTACGTATCTGGCATTTATTACATTAAAACAAATATTAATCAAAAATACCATCTATTTGCAGAATGTCTACACACACACACACACACACACACACACTCTCTCGCCATTTACATTACAACTGTCCTGTCAAATAAAGTAGAATAAAACATATATTTATCACAAACACACCCTTGGCCTGGTGGCATCAGCTGCCTCGATGTGGAGCTCAGGTTCCAGGAGTACATGTCCCACATAGTGCACCTGTACATGGTAGTTTGCATTGTATAGTACTTTGAAAGCAAAGACAAACACTACAAACACTAGCAGTACTTCATTAGAGTGTAAGAGTGTTCTATTTTGTTTACTTACTTATCATTAGTATTAGTATTATTTAGTCTTATGCTAGCTATTTTTACTTTTATTTCATTATTATTTCATTTTATCTTTATCTTTTTATTTTATGTATCTATTTTCCCCTCCTCCATTCCCTATTAAGATATGAGAGGAGTTTTGTTAATAAGAGTTTTTTGTCTTCTTCATAAGAGTTATTCCTATAAGTTATCTGTCCTTTTCCTCTGCATCTACTGCTTTGTAACAACGAAATTTCCCCATGTGTGGACAATAAAGGAATATCATATCGTATTATAATAAAAGGCTGCACAGTGTAACGCATGTCGAGGTGAAGCAGTGCCACACGCTTTCTTCATACATTAAAACAAAAATAAATAAATAATGAAATAAACACACTTTTCACCACTTGTAACCATTTTATTTTTTAATGAATCCCTAGTTGTGTTTTATACATTTGACACTCTGCCATATACTCTTTCAATCACTCCTGGCTTCGCCGCTCACATATTTCTCCTAATGACCAGCTTATGCCTGACCTGTAGGTGTACAACATCCAGCATGCGTGTTATCTCCGTCTTTAAGATCCCTTCAAAGACATTGGGGCTTTAACACGAAACCGTTCTCGCAGCTATTTCCTGGTGCGCCGCCTCTGTGTGCCCCCTCTCACCCTGCTCTTCACACCACTCACAGATTAGTTCCCCCTGAGTGGTTCCAGCTTCGGTAAAATAGCCTCATTAAGAGCGGACGGAGGCGGGCTCAGGGCTATCCGAGTGTGCCTGCGATTAGGGCTACACACAGGGCCCTTAATCTGCCCGCCACATGATGGACAGTGCAGGGGAAATGGAAACCAGCCATAGAGGGGCGGCCTAGTGTTATTATAGCATAAAGAACAGTTATGAAAGTGTCGGCAGAGTGGGGAGTCAATCCTAATAAGCCTCATAATGCTGCCACAGCTCTTCGAAGAACCTCATAGATGCAGCACTTCCTCTGCAAAGACCCAGAGCCATCGCTTCAATTTGTAAAGACTAGAAAAGGGCAGAGGTTCTGTGAGAGTGTCAAATGAGCTGACCTGCAAATGATTATATAACATTGAATTAACCCGTATCTGCAAAAAAATACATCTGCTTTTTAATTTGCATAACATTAGTTGGTTCCTCTTCATTCATAGTTGTTGTCTGTTGGAATGTGATAGTTTGGTTACAGTAAAAGTGACTGGGATTGACATAATAAATGATAAATAGAGTGATTTGTTTTAAAATATGAATTGCTATGGCAGTGTTTTTTTTATTTATTCTTTATATTATAGCCAATTTGAATTCTTATCCTTTAGCAGGTTTTACTTTTTGACTCATATAGGTTGTTTTATCATTGTTCATTGTTTTATGCCGCACCGAATCGCCAAGACAAGTTCCTATATTTGTGAATTATGTTATTGACAATGACAATAAACCTTTTCTGATTCTGATGCTGATGTCCCATCCGTCTGAAACCCATGGACACTCAGCAATGTCTTCTTTCAGACAAACGTCATGTCCCATTTCTCCACCTCTAACCTCAACATCGTTTTACCAACATATGCACTCTTCCTCCTCTGCTCGTACTACTTTATCACTTTATCAGTCTCCTGTCTTTAATCTCCAGAGTATCCAACGCTCCTTTCTAATATCTATCCCGCTCTCCTTCTCTCTCTCAGTTATGTCCTCATCCTCTTAGGTCTGCTGTGCCACACATTTGCAAGGGTAATTTTTGCCAGATGCCCTTCAAAGTGCAAGCCTAATTCGTTGATTATTTATTCATTCATGTTGTTTTTTTGTTTGTGTTTTTGCATATTCAGAAATGGCCAGCAATGAGTCAAAATGTGGCCATAGGAGCATGAAATATATGTGTGTGTTACTGGCTTTACCGCTCTTTTTCTCAACATAAAGAGGATTTTGCACCAGGTTACAGCAGAGTTTATGCCCCTGTTATAAATGAACATGTTGCAATCCATTTGTCAAATTAAGTATAAAACTGTGTGCAAAGACTTGCCGTGTCGTCGGATACGCCCCATTTTTCCTGGTTTCCTTCATTGATGCTGTGATCAATTGTGCTCTTGTGTTTCCAGACGGCTTCTCCACTTCACACAGCCTCGTCCTCCATGTGTCTTCAAAGGAGAAGTGACCGTTCATGCCTGTTTACTTCAGAAGGTTGCAGCCCTTTTACTCTTCTTGCTCTGTGAAGAGTGCGCACATGTGGGACTAGCGTGGATCAAAAAACTTAATTGTGATTACTGAAAAGCAAAATAAATGAGTGTGCTTAGAGACTCTGGTCTATTCAGATCAATGGAAACTTAAAACTAAAGCCAAAGGAAGATTTTCTTTGTGTTCCTGACAGAGGTAGTTTTGTTTTCTGAAACCACTGCTTGACTGAGCTTTTTATGGGTTCAGCCTTGATGTTCCATTAGGCCGCATTAAGAGATCATTAAGTGTCCCAACAGACAAATAAAACATCCATCCATCCATTTTCTACCGCTTGTTCCCTTTCGGGGTCGCGGGAGACTTGAGCCTATCCCAGTGACTTCGGGCCTTAGGCGGGGTACACCCTGGACAGTGGCCAACTTGTCGCAGGGCCAACACAGAGACATTACAGACAGTTCACTCTCACATTCATTCACTAGGGCCAATTTGTTTTAGAGTTACCAATTTTTACCTAACACATGCATGTGATTGGACGGTGGGAGGAAGCCGGAGAACCCGGAGAGAACCCACGGTAACACGGGGAGAACATGCAAACTCCTTGAGTCATCCAACAAATAAAACAAATTAACTTTAATGCTCCATGTAAAGTATTCTGAGTTGAACACATATACCTGGCACCTGTTATAATTTATTTCTTTTTTTTCAACCATACCATACATCCCATTCCACTTAGCTATATTTATATTTAATAGATGGCCCATACTGTCTTTTCTTGTGTGAGCCAGATTCAGAACTCTTTTATTTCAAAAGGGATCCTTTATTTCAGACATTTTTTGTGTGATTTCTGCTAAATTTGCTCATAATTCTATGCTCCAGCTCCAGGTGGGAATAAAACAATAACAACAACCACCTAGTGTGTCTTTGGTAATGCTTCGCTTACGCCCCAGCACAGTGTTCCTCTGTGGACAGCTTAATTTGTCAACATGCCGGGCCGTGCATACACAATACATAATTAAAAAATGATGAATGTTGTGACTTGGCCTTTCCCCAAGCCCATGGAGAACACTGGGGACGAGACCGCGAGAGGCGTGGGGCTGTTAAAGATTAGTTTAAGGCCTTTGCTGGGACGTCCCGGTGACAGATTTGCAGTTGATCAGTGGAGGGACTGACTCTCTGATCCGAGTGCATCACGACGGTCACACTCACTGATCATAGATGAGTTATTGACCTCCCACACAACAGCGGTGCCAAGGAAACTGCAGCCATTCATCAAGGGCCCTGCGGCGGGAGATAGAGCGCTTCAAGTAAAATGTGCAGGAATTATAAAACAGAACAGTGCAACTCCCTTTAATATGGATTACTTACACGACTTCTCAGAACGCATATCATTCTGCAATTATCTGGAGACTGGAGATTTTAGCACTGACAATGAGACACCCTTGTGTTTATTTCTCCATGGCACAATCGGCTGCTATTCTCCTACATTTGTCTTGTTTATTTTTGTTTATCTAAATGGATCCCATTTGCTGAAAGTGGTGCAATCAGTTAGTCTTCTTGGGTCTAAAACTCCAGCTAGGTAGTTTTTACTAACTCTAAAATTAAGTCTTGCAAGAGTTAATTACAATTTGACAAAGGTTATTGGTAACACTTTATTATAACTTATTAATTAACCTTATTAATACGATATAATGAGCAAATAGTTAAGAATTATTAATGTTTCATAACTACTTCAAACCAAAACCTCCTAATTAAGTAGTTAATAAGCCATAATCATTCTTAATAAACTATTTGTTCATTATGAATTAAGTCTGGGCTTCTGGCTTATTAAGTTGTAGTCATTATAAAGTGGTACCTGGTTATTATAGTTGTTTATTTACAACAGTGTGCTGTGATAATAATGTTATAATAATGTTCCTTTAAGCTGCTGACCCCTGTTTTTTGAGGGCACTGACCCCAAACAGAGCAACATTTTAATAAGTCACTGCAGCCAAGTTGTTGCTGCTATTTACTTAATTGCTTGTGCATGATTGGACACATTAATAGACACACAAGACCAAGATCCTTTTGACAATCACTTTCCATCTCATAAGTGCATTTCCCTTTGAGGAATCTGACCTGTGCATTCACATCCACGTCGATAGTTGGGATCAAGCCAGAAGCAACGGATGAGACGTACAAACAGATCATTCACACAGCACGACGTAACCTCTCTAACTACAGCCAAACACGCTCAAACCTCCAGTCCATCGGCCGTCACAGAGAACCGCGCCTCCGGTAATAACACGTGTTCTCCTCGGTATCAGACGTGTATCCAGTTGCCCGGCCACAAGGTGAACATCCTCATTGAGAAAGAACAAGCAGCGCGTGTGCTCCCGGGCCCCTCGGCCTGCATGGGGCCTGATCAATAGCTGCCTCTGCGGGCTCGGCTATTAGCAAACAGCCCCATGTGTAATAACCGCGCTCTGACCTTTGTGTTGAATTTCCCGAGCTGCGGGCATCGCCGCTGCGGGACAAGGAGAAAAGGTGAGCGTTGTTTTAGTAGTTTGTAAATGTAATGTAGATTGATCTCCGTCTGCAGCTCTCATTGTGATTGTCAAGGCCGCGGCAGAGCGAAGGGGACGGGTTTGGAGTTCCTTACCAACATGATTCACGACCTGCTTGTCTTTATTTAAATGCAGTCACTGGGTATGTCTATATAGAGCCTGGCATTTTACACCTGAAGTCTTTTCCATCGTTCATGCATAAGTGTGCACCATATATCACTGTTGTATAAGCCGGGGGAGCGCAGTCGAAATCACATTCATCGGTATGTTTTGAATTTTAACATTTATTGTGAGATTATTCTCCAAAAGGCTGCAAGGCATTTTACATTATAAACAACAATATCTTAGAATCAAGTGTATTATAAATTCAGCTTGCATTTGTGTGCAATTTACCTGCGTGAAGCATTCGAAACGTTCATAGAGCTGAACTGTGGTGTCCCTGGTTAACCTTTTCCACCGGATCATGAACGATCAGTTATTCTTACTTCTTACAAGCATCAGATCAAGTTTGAAATGTTATAAAATGATCTAAGAAGGTCAGCGAGTCAAGGGCAGCACCAGACATAAAGACTTATAAGTACGTTTTGCAATGCATCTCCAATTTGTTAAAGGTGCACTACGTGACTTTTCTCAATGAAGATGTCATGCTTTTCCCAGTTACACAGTGTTGTATCCAGGTCATTTATCTCCATGGCGACAAGCATCTGACCGCACCAGAGGAAGTTACAGATCATTTCTGTGGAGAGGCGACCCCATTTCCAGTAAGAATGCATGTTTTTCCAGACCATCTTGAATAAAAACACCTGTGATGAAATAAAAGTTCTTTCAAAACTTTGTGTGTTCCAGGAGTCTCACTTGGACTAGAGCGAATGCACCGTCGCTCTGCTCCACTCTTTAGCATGTACTTTGCATCGCGCAGCAGACGGACATCTCCATTACGAACCCCAGGCATTAGTCTTTCACATTGTCCATCAAACGGCTCCGTGTCTCAGATCCTCGTCCTCGTCCCGCGTGACAGAGGCGCTCCTTGTACCCTGCAGCGAGCGCTTCCAGTCCACGCTCTCTAATTGTTTCTCTTCCTCCCGAAATCCATCAGGGGGAGACAGCTTGACGCCTGTCCAGGAGAATCCGCGTTTATGTTGATGATGAATATACGCACATTTGGACCTATGACAACTGGCACACAGAGCTGGTGCGCAATACAAACCGCTAAGAGTGGATTCTGGCCGTGGCGTCTCCTCCACTGAGAGCATTGAAAGGTTGTCGATAAACTTCCATTTCAAGGTTTGTCTTCTGTCCAACTTGAGATATCCAGTTCCACCCGGTTTCCCAAAGGGGAGCTGAGGTGAGGTAACATCGCTCGCTGCGGCTTGGGTAACAAATAAAACAACAGGGAGTGTGTTCCGAGAAGGGACATATTTAACATGATATCAAACACTTTACTAATGTAACTCTGTACAAAACTATGTATAGAATTCAATCTGAGTTTCAGGGGGCAACTCACAAAAAGGGCACGATCACGCTATTCACTGATTTTGTGTTATTGTAATGCTTTAACTTTGTCTACATCTTAAGTAGTGTATACATGATATACAAGTGATATTCAATGCTTTCCATGAAGACCTACTTTATGAATTTTTCTGACATTTTACACTTAGGACCCCTCAGCATTTCGCCAGTCGGTATCAAATTAATCTAGACAAAATGACTCCAGGGGGTGCTAGAACTGCACCTCCTGCACGTTGAGCAGTGACGTTAAGTGGATCAGTTTGAGTTTGTAAGCGATTCGTAAAGATGAAAAGAGAAAATGTTCTTCAAACGATATTCAAACTGGGACTAAACCTGGAATTAAAGCTGAACCAAACCAGGACTAAACCAGAACGAGAGCACGGCAAAGTCAACATCTGTACTAAAACTGGGCAGAACTCATGTTGATTCAAAATGTGCATTTACAAGGACAATTTACCACTCCATTTTGAAACCTGAAATATGTTTAAGGTCAATGAAAAAACCTGTCATTCTTGTATTCAAACTCTAATTCACAGATAATTCACAGATAATCCACACGTTTACCTTCGTATTGTCATATTCAGACTACATGAAATTCCCCAAAGTTTTGACAGCACGAGAGATTTTTAGGCCACATCAATCAAAAGTTGCTCTCTGAAATGCGGCTCCTTTTCTCCACAGCTGTGATGTCGGAGTATCTACAGCACAGTGGAGTTTGTGATGTGTCGCAGAGGCAGCGCTGGTCACTGAAGTGAAGGCACAGTGCAGTGGCAGCAGATGGAGAGGGAACCGCGCTCAGAACGCAGCTGGTCCCGTGCTGCACCGCTAATATTCAGCATCATATGTTTCTTGTCTCCCTCTAGAAATGAGTGGCTCCAGAGCACAAACCAGAGGATACAGTGCGTTTAAATGTATATCCACTGTGTCTGTTAATCAGAGCTGCTGTATTACTGGGTTTCAGATGTTTTTTATTTTAAATATTATTTCTTTACATATTTTACTTGTGCAGCACTTCAGACACGTTCTGTGGGTGAAATGTGCTTTACAAATAAAGTTGGATTTGTCGCAATGTTTATTCTTATGAAAAATTCAAAAGGAAAATCCATCAAAAACGTCATGAACTTTCTATGTCACAATAAAAACTAGCCTATATCATTTCACCTCCATCTCTCATGTGATTTATTTTTTCTTCTTGAATATTTTATTTCATTATAAACAATTGATACAATACAGACAGTAAACAATGAGCAATATTCAATCTCACAATTCATAACATACATCCTACATCATCTGTGGAGATTTAACAATCCTTTTTAAATTTGATAAAGCTTCTTGACTGTCGCTCTCATTTAAGGAATCAATATAATAATAGTATTGATGCAACTATATATTTTTGATCCAATAATGACTATTTTATATGTTTTGGGTTGCTTTTTTTTTTAAACAAAAAATACTCATTCTTTATTTTATTATGAAAAGGTGCATTCATAAAATACATTAATCCAAGTTTTGATTTCTAATTCACAGAAGTCACATCTATTCTGTTTGGCCTGTGTTGTGATGAATGCATTACTGCAGTTGTTCACAGATGAGAAACAGGTAGACCACATAAGTCGTGACTCCAATAAATCCATCCATCTTGAGTGCAACACATACAGTAAATAAAACACTCATGGCATGATACAGATTTGAATATGTTGATATAATGCATAGACAGGCAGGTAACACCCTTTTAAACTGTTAGAAAAATGTATTCAATCTGACCCACTTGTAAAACTCCTTACATTAAGAGCGACAGTGCTAATCCCTCTGCAGCTCTTGTATCTGAGACTGACAAGCCCTCTCTGGAGTGTAATGATCTTCCAGTTATAATATTCATAAATCAGGGCTGAAGCTCCTCGAGCAATTTTCCCATGGTCCTGGAAATCCACTTTGAGATCCCACCTGGACCCTCGCGAGCACATCCTTCTGGAGCCAGCTGCTGATTAGAAATTATAGCCTGCATCCTTAAAGAACCCCCTGATATCCAATTAGCATGCAGGTTTGAGTCCGGTGTATGGCTGCCGCCCCCAGAGAGCGCCATTTGAAAATACTTCAACCAGTCTGCATGTGCTTAAAGGGGCCCTCCTCCAGTGCTGGGTTTATGAGGAAAACTTGTAGCGTGAGAGTCAATGTGACGGCTCAGTGGGCAAAATGTTAGCTTTCTGAGATGATGGAAGGCGCCGGGTTTTATAGTTCACGTTATCAAGTTATACATCAGTCTGAGGGATGTTTTAATGAGTGTGGATACATTGTTTCTAGTGATTTTATGTGAGTAAGTATTATCTGTAGAGGACAGTGGTGGAAGATGTGTGTACTTGTGTTACTCAAGTAAAAGTACAGATGCAGAAGCAAAGTGTGTATTAAAAGTATCACATAAAAATCAACTGGTCAAAGAAATAGCTGTGAAATGTGGTGATGAAGTATGTTGTTTTGGTCAATCAATTACTCAGTGTTTTTTATACGTTTGATTTTTTAAATATTTGTTGCTCAAAACCTTTAGGCAATAAATGTGCTTTAAAATAATCACATATAAAGTGCTTTTTTACTTTTCAGTCCTGTCTTAAATGAAGTACAGATACCTGCTCTCGAATGTAGTGAAGTAAAGAGTAAAACAATGTTGCTGTTGTACTTAGTTACTTTCCACCACTGGTCGAGGCATGTGTCAAACTATGAGTAACTCAAAAAACAATTCACGTCCAAGTTGAGCTGTCAGAGTGGAGCAAAAAACAACTCAACAAACTAAAATAAATAAACCCAAATAATTTGAATCCCACTACACACATACATTATTATTTGTATTTTACTGTACCTGTGTTATATTTATAGCAACACATACAGTAAAGTTTGTATCTACACACAAGAATGACATGAGGTACTGCAAGTTCACAAGACCAAGTCCGTTTATTGATTTATTTAGGCCAAAAAAAAAGAGCCAGTGCATCAGAGCTGAAGAGCAGAAATGAGTGTCAGTTGAGTTTTACAGATTGTGCTGCCAGGAAACAGCCGCTGCAGATGTCACTTATCGTACAGTGATGATTGTACTGTGGAGGCAGCAGATGGTTGTCCTTATATGTTCTTTATAAGATATGTACAAGCATAGACACTTTTAAAGTACTCTAGGCGGATTATGTACAGACTGCGTCAGCACAAACTAACAAAGTTAAAAGATCTATTGAAAGTTCGAGGAAAAGTCAGTACAGTTTTCCAAAAGCAGACAAGTGCAAGAATATCCAGACCAAATATGAATAGATTATGAAGAATATGAAAACCCGATTGCTCAATGACATCACATAGAAATCATGGATAATTGAATCATGAATCGCTCGATTTGGCATGCTAATAATTCATTCACACATTGAAACATTGACTCAATGGTGTTGTACTTGTATCTAACCCTATCTCCATGGAGACAAGCCGGTGATGCTTCCAGGACACGTAAGGTCAGATCTTTGGAGAGTCAGCTCACAGTGAGGATGAATGTTTTTGAAATTAAAAAAACTGATTGAAAGTTCTATACATTTAATTCCATACTTTGGGACATTATGAGTCCAGCAATGACATCTCCATGGAGACAAGCAGGTGGCAAACCCCCCTACCTGAAAACTTCCATAATGCACCTTGAAATACTACAGTTGAATGAACCTTAACGCTAAGCTAAACCAACTAATGTGCATTTTTGCAGCACAGAGTCAACAACAACAGCCCATTTCACAATCTGTGCTACCATTGGGAAGATGTCTTGTTTTTATGCCAAGAACATACTACATGTTGAAAGCTCAAATCTGTAAAAATCTTAAACCAGCCAACACATTTCCATACACAAAAATGGTTAGATGTTGTCTGCAAATCACCTGTGCTGTCACGTCACACAAGCCATTTTTCTGCAAAAAGCCCTGCACCGTGTTCTTTTATTCTGGTCTTTTTTCTTCTTATTGTTGTGCGTAGGGAGGAGAGTGGACGGCAGGGGGTTGCAACATTATGGAGAAAAGATGAGTGTGTCTGTGGCGTATGATGGATGGCCATGAGCGTCGGAGGAGCTAATTGGCTCTTGATGAGGCTGGTGTTGCAGAGAGAGAGCGTAGCAGGCAAGATTAGCACATTAGCAGGGTTAATCAATGAGGAAACGAAGGTGTGCTGTTTCACTGCTAGCACTTTTTCTTCGCAGATTCTCTTCCACTTGCAGCGAGCCAGATGTTATGTGGGGGTTATTTTTCAGTGAATGACAAGTTATTGTTATAAAAATATAGCCACATGTTGAAGTGTGAGCTCAACTAACTAATAAACTGCCCTAACCCCCATAGCACACTTCATCAAAACATGTCTGTACACAAAACAAAGAAGAAGAAGAAGAAGAAGAAGAAGAAGAAGAAGAAGAAGAAGAAGAAGAAGAAGAAGAAGAAGAAGAAGAAGAAGAAGAAGAAGAAGAAGAAGAAGAAGAAGAAGAAGAAGAAGAAGGAGAACTTAATACTAATTAATACTTAATCATACTTAATACGAATATTCATAGTATAATGATTCAGAATTATACATCACTTTATCATGCATGATTCATTCAGTACTGCAGAGTGGCCCAAGCTGCCCTGACTGACAAAGATGTGGCTGCAAATCTGTGCCAAGAGCCTTTCCCATCACCACTAATCACTCATAATCATAATAATCATTCCTTATATTTGAAATGTGCTTTACAGTCTTATCTAAGCCTCTTAAATCACTCACTGAAGTCATTTTTCATTCTCTCCACACGCGGCGGTGGTAAGCTACTTCTGCCACAGCTGCCCTGGGGCACACTGACAGTATGGAGGCCGTGTGTGACGCATGAAGCGCTCCGTGGAGGATGAGCCTCGCCGCACGCCGTGGTTCCTGTTGATGTCTGAAAGGTGTTACTGGTTTGAAAAAGTCATTAGTTCTAGATTACCTTGCAAAACAAAACTAACACATTTAAGTTACTTGTTCCTCCAAAAAAGTCATTTAATTGCGCTAACCAACTAATGCATTGGCCCCAACACTGGACAAAACAGGACATGACTCTGGCGGTAGGAGGAACAGCTTCAAACGTTATATATAAAGTGACTCACCGACACTGACACCCCCAAAAGGTACGTCACCCCCAAAAGTCAAAGTCCATGTCTGACCTGGGTTAAATGCCTTATAAAATATAAACTGATAGGTTAGTTCTCACTGTGTTTCCTGGGGCCTGAGATGAACAGTGGAGTGAGAGAGGAGCCGTGGCGCAGTATTCTAATTTCAACTCTGGCTGAACCCCGCATTTGAATTCTTTTGAAATCCTCTCCAACCTTGTCATGCAATTTTAAACACGCTATACAATAGCACAGCCCTTTCATGTCTATCAGCGAATGCTCCCTTTTCCACGTACTCAAGCACATTTCAGAAAAATATTTTATTGAACTTTTTATCGAATTTAAATTCTTGATTTTGCTTTGTTTCAGTTTACATTTGTCAGTCAAAGCCCTCAAGCCCAAACGCCTTCATCATGTGCTCATTATTGTGCACGAGGTTGTTTCACTGTTGCAACAGCAGGACATGATCTGGCAGCTGACCACTCTGTTAACATTGTTGGTACATGTGTGTGTTTTTTATGAGATACTGTGTCTCATTATGGTATGCACGCTCGTGTTGGAAATAGAAAATAGGGGCAGTTCCCATGGTAGTTACAGGATTCACTTCTTCTACACTCAGTCCCTCTGCTCTGATCAGGATTCAGAATCACACATGAGAAATGTATTTATTTTATGAACGATAATCTTTTCATTTCTATTCTTGGTGTAAAGTATGAATGTGGGATTTGTTTATGGACACTGACGTTTTGGTCATATCGCGTTTCAAAAGCACAAATTATTATTCAAAATATAGCTAGAGAATGCCTAGAAATTATTCAATTAAATCAAACATTCTTAAAATGTTTAAATTGTTTGTTCACTTTTCCATCCTGTATGCATTATGACTTTAGTTGACAATATAGTGTGAAACTGGA
>NW_027315768.1:25198904-25203904 GCF_026437365.1 Eucyclogobius newberryi
TTCTCTGATTAGACGAATGGTGGCTTTGATTGACAGCCCGGAATTAGCCATGTGTAAACACTTCACCCATCTATTTGCATCTCTGCGTTGTTGGCATCAGCAGTGTCTCGAACGCCTCCTCGACCGCCCTGAGCAAACCCTCTACCTTTTTCTGCTGCTCCCACGTTTTTTTTTATGTTTGTACGAGACGGAGCCGAGTTTAGACATGTAGACAGTTTGACTAACGGTCACCTTGACACGCTATAACAAGAAAATACACTTTTTATCTACCTTCAGAAGATCTAAAAGGCGATATTAGCTTTAACTTCAGTCAAGTAGTGAGAGACTTTTTTGCCAAGGTAAAGTGCAACACGGCATATTACTATTTTATACCTATGTTCATTTTATTCAATATCTGCCTTACATTTTGTGAAATTGGCAGTTGACTCAGACCTTGTCAATGCTCGATCTGGTTTGATCCCAGAAGCTAAACAGATTTATCCAGGCTTTGAACCAGCGCCGTGAACAGACACACTTCTTACGGAAGAATTTTGGTTTCTGGAAGTACTTTAAATCATGTTTAAACTGTATAAAACTGTGAAGTTAATCATTTCTGAGATGTTTTCACAAAGAAAGGGGACATCTTATTAGTCATTACTAAAATACTAAATATTAGAACTAAAATATTGTTAGGGCCATGAAAGTACTGCAACTACCATCAGGAAATCCCCACATCACTGCAATATATATCATAACATGGAGTTAGTATTATACTGTAATTAGGGATATCAGAATTATTAGGTTCATTGGTTGTTCAGGTAAGGACTAAAAATGCTAATCATGATCAGTTCAGAAGCAAAATTAAGTATTTTTAGTTCAATCTATAGCCCAAAAAAGACCACATTTTTGTCTGTTTTTGTCACATTTACTGTAGCTTTATTTTGCCTTTCACAAAGTTAAATTTCTTAAAGCTGGTCACAAAGTTAATGGTTTAGACAAGAACATTAAAGATTCCACAGTTTTTTGGTCTCAATACTGGGAATAATGGTTAAATTGTGATGTTTTTTTCTCACAATAATAATGTAACACAAACGTTTTCCATTGTAACAACCATAACTGTTAGGATACCATCTGAAACACTTCATTGTCAAAACCTTTGATTCATAATTCATACAAGTATCTTAATATACAGAGACCAAAAGCTCATTCTTGTAGCCACAGTTTAAAATCCCAATAAGTCACATCAGATTGTTCTGTCAGATACACGACTGTAAGGCTTTTGGAATAACTGGGAGTGCTGCAGTTGTGCTCGTGATATTTCTTTCCTATAAGCAAAGAGCATGTGTATTCTCAGCGGAGAAAGATGATCACGCTGGTCTGCTGCAGTATTGATCTGCAATCATTTTTCACACTCTGTTCAAAGTTATCGACTGAGCCCCAGAAAGATGTCCATTCAACAACAGGGGGCCATTCATCTCTGCATCCTGGGAGTATGAATATAGAAATGTCCTGGATATGTGGCTATTAAAAGTCTGTTTGATTTCACAAAGAGAACAAACCAAAATTAAATAAGGCATTCTACAAGTGCTAAAACTATTGAAGGACTAATTTACAGTGCAGTGGCAAGAACATAAAATCTAGCCTAAATCTAAAGTAAACAAGACCCAACTTCTGATTTATCGTCAGTTTCTTCTGCGTTTATTTAACTGTGCTGCGCCACAATATGCTCTATTGTCATCTGTCTTTTTATGGCGTTAGATGCAGCATGCACTGGATATATAACATTTAGGGTGTTGACGTTTGCAGTGCATCAAGAAAGATAAGATAAGAGATAAGATAAGATAAGATATTCCTTTATTGTCCCACATGGGGAAATTTCATTGGTGCAACGCAGGAAGATACAGAGGTAGATCCAGAAGAACAGATCACTTATAGGAAGTCTGAAAAACACTTTCAGTAGAAGATCTCCTATAAATAAATAAAAACTCCCATAGACAAATAAATAAATAAATACATAAATACCATTGCATGTGATCACGACAGAAGAAACAGGAAAGAGCAGACGTGCTAGCTTTGTTTTGCTAAATCTGTGGGCCTAACACATAAAGATACAGTTACTGGAAACACGTCGGTTTATTCCAAGATCAAGTCAGCGTTTAGTAAGAAATTATTGTTGTTTTACTTCTCTAGCAGCATCGCGTTAGCATTTAGCCCGCATCGGCTGTTAGCATTCTTGAATAACAATGCGAATTTGGGCCTTTCTATTTTTTCCCATGTCTTTATGTCTGAATTTGGCAGAATATCTAAATTAAAGTGTGCATTTGCTCGTGTTGTGGGTGAACAGTGAGTGATAGAGCAGCTCTTCTACATTATAATGAATGGAATGCTAGCCCCACAGAGGTCCATTTGTGGTCATTCCCTTGGCTCAATCAAGAAAGAAAAAAAGCTTCTTCAAATAAAGGGTTATAGCAGATAAATAATGTATGTTTTAGATGTAACTGGGTGTTAGAAGTCCCTACTTCTGTGAGTCAGTGAATGCACCACAGTGTGCGCGGGGGCGGAAAACTCGGCGTCAAGCGTGGCGTCAAGAGAAAGCGTGGCGTCAAGAGAAAGCGTGGCGTCAAGAGAAAGCGTGGCGTCAAGAGAAAGCGTGGCGTCAAGAGAAAGCGTGGCGTCAAGAGAAAGCGTGGCGTCAAGAGAAAGCGTGGCGTCAAGAGAAAGCGTGGCGTCAAGAGAAAGCGTGGCGTCAAGAGAAAGCGTGACGTCAAGAGAAAGCGTGGCGTCAAGAGAAAGCGTGACGTCAAGAGAAAGCGTGGCGTCAAGAGAAAGCGTGGCGTCAAGAGAAAGCGTGACGTCAAGAGAAAGCGTGGCGTCAAGAGAAAGCGTGGTGTCAAGTTCACTTTAGTATTCATCTAAACCCCAAAACCTTTGTAAATGTCTTTTTAATCGTTAACTAAATAAATAGTTGTATATTATTTAATACTATTTTGCCTTTCTACATGATTATGGCCAGACCTATCCACACATTTTCTTTTAGATAAAATACATTTTATTTTAATTTCCAGTGCTTTCCTGCCCCGCCCTCAAGTTGCCATGGTTTCATAGAGTTTCATTCAATCACTATGCATGGATCATGCATTACCTTGTTTCTGGGCATCATCTTGGGGATGTTGTTATTGTGCAAAATATATATTAAAGATATATGTAGATTTGATAGTGACCTGCCATGCCAACGCTTCAGTTATCACTTTGATGTCCATGGATGTAGTCAGTCATACAATGTGCAATAATGAAGGGCAACAGATTCCAATGTGTAAAATCTTAATGTATGGCGCTATGAGAGAACTGCTCATGCATTTAATCACTACAAGAAAACCAGAGGCTTATTATCCCTCTGCGATTATGTGACCGCCCATGACATAAATGCCCAAATGAGGAATAATTAACTATGACACTTACTTGGCTCAACAAGCAGCTTTTCAGGAACCCAAACACACTCCAGCACATGATAATTTATAATAAACATAATATACTCAGAGACAAATGCTTACTGGCCCTATAACCTCATGCTTATTCATGCACAAGGCAGTAAAAGGCAAATTAATATAGAGAATATGCATGAAAATGTAAATCGATGGATGAGTCGTCTCATTAAGCGTCAAGATGCACAAATTAGACCAAGTCTTTAGTTTGAATGGAAGCATTTTGCACAAACAATTCAGAAACAAAATATCCACTTGAGTGAATCCACTGGTTGTACAAGAGGCAGAGTCTTGTTTGGCAACGTGATAAGACCAGTGTTGGTGCGTTTGGGAGAATAACACTATCAGTGGTGTCTCTGTTATGAGGCTGGGATCCTGGAGTGTGCACGTTCTAATGACTAACAAGAGGATGCAAATCAGACGCTGGTACTAGAGTTGAACCTCTGTCTTCATGAATGTATCTAGAACACTGCACACGCAATCAATTACTCCATGTGAAATACTTTTCCAGGGATGGTGAATTGAGTTGTAGTTGGGAGATATAAGAAATGGAAAAGTGAAAGTGTTTCAGAGAGTATTCATTTAGCTTATTTATGTACGTGTTTCTCTGAACGATGAAAACACGCAATTACAATTATTGCTCCAATCAATTAAAAAAAAAAAAAAATCGTGAAAAACACAAATCAAAATACATTTTAAAAATAACTATACCAACAACTATAAAGTACGCTGCATGCCGAGCACACAAAAGAACAAAGGTCTTGATGAAACCCTTATGAATCCCGTCATGTTGTTTCTGCTTTCCATAACCCCTCAGCACCTAAGCAGGCTGATCAGTGCCGGCGCCACTCTATTCTCATCCAGCGCAGTCTGAAGCTGCCATCGTCTCCTTAACAGATGGGATGCAGCTCCAAGACTGACTGAATACCAATTTAGTTCCCATCTGTCTGAGGAGGCGCTCTGGACAACAGCCTCGCAGTGAGATGTTTCCTTCTCTTTTATCACAATATGCCAAAGACAAACCACTGAAAACACTTGATCCGAGCAGTGTGGGTTTTCAAGTGGTGTGTTGTGTTAACAGTGGATGGGAACATGCTGTATCATGACGTTATTTTGGTTGTTGAACCTATGAGTCAATGCTAAATGTGGTAATCCCTAAGTGGTGTAAATGGGCACTTGAAGGCTATTCCTGCAGCTATTCCATACATCCTTGACCTAGACAGTGGCCGTTGTGATTACGGAATATACTTTTGGGGATTTACCGGTACCAATTCTGTCACTTTATAAGGCTGAAGGCTATGTAGCAATAATACAGTAATTCTCAACAATTTTCTGGTAACACATTTTTTCTACAAAACAGTTGCTATAGCGTCGTGTGCAGTTTATTCTTCCACCTTTTTCTCAGATCTGGATGGTAACGGTTTTGTTTTCCCCAAATACAATAATCATACAATAAACTGTTAAAAGATGGTATGGACGATTTTTTTCAGCAAATTTTTTATCATATTTCCTCGTGGCGTGGATAAATCATTTGTCCTG
>NW_027315768.1:25208904-25256404 GCF_026437365.1 Eucyclogobius newberryi
GTTCATATGTTCATGTGTTCATGTGTTCTTATGTTCATGTGTTCATGTGTTCATATGTTCATGTGTTCATATGTTCATGTGTTCATGTGTTCATATGTTCATGTGTTCATATGTTCATGTGTTCATATGTTCATGTGTTCATGTGTTCTTATGTTCATGTGTTCTTATGTTCATGTGTTCATATGTCCATGTGTTCTTATGTTCATATGTTCATGTGTTCTTATGTTCATGTGTTCATGTGTTCATATGTTCATGTGTTCTTATGTTCATGTGTTCATGTGTTCATATGTTCATGTGTTCTTATGTTCATGTGTTCATATGTTCATGTGTTCTTATGTTCATGTGTTCATATGTTCATGTGTTCTTATGTTCATATGTTCATGTGTTCTTATGTTCATGTGTTCATGTGTTCTTATGTTCATGTGTTCATATGTTCATGTGTTCTTATGTTCATGTGTTCATATGTTCATGTGTTCTTATGTTCATATGTTCATGTGTTCTTATGTTCATTGTGTTCATATGTTCATGTGTTCTTATGTTCATATGTTCATGTGTTCTTATGTTCATTGTGTTCATATGTTCATGTGTTCTTATGTTCATGTGTTCATATGTTCATGTGTTCTTATGTTCATATGTTCATGTGTTCTTATGTTCATGTGTTCATGTGTTCTTATGTTCATGTGTTCATATGTTCATGTGTTCTTATGTTCATGTGTTCATATGTTCATGTGTTCATGTGTTCATATGTTCATGTGTTCTTATGTTCATTGTGTTCATATGTTCATGTGTTCTTATGTTCATATGTTCATGTGTTCTTATGTTCATTGTGTTCATATGTTCATGTGTTCTTATGTTCATGTGTTCATATGTTCATGTGTTCTTATGTTCATATGTTCATGTGTTCTTATGTTCATATGTTCATGTGTTCTTATGTTCATATGTTCATGTGTTCATATGTTCTTATGTTCATGAGCCCCAGGTGCAGAGCAGCAGTTCAAGACGCTCCTCTGTCGCTGAACTCTCGCCCGTTCTGTCACATGTAAAGTGTTCAGATTCAAGACAGATAGAGACTGTGTGTGTCCCTCGTGTCCCTCGTGTCCCTCGTGTCCCTCGTGTTCCTCGTACAAATAATGCCAAAAAGTCACATCTCAGAAAAAATATTTCAGGCGTCAGACCAAATAACTTAAGGAAAATAACAATCACAAATGACACAAATACACAAATGAATAAACACGTAAAATGTGGACTGCTAAACATTAGAGCAATTTCCTCCAAATCGCTCTTGGTTAATGAATTAATTAGTGACTATAACATAGATCTTCTAGCTCTAACTGAAACGTGGCTTCAACAAGACGACTACGTCAGACTAAATGAGTCCACCCCACCCACCCATGTTAACTTTCAGACTGCCAGGAGCACAGGCCGAGGTGGTGGTGTGGCAGTGATCTCACACTCAAGCCTACTCATGAGCCCTAAAACAAACAATGCATTTCACTCATTTGAAAGCCTTATGCTGTCGATCACATGTCCAAATATGAAAAACCAAAAAGGAGTTTTGTTCATAGTTATCTACCGACCTCCTGGTCCCTATTCAGAGTTTTTAACAGAGTTTTCTGACTTTATATCAAACTTAGTGTTAGCCTGGGATAAAATAGTTATAGTTGGAGACTTTAATATCCACGTGAACATGAGTGATGACGCTCTCAGTAATGCCTTCAGCGCCTTGTTAGACAGCATTGGTTTCACTCAGAATGTAAATAAACCGACTCACACTCACAAGAACACTCTGGATCTTGTCCTAACGTATGGAACAGAGATTAGTGACCTCATTGTCCTCCCTCAAACCCCTATATTGTCAGATCATTTCCTAATTACCTTTCAGTTTATTCTTAAAGATCATCCAGTCCCACAAAATAAAGTTATAATGAAAAGGACAATATCTGAAAAATCTATCTCAAAATTCAAAGAAATAATAGAGCCAATATTCAGTGACATGTCATGTGATCCTGCTGAGAACAGCTTTAGTCCCAGTTTAAGTGATCAATGTGTCGACTTGACCATGAATTCTCTGAAGTCTGCTCTTGACGTTGTCGCGCCGTTAAAACAGAAGGTCATTAGTCCAAAGCGCGCCTCCCCATGGTACAACCAAGAACTGCGTTCACATAAACAAAAAGTTAGAAAGTTAGAGGGATTATTTCGTCGCTCTCACACCGAAGAATCCCTAAAAGCATGGAAAAGTTGCCTGCTGTCCTATAAGCAGGCTCTGCGTAAGGCCCAAACCAGATATTATTCAAATCTAATAGAAGTCAACAAAAGTAACACTAAATTCCTTTTCAGCACTGTAGCTAGGCTAACAAACTGTCACAGTGCAGTAGAGCCCTCAATCCCAGCTACACTTAGCTCTGATGATTTCCTCCTATTTTTTAATAATAAAATAAAAACAATCAGAGATAAATTAGATGAAATTACCCCCGCTATTAGCCCTGAACTAGCCCAAGCTGTAAATCTAACGTCCCATATAAATCCACCTGTAAACCTAGAAAGGTTCACAGCTGTTGATCAAGCAGAGATAACTTCAGCCATTATGTCCTCTAAAAGCTCCACTTGTGTCCTAGACCCCATTCCAAGCAGACTCCTCAAAGACATTCTTCCCCTAATTATAGACCCTATTCTTAATATAATAAATACTTCACTCGAAAGTGGCTATGTTCCACAGTCCTTCAAACATGCAGTCATTAAACCTCTTCTGAAAAAGCCTAATCTAGATCCCGACCTATTGGTAAACTACAGACCTATTTCAAATCTTCCCTTCGTCTCTAAAATCCTTGAAAAAGTTGTAGTAAAACAGCTTTGTCGCCACCTGCAGGATAATAACTTATTTGAAGTTTTCCAGTCAGGGTTCAGAGCCCACCACAGCACTGAAACTGCACTAGTTAAAGTCACAAATGATTTGTTATTAGCCGCTGAGGATGGACTGGTCTCAATCCTGGTTCTGTTGGACCTGAGCGCAGCGTTTGACACCATTGACCACAACAGTCTACTGCAGAGGTTAGAATGTGATGTAGGTGTTGGAGGAACAGCCCTCAGCTGGTTTAAATCCTATCTATCTGATAGGTTCCAATTTGTTAATGTAAACCAGAGCTCCTCACCAAGCTCTAAAGTAATTTACGGTGTGCCACAGGGTTTGGTACTCGGTCCAATTCTGTTTACTCTTTATATGCTACCATTAGGCAACATTATCAGGTCACATGGCATTAACTTCCACTGCTATGCAGATGACACTCAGCTGTATTTATCAATGAAACCTGATCAGAGCGATCAAGTAGACAGACTTAGTGCTTGTGTGAAGGAGATAAAAACCTGGATGACACTAAACTACCTGCTTCTTAACCCTGAAAAAACCGAGGTCATTGTGATTGGCCCTAAGCATCTACGAGACGATCTATCTGAGCAGATAGTCACACTGGACAATGTCAGTGTAGCCTCCAGTTCTACTGTAAGAAACCTTGGAGTCTTATTTGACCAGGAGCTCTCATTTAAAGCTCATATAAATCAAGCTTGTAAAACAGCCTATTTCCATTTGCGCAACAAGAGCCAAAATCAGAAGAATCCTGCCTAAAAGTGATGCCGAAAAACTTATCCATGCATTTGTAACGACTAGATTAGACTACTGTAACTCCCTGCTTGCAGCGTGTCCTAAAAGCTCCATAAAAAGCTTTCAACTGGTTCAAAATGCAGCAGCAAGATTACTAACAGGAACAAAAAGAAGAGAGCACATTACGCCGGTGCTGAAGTCTCTTCACTGGCTCCCCGTCGAGTCTAGAATCAAATTCAAAATTCTACTCTTGACCTACAAAGCCATAAATGACATGGCCCCATCCTACCTCAAAGATGCTATAGAACCATATCATCCAAACAGAGCTCTTCGCTCTCAGAATGCCGGCCTTCTGGTGGTGCCAAGAGTCTCTAAAAGTACTGTAGGAGGTAGAGCGTTTAGCTACCAAGCTCCTGTGTTATGGAATCAGCTCCCGACCCATGTTAAATATGCTGACACAGTCTCTTCATTTAAGTCCAGGCTTAAAACGTTCCTCTTCGAAATCGCTTATGGTCAGAGTAGTTAGGAACAGAAAGATAAACCCACAGCTTCAGCTACGCTGCCCTAGGAGTAACTATGCTGGGGGAAGTATGACAGCTTGAGCACTATCCTCTTCTTCTTCTGACTACTTATGCTATCAAACAATATTTATTTTTTGATTCCACTTGCAAACTGTTCACCGCCTTCTTTTCTTTCTCTCACTCCTGAGGACCTGTGGACCCAGATGCCCCTCCCCTGGTGAAGTGGTCCCTGCCCTGTGTGGACGGTCCCTCATCTGCCTGAAGAGTGGCTCCAGTTCGCCTCAGTCGGTCCCTCATCTGCCTGAAGAGTGGGTCCAGCTCGACTCCGACGGTCCCTCTTCTGCCTGAAGAGTGGGTCCAGCTCGACTCAGACGGTCCCTCTTCTGCCTGAAGAGTGGGTCCAGCTCGACTCAGACGGTCCCTCTTCTGCCTGAAGAGTGGGTCCAGCTCGACTCAGACGGTCCCTCATCTGCCTGAAGAGTGGGTCCAGCTCGACTCAGACGGTCCCTCATCTGCCTGAAGAGTGGGTCCAGCTCGACTCAGACGGTCCCTCTTCTGCCTGAAGAGTGGGTCCAGCTCGACTCAGACGGTCCCTCTTCTGCCTGAAGAGTGGGTCCAGCTCGACTCAGACGGTCCCTCTTCTGCCTGAAGAGTGGGTCCAGCTCGACTCAGACGGTCCCTCATCTGCCTGAAGAGTGGGTCCAGCTCGCCTCAGTCGGTCCCTCTTCTGCCTGAAGAGTGGGTCCAGCTCCAGTCTCCTTGTGTCCGTCTGTGAGAGTCGGATCTCTCCTTCACTCGAACTCCTCCAGGTTTCTACGCTTTTTTCCCAAAGAGGTTTTTTTGTAGTTTTTCCTGGCCGAGAAGGAGAGTCTAAGGACAGAGGACCCTGGGACATCGTCCCTCGCCACCACAGACATTGTCTGACTCCATCGCCACCACAGACATTGTTGATTCATTTCTCCCTGTGGCCCTCAGAGGCAACTGTTGTTGTGATTTTGGGCCTTACAAAAATAAATTGATTTGATTTGATTTGATGTGTTCATATGTTCTTGTGTTCTTATGTTCATATGTTCATGTGTTCTTATGTTCATATGTTCATGTGTTCTTATGTTCATGTGTTCTTATGTTCATATGTTCATGTGTTCTTATGTTCTTGTGTTCTTATGTTCATATGTTCATGTGTTCATATGTTCATGTGTTCTTATGTTCATATGTTCATGTGTTCTTATGTTCATGTGTTCATGTGTTCATATGTTCATGTGTTCATATGTTCATGTGTTCATATGTTCTCACCTCTCTCTCCCTCTCTGCCCCTCGCTCCCTCTCTCTCCTCCCCTCTTTCTCTTTTCCTCCCTTCCTCTCCACTCTCTCCCCCTCTCTCCCCCTCTTTCCCCCTCTCTCTCCCTCTCTGCCCCTCGCTCCCTCTCTCTCCTCCCCTCTTTCTCTTTTCCTCCCTTCCTCTCCACTCTCTCCCCCTCTCTCCCCCTCTTTCCCCCTCTCTCTCCCTCTCTGCCCCTCGCTCCCTCTCTCTCCTCCCCTCTTTCTCTTTTCCTCCCTTCCTCTCCACTCTCTCCCCCTCTCTCCCCCTCTTTCCCCCTCTCTCTCCCTCTCTGCCCCTCGCTCCCTCTCTCTCCTCCCCTCTTTCTCTTTTCCTCCCTTCCTCTCCACTCTCTCCCCCTCTCTCCCCCTCTCTCCCCCTCTCTCCCCCTCTTTCCCCCTCTCTCTCCCTCTCCGCCCCTCGCTCCCTCTCTCTCCTCCCCTCTTTCTCTTTTCCTCCCTTCCTCTCCACTCTCTCCCCCTCTCTCCCCCTCTTTCCCCCTCTCTCTCCCTCTCTGCCCCTCGCTCCCTCTCTCTCCTCCCCTCTTTCTCTTTTCCTCCCTTCCTCTCCACTCTCTCCCCCTCTCTCCCCCTCTCTCCCCCTCTCTCCCCCTCTTTCCCCCTCTCTCTCCCTCTCCGCCCCTCGCTCCCTCTCTCTCCACCCCTCTTTCCCCTTTCTGCCCTCCTCCTTGGTCTTTACTCAGGATTTGCACCAGACCACTTCACATTGTTTTTTCCCCTCCTTGCACCATCACTCTGTGACCATCAGCCCCATGCAGCAGTGGCAGAGGCGTCGGCAGTGACATTTCCAGTCCCTCCTCCGCAGCGGAGAAGTCGAGAGAGGCTAAATCACTTCTTGTCACGCAACCCCGGCCCTTTTATTATTTATTTATGGCCCAGTCGCTGAACTAAGAAGGCTTCTCATTGGCTCAGGCGTACAAGCGCGTCTGTATTCCAATGTGAACCAATTTCATTTCTTCAAAACAAATAAGAAAAAGCTATCCGGATCTACTGTATTATTACTACTTCAAATATTAGAGTAAAGGATAATCTGTGTTTATTCGAAGCTCTTGGATATATATTTGATGAAAACAATCATCCAGTGCGACGGCCCGCAGCTTTTGTTCAAACAATTACATTTGGACGGCCGGAAATCCTCTGCAGCTTTTTCATTTGAATAAAACACATTTAGGCTCAACAGATAATACAATGGCCTCTAATGTGTCTGAGAAATGATTACTCTCATAATTAATTAAATGTATGCACGTAAGAGTGAATTTTACCCATAACTCATGCAAGGGGTATTATAATTCGTTTGTTCTAAAATGCTTGATTAGATTTGTCTCTGAAATTTGATTTGTTATTGAATATTATGGACTGAAATGACATGTTAAATCTAAATTACAGACAGTAATATGGTTGAGGTATTGACATTCCCACCATTTTCCTCTCTTCAATACTTTTTGGAAAAGCCCTATCATCAGTTCTATATATTTAAAAAAATGTACTGAAATATCAATGGTAGAAGAAGTACTCTACTTTGAAAAATACTGATACAGGGGCAAAAAATAATAATAAAAGTATGAGATGCACATACAAAAATCTATTTCATATTTAAGAGTAAATTTATAAAATGTACTAGTGAGTTTTATGTATGTTTGTGTTTGCCAATCAGCATTAAAACCATTAAAACATAAAATAACCATTATTTATATAAAAATCACAACATTTGAAATAAAAATAAAATTATATACCAAACCATATAAAATGTATTTATACTTTTCACTTAGAAAGTGCAGTGGAGTAGGAAGTAGCTAGTCTTGATTGTTCAATATCCACTATTAAATACTGATACCTGAACATTTTAGTACAGTACATTTACTACACCATGTAAAAAAATATCATATTATACTTTACTGTGCTAAAGTCCACAAAGTCTTGTTTTTTGTCATATTCAGTACAAAAACCTGGTGTAGTTCTGGTCTCCTTCTGCCCTTGTGTGGGACTCGAAGTGAACATGACTTATGCCCTCACCTTAGACTTTGTTTTGATTCCTCACACCTCCTTTTTAATTCCCTTCTTCTTCTTCTTCTTCTTCTTCTTCTTCTTCTTCTTCTTCTTCTTCTTCTTCTTCTTCTTCTTCTTCTTCTTCTTCTTCTTCTTCTTCTTCTTCTTCTTCTTCTTCTTCTTCTTCTTCTTCTTCTTCTTCACAGTGTGCTGGGCAGGTTCTGTCTTTATCATAAGCACCATTTAATCTGCAGCAGAAACAAGAGTACACAGTCGAAGAGGCCTAATTGATTTATACAGTACAATTACTCCAGTCTCATAAAGGACAAACCTGCTCCCACAGCCACTTATTAAAGAAGGACAGCATTTGTGGCTAATATAATTCATTATTTCCAAATTAGAGCCAGATAAGTTGTCACAATAAAACCATTGAGCAAATGAGCACTCTTGTCTTCTGCTGTTGAGGCTTGTTTGGCGAGAAGAATACTACATGCTGGCCACTCTGTTTGTTTGGGGAGTTCTGGGCTTGCTCACAAATATTATCAGTGTTCATCTAAACTGGGTGGAAAAGAGACCATGGAATCTTCTATTTGTTCATAATGTGATGGCTTTATTTTTTTCTTTTTTAAACAATCCGGAAAGAAAAAGCCAATCTAGTTTGAATAATTACTATAATTTTACAAAAACAAGAACAACAAATACCAATTGCACATGGCATCTAACCATAACCAATAATTACAGATATTTTACAGTCAGTTTAGGACAAGATTTAGGATTTAAGGTGAGACACTGCAGGTGAAAAGGGAAAATCCTAAATTTAGATATGAGACTGTAAGAAAAACAATATTACAAGTTTTTAATTATGTAATGTTTTCATGGGGGGAAAAAATTGACAAAATAATTTCCAGATTGGATTTAGTATTTGACTAAACTATCATATTGATAATTGGTGTACAAGTTCTAATTTTCCCTAATAAAATAAGAAATAAAAAATAGATCCTTCTACGATACATCAAAATAATAAGATTTAGTTTGTAAAAGTAGCATTCTTTAGATAGAAAACATGTATTTATTTACAAGTTGCAATAATTGGCAGATTAATATTGACAGGAGCAATGAAATGTATATAAACTCATCAGGATTCACCAGAGTGGGTCTTTAGAAAACATGAGGCACTTGGAAATGTCACAAGCTCTAAACCCGCTTTGACGAGCAGAGGGCGACGAGCTGATTACAAAAGGATCCATTGAGCAGAATAAATGTGATTTGCACAAACGAACAGGACACTTTGTTCAGAAAATGCTCTACATTTGAATTCAAACAATATAGATGAAGTAAACTCTTATTGTTACAAGAGTTTTAGTATTTTCTAAGCAATAGTAATGTAACTTTTACCCATACAACTGCAAATACTATTAATCATGTAAGATATTTGTCCCACAATGGGGACAATAGAACAGCAGGAGAATAGAAACGCAATTTAAAACAACTCTTTGAAAATATACTTAAATCTAACACAATAGGCAGGTGTATTTTTTTCAATAAAATTATAAAGTTTATATAAAATAAAGTTCAACTCAAAATTGAACATTTAGAAGCTGCTACGGTTTAAAGAGTTTGTCCAGAATACTTGATTTGGGGGACACTTGTAAATGTCACAACAATCCCAGCTCCAACTGTGAAGATTGAGGCAGTGATGACAATAGGATCCATTGAGCAGAAGAAATGTCATTAGTTTCAATTAGAGTCTCATTACCAAAACTGGTGTTTTAAAAGGAATGTCAAATAACAAAAACTACATATGTCACATATGTACAACAAGTGTGCTATCTACAAAATGAACACAAAGGTTGGACCTGTTCATTTAATGGAACCAAGTTGGGCGAGCTCTCTTGAGATTTGATACGATACACGGCACATGATACGATAATATCATAATTTTGCAATACATACTATCCAGGTTTTTTTTAAACCAAATACATTTTAACAGCTGCTCAAACGTCATTTGAAATACACGAGTGGTGGAACAAGACACAATTCCCACCAGACAGGACAAGATTGGGTTGACGAAAATGAGACAAAATGAGAGTTTGACCTATTTGAACATTTGGCAACTCAATTATTTCATTTTTTTTATTTTTTTGCTGTGATTGTAGTACAATGTTTTATGTTGTTCCTTAAGGCAAGGCAAGGCAAGTTTATTTGTAGAGCACATTTCATACACAAGGCAATTCAAAGTGCTTCACACAGCAGGAAAAATGCATTCAAATCACAAAGAAATTACAGAAATACAATAAAATTAACTAAATTAAAAATTATCAATCCAACTGATTTTCTAAACTAATAAAATCACAAACAAAAGAGAAGAGTGCAAAGAAAAAATCCTTTCAGTCATATGCGCAGCTAAACAAAACAGTTTTTAGCTTAGATTTGAACATTGTCAGAGTAGAAGCCTGTCTCACATCTTCAGGAAGACTGTTCCAGATTTTAGCTGCATAAAACTGAAACGCAGATTCCCCATGTTTTGTCCTGACTCTGGGCACCAGCAGGAGGCCGGTCCATGTTTAGTCCTGACTCTGGGCACCAGCAGGAGGCCGGTCCATGTTTAGTCCTGACTCTGGCACCAGCAGGAGGCCGGTCCATGTTTAGTTCTGACTCTGGCACCAGCAGGAGGCCGGTCCATGTTTAGTCCTGACTCTGGCACCAGCAGGAGGCCGGTCCATGTTTAGTCCTGACTCTGGGCACCAGCAGGAGGCCGGTCCATGTTTAGTCCTGACTCTGGGCACCAGCAGGAGGCCGGTCCATGTTTAGTCCTGACTCTGGGCACCAGCAGGAGGCCGGTCCATGTTTAGTCCTGACTCTGGGCACCAGCAGGAGGCCGGTCCCTGAGGTCCTCAGAGTCCGAGATGGTTCATATGGCACTAACATATCCAAGATGTACTTAACACCAAAGCAAGTTCCTGGTTTGTGTATTTGTTCACTGATAATGGCAATAAAACCAAAGCTGAATGTCAAACATTTTGTATAAAGTTTCCTTTCTCTAAATAACAAAACAACAACTAAATTGTAGCGCTGTCACCGTATAATTTTGTAAAAGATGTAAATACAACAATCTACAAGAGCATCATTATTTCACCAAATTTAGTATTACAATTTGTTGATATTTTAGCCCAGTTTGAGTCTTTTTGTGGCTATATGGCGGTCGACATCCATGACATTACTGCCAGTGAGAACAAGACCATAAGCCTCAATATACACAATCATCCCCCTGTGACAGTGAGTCTTAGATTGGGCAGACCCACTATTATCATTGCAGAGACATCACAGACAGGAAGCTCATTATGAACAATTAATTAAAGGTTGAGATTTGAAATAGTCCCGCTGAGATGAGCTGAACCTCATTCAAAAGAACCCATGGTGCAGAATAGATTCATTAACATAAAAAAAAAAAAATTAAAATCACTTTTTCCGAATTACTTTCTCCACAAAAGTTTATTTTTAGAGTTAATTGTGCATTACGTCCCGCCCACGAGGACACGCTGCTGAGTATGTAATCCACTGAGGGCCTGATGTTTGCTCTATTAGAACAAACAAACCGTGGGGGTGTGGCTGTCAACACTTATTAGCCGTACCGTCGTCGCACTAACTCCAATAATTACTGCCACGGCAACCAGCGGGCGGCTCGGCATCTCGGCCTGCCCTGGCGGCTGTGGCGGGGAGCGCGGCCTTGTCAATTAACCGCAGTCACAACACATTTACTCACGCAACACTGTCCACTTTGACGTCCCGCCGGCACGCAGAGACTGGAGCCTGATAGGGGGTCATCAGCCGTTTAGTGTCCTCTCATTTGCCTGTCAGCTTCAATGAATGAGCAACTTTGTCCAAATAACACGAAGCGACGTTCATGCTACATAAAATGAATCATTACATGCAGCGCCTGTATCACTTCCTGTTCTTCCTCAGACTTTAATTATCTCTTCCTCTTCGTAAGGTTGATTGTACAGCTTCAGCGTCTTTCTCCCGGTGATAATATTCAGTTGGATGGCAGCAACGTCTCAAAAGGTTGTTAAAGAAAACTCTATAAAGGGTGATTTTCACTGCCTGATTTGGCACATCCTTCTTTAAACTCTGGGGTTTGGTCCCATAGGGAGTGGAGTAGTGCTCAGTTTAAATGTAATCATCACATAGTTTAATATTAGAAAGAGAAACACTTCAAAGTTAGACATTTTACATCTTAAGTCAAACTTTACTCAGCTCTGCTCCATTTTCTTATGTTTATCAGCAGTTCAAATATATATATATATATTTTTACAGACTTTGAGCAATATTCAAATTTGATTGAATGACTTGCGATTGTGCTAAAGGTCCATAAAGATGCATTGACCAAAACAAACAAAAAAAGAGAGCCAAGGAACTACTAAAAATATGTTTCATTATAATGTCAGAATACTTTCTAATGAACACAGGTTTTACTAGCTCAAGATCATTCTAAATCTGAATGGGTTGTTTATGTAATTTATTGTTCATATAATTAATTTTGCATGGTTACTTTAAATGAGTGTCTAGTTTCAATACTAGATTTTGCATTGATCTGATTTTCCGACAATCAAAAACTATTACCTCTACATTTCTACACTCAACATTGCCTTTTAGGTCACATGCAGGTCACAAGTATGTCAGTATGTGTAAGTTTCACAGTCATTTTAGTCAATATCAGTTAATAATTCCCTAGTTTCCATTAGAATGCACCAAATCCTTGCATGTCGGACCATTGTGCACCGACTGCATGTTTACACACTCAGCCACATCATTTGACTTTGGCACAGCTTCCTGGCCCTGTTCATAAGCACTTATTGTTTTGCAGGGGCATTTAGTTTTGGTAATACGACATTTCTAATATCCGTGTACTCGATTGTTAAGGAATAATTGCTTGGCTCTAATGTGCGGTAAGCCCTGTGCTCCGAATAAGAGTTTCCCTGAATACCAATGTGTGGCGCGCAGCATGAGGGGCCGTGTGAACATATTGTCGCTGTCAGGACAAAGGCATTTGGTTCTTCACGATTTACAAATGGAAAAATACCAGGAAAAACAAATGACCTACAACTTATATTATACTTTCCATTAAGAAGAACGAGCGGGGAGGATTGGACGCCATATGTGAGACGTGTTCCTGACCTTGAGACTTGTTCATACAATGTTTATTTTGTCTGCTGGTTTTAATTACAAGATCTCAAATTAACATAATTCAGCCATTTCAATTCAAAAAAGTTTCATGCCAACACTGACCTGATGACATGCGCCGATTTGATTTGTTCACGTGATTGAAATGTTTGTAGTAGGTTTAACAGGATTATCTTAAGATGGGGAAATGTCAAATCTTGCTCGTTGTATAAGAATCCATGTATTTTAATGTATTTTAGCTTCAAAAACACCTATAATTGAATAAATCCTACAGAAATAAATGCACTTTTTCCCATTATTGTGCAAACTGCAGTGTTTAATGACACTGGCATTGCACTGTAGCAAGCAGAACATTAAAATTGACGTTATTTTGGTGATTCTTGGACAAAACGACAGGACAAAATTAATCTTTTCAAACGGAGAAATGCAAAGGAACAGGAAAAAATGATAATATTACAACATAATCTTGTCTAAATTCTTTGTTCAATGGTTCCAGATTTTATACCCCAGACAATACACTTCAAAAACTAAAACAAACTGTTGGTCCATTACAGCTCATCATTACAAGTAAAGCATTAGCATCCCGGTCCTGCCCTGATGTCGGCTCACACAGCCGCACTGTCACAGCCTGCGCCGCTCTCTCCGTGTAGAGCGTCCACCGCCTGCTGCCTCCCACAGACTTTGACATTTGGAGCGTGACATGTGTCTGTGACTGAAAGGCAAAGAGTGTGACGGACTGAAGGAGTTTGGCTGAAGGTGGCGAGAGACGCGGCAGAGGTCGACTCGGGGTCTCCGGGACGCTCGGGGGCCATGGATCCTTCTCAGAGAGGACGCGGCCTGATAAGGAGCAGGTAGATCACAGGGAGAGGGCAGCCGATAACACGCCCGGCACACTCAGCGGGAGCACAGATAACAGCAAGGACACAACCAGCACTTTCATCAAACGCTTTCGCTCCACTTCTTGGTGTATTTCGGTCGGTGAGGGATTGAGTCGCAGAAAGCACGCAAAGACTATACGCTATGCTATGCACTTCCATTGCTGGTCCGTTTATTGTATCCACGGCAGGAGTTTTGAGGCCCAAATACGTAGAGGTCAAGTTGATTGCAAATGCCGGCGCGGGAAACTGTCTGCGTGGCTTTGTTAACACTTCGGAGCACACTTTTTGCAGCAGGAAAGAAGGTAATTTCACAAGCAAGGACAACGACCCCAGCTACGATGTAAAATGTTTATTGGCATGCGAGAAACATAAATAACACAAATGCACAGAAATGGATGCCGTTTTGGGGCTTCTGGCGGTGAGAGAGATAATTTTGAATAATTAGAACAATTAAAACGAGGGTGGGAGGGAAGGGCACGAAGTCATGAACACTGGTGTATGTGATCTGGAAGCTTAAATAGTGTAGAAGCTGGAAGGGGCGCGGTCCTGCTGTCGAACTTAAGATAACAAACTTGACACAAATTGTACCAACAATCTAGGGCTGGACTGAACCTTTGGCCTTCACCCAAACCACAATGCTGCCCTGTAATTGGTCCAAACTCTGTCCCGCTGATGGGTTTAGCCAATCGTAATCGAACAATACAGCGGGAGCCTTTGTGATCTCGTCATCTTGCTGCAAGGTTACTTCAAACACACCGTCCATGTGATTCGAAAGTCGTCATCCAACCATCTTCAGTTGTAATATCCTACAAAAACTGGCCTGTGCCAACTTTTTTACAGTAAACCTAACATAAAAAACAGTGGCAAGGAAGACAGCCAAGACCGCGCAATTGTTTATTTGTTCATTTCCTACTTTACGCGCCTCGATCTCGTGTTTGATATTTACGACGCAGCTGTTACGGAGCAGAGTATTACCCAAAGGTGCGGTGAACAAACCTCACAGCTCCATCGCAGTCGTCAGTCCGGGCCCGACGTGACGGAGACAAGGAAACCAAACGAAGGCAAAGGGACAAGCAGAGGGGAAAGTCTCACTCTTCCACGAGGCGTCGGTCCTGTGATGTGTCTCATTGGGCATTCGTGTCAAGTCCGCCCCTCCCCCCGCTGCCTCGGTCCTGCCGTTTGAAGTTAACCCCGGCCACTCGCCCGCCTCGTCGCCTTAATAGTCTGGATACGGAATTTGAGAGTGATTTATCGCCGAGAGTTTAAACAGCCTCCCAATGCTGTTCCGCGTATTTCGAATGTTTATCGAGAATTTTATAAAGAGCGGATTTATTTATTTTTCATCCGGGGCAAGTGGAGTGTGGTACGTGGTCAAATGGATTCAGTTCAAGGGAGTTATATCATCGTTGTGTGGTGAAGGAAATGACAATTACTATTAAGCTGGAGAGTGGAGTTTCAATAAGAAAAGAAAATCCTGTTGTATTTGAATATTAAGTTACTTGAACCACTGCGCAAAATATTTCTAATGAATATAATACTCTAAAAGCAAGTATTTCTTCTTTAAATATTTACATTTAATGGTCAAATATATGTATTTTATTTATTTTATTTATTTTATTTATTTTATTTATTTTATTTATTTTATTTATTTTATTTATTTTATTTATTTTATTTATTTTATTTATTGTATTTATTTTATTTATTGTATTTATTTTATTTATTTTATTTATTTTATTTATTTTATTTATTTTATTTATTTTATTTATTTTATTTATTTTATTTATTTTATTTTTAAGGATTTTGTGCATTTTGTAATTCCTTTTAACCATTGCTGTTGATATTATAAATTGCCACCAAGCATAATAACATAAGCCTAAAAGATCCCATGTTTTTTTGCAATTAAAACTTCAACTATTTATGAAACTTGATGCTAACTTAATACGTCCAAAGTCTTCCTAAAATGCAGCTTGTTAGTGAGTTTGAAGTCCTGGGTGTAGTAGTTTTTCCAGGACAGCCGAAGCGAATATAAATATCCCTCTGCATGTTTCCGTGGACGCCATAATAAATTCAGAGGTGATAAATAATGGAGAGTAAAGCGTAGTTTTACAGCACTTGTTACAGTTGCTCTGGAGAGGTGTTCTGGGAGACAAGTCACGCAATGCTGGAAAACTGCAAAAATATCCCCGAAAAACCTTCCAAGTGACGTCCCTGTGTGTCACGAGAACAGAATTTAGAGTTCATTGTAGATAGAAATTTCAGCCAAATCATAATTTAATCCATATCCTTAAAAGTATGGAAAGGTGTTATTTTTATTTTTTACAGCACATAGCAAGACGTTAACCAAGACATTAAGGGTTTTATGTTGTGACATTTACACTTAAATTATATACGTTATAAAAAGAACTGTTTGTACTTGTATTTTCATTCATAAAGCTGGAAACAAAGCTGGTCATTATAGGATTGGTTATTTATATATATAGGCCTACATAGAATAATAATTGAAATAAAACAAGTTCACTTTTTTTTATATTGTGGAAAACTTCTAAAAATAAAATTAAAACTGTTTTACATCAACAATATACTATATTTTCCGGAGTATAAGTCGCACCAGCCAAAAAAATGCATAATAGAAAATAAAAAAACATATATAAGTCGCACTGGAGTATGAAATGCAAGTGTGAAAATAACAAATAATATCACATAAAGTCGCTCCGGAGTATAAGTATATAAGTATAACTATAAGTATAAAGTTGCACCTTGGCCAAACCTATGAAAAAAGGTGCAACTTATAGTCCTGAATATACGGTACTGCTTTATCTGAGTCTGTAAAGTATGACTACATTGTCTCTATTAGTACTTAAGTGACTTTATTCACACACATTTGCATTCACAGCATGAAGCGCTCCATCTGTCCGGCCGCCCCGTGCTCTGGCGCCTTCATCAATCTTACACAGACAAGGAAGTATAAAATGTACAAAATGTGTTTAAGCGAAAAGTATACAGAAGTTATGAAAACTTGTCAAGCATAAGCTAAAGGAAAAAGAACAAGAACAAAATGGATGAATAAATAGAATACATATGGAAATAACATTTACAGTCAAACGTTAAAATGAAAGTTGTTGTGTTATTGTGATTGGAATTCAGATACAAGAATACATGTGATAACAAGAAATATACGGCCTTTTTTCAGTCTTGTAAGTTTATCTTATGAGTAAATACCAAGGCCTTCTGGTATAAATATTGCACATAATTCATATTCCTCTCCAGCGCATATTCTAATGTTTACTTTGTGGCCTATGACCCGTTCTTAGTCCTGCTGTTTTGTGCACAGACGTATGGATCATTATGAGTTGTTCTATATTGTTCTATATTTCTGCTGCTGTCACTCACCCTGCGTGAGCTCCACATGGCTCCGCCCCCGCTGTTTGCTCACTGGGAAACTCAGGAGAGAAGGTCCATCAATAAAGCCGGCACTGCAGATCTGTCCCTTTCACTCCATTATTGATGAAACTCGGCTGACATTTTTCACACTGTTTTATGGCGCGGTGTCATGTCCAACGATTCACAACCCTGAGCTAAATATCAATTGTACCAAAGAGTTTTTTCAACAAATGAATTATTGTTTTAGTGTTAGCCAAACTCTTTTATTTTATGATTACAGGAACAAGTTGTGCTGATGAATTTATAATAATTGCGTCTGTAAAAAAGTTAAAAAAAATAATATATATATTTTTTTCTTATATATTTTCTATATAAGTTATTCTTGGCAAAATTGTAATTCATGGACATTATTTGAAACAAAAATGAGAATAAAATTGCACTACAAAGTGATATGGTAAGCGTTGCAATATTGATATTATTGTCATATTTTCATATACTTTTTGATATAATTTAATTTATATTAAAACAAAACAAACATGCATGAAATGATTCTCTCTCAACTCTGACTGAATTAGGAATAATCATGAATAAAATGAGCCTTCTACAATGTTGTCATGAAAAAACCAGTACATTTCTGTCTGATGGAGATGTTACTGCGATATAATTAGTTTGTTATGATACTGATTATTTCATTAGCCAGTATTGCAATACTGATACTTGTGTGATATTGTGCGGCCTTATACTGTAATGTTAGGTTTCTTTGATGTTGTTTTTCTCAAGCTATTTGATTAAATGGTTAAACTATTCTTAGACTGTCTTTAATAGGGGCAAAAGAGATCATGGCGTTCTGTCATCAGATAATATTAATTAAGATGCTACTGCATGAAAGGCCCCCAAACCTTGAGATGTCCTCTATATGACTTTTATATTTATATCATCATACAACATGTTTATTCTATCAACTGGAATATAACATGTTGTATACAATTAGTTAAGACTGCTTGTTTTACGCTTTTGGCAATTAACCTGGGTTGGTATATAACAAATACATATTTTCATATATTTAAGTAGAGAGAGTAAAGATCTTTGATGTGTTGCCTCCACATATTTGCTTCTCTTTCTCGGTTCTTGGTAAGAGGTCATACATGCCGCCATTTTCATTCTATAGCCAGGTTGGAAATGGCCACTAGTTTTCTATTTCATGACACCAATATTTGTGCAGGAGTGCAGATTGTATCATGTAAGAATCTGGAAATGGGAAGTGTGAATTATCTTGGTTTTATTAAACTGTAGAAAAGTATTTCTTCTCACTCTCCTTTCAGACATGTGTTGTTGTTGTTGTTGTTGTTGTTGTTGTTGTTGTTGTTGTTGTTTAATGGTGGCTGGCACACAAACACAAAGGTGCATTTGCTTTAGACTTTCTATTTCCATTTTGTTTTAGAGGGTGTATCCTGCCTGAAGCCCAAAGTCAATGGGAAAGGCTGTGGGAACAAGCGGTAAAAAATGAATTCATTATTCAATTTATTAATTTGTTAATCCATAGTGTGTAATTGCAATTTCAAAATAAAGTACATGTTCCTCTTGTATATTGTGACTGCGTTGTAAAGCCTGGATGTTGCTGAAACACTCCATCAGACGCATTTCTGGAACCCACTTTTCCCCTTCCTCATTTTTTCACAAGTCAATTTATCCATTACTTTTCCCAGTGTTTTGTCTGCTTGGCGCTTTCCTGAGTCACCTTCACCCTCCCCTCTCCCTCTTATCTCTCTTTTCCCTCTCACTCTCACCCTCTCACTCCTTCTCTCTCTCTCTTTCTCCACTCTCCGCTGTGTTTTATGGCTAAAAGCTGTTATTCCGGTCGGCTGCGGCCCACTCCTCCCTGCAATATTTCATTCATCAGAACAATTAAAGTGGAACATTGCTTTCCAGGGTGATAATTAGGGTTTGATGAGTGAACCTGAACGCCACCAGGACAAGACAGCTTGATTACTCTCATTTGCTGGTCTCTGTGCTGCTGCTGAGCTTATTATCCATTGTCTTGTCAAGCAAATAGAGGAAGAAAACAGGCATGAAATGGAAAGAGGAGAGCGTTGGAGACACGGGGAGATTGGTAGAAAAATTGCGGAGGTAGAGAGAGTGAGGAGGGGAGCTGCCGGAGATGAGTGCTCGTAATGGGAGCAGGTCCTTTGGATAGCGATACAGTGCATTAACGTGCTCCCCCGCTGCTTCTCCGTCAAACAAACTCTAACCCAGAAAGATCCATCAACTTTTTCAAATGTTACAAAACTCTGGATGCAGTGTGAGGAATTCAAAATTGCTCTTACAATCAGCAGACCTGAGTGTCGCTGTCAAACTGTTGTGGAAAACGTATTAGAGCTCATAGTAATTTGCAGTATTTACATCGAGAGTATTTGCGAGTATTGTGCAGTGATGTGGTAATTGAAAATATGTTAGTTCATTCTTCACAAATGAGAGCGCAATGTTTTATCAATTGTAAACAGTTTTTCTTTTTAGTCCAGTGTGGTTTCTTAGGTTTTCTGATGAAGGATTTTCGTGTTTGTGCTTTTATCGCTTTTATGGCATTTGCAGACTTTACTGACAGTGAAGAAGAAACTAGCACCAATTGTATGTTTTCCTGAGTATGTGTTTTTCAAAGTACATATTCTTTGCCCTAATAAGACACACAAGTAAATGATAGTGAAGCTGATTGTTTGATTTGGTCTAAAGATGCACTGACCGCAACACTTCAACATGTTCCATCGGCTAAGTGCTGCTAACCATGTAGTTATTTATTCCTCTTTTATAATTATTTCTTTTACAATTGATTATTACTGTTGGTGTAATGTAATCCCTCATGTGTTCTAAAGAGATAGTAGAAAACATTTAAACGATAGTCATTCTGAGACGCTAGATTGGCAAATGATGTCCAGACCATTGACTTTTGACATTTAATTTCTACATTTGTTGATAATGATGATATTTTTACTATTTATTTTATTGTATTTATTGTATTTATTTTATTCATTTTATTTATTTTATTTTATTTTATTTATTTTATTTATTTTATTTATTTTATTTATTTTATTTATTTTATTTATTTTATTTGATTTATTTGATTTATTTGATTTATTTTATTTAGATTTGTTACAAATTTTGTCACTTGGAAATAACATTTATCACAGAAGTAGAAAATGGCTGAGTTTTCATGTCAACATATGGACACTTTTCATCATGAAAACAGAACAGTTACAGTTCAATGCCATCCTGGGGAAGATTTCAGGAAAAGCAATAAGAGGCAAACCCATCTGAAAGGTAACATAGTGTAACTTTAATCTCATTTCATTTGATTGTATTATTTCCATGTTGTTTTAGTGCAGCACAGCTCTGTTCTCAAATCAAATCAAATACATTTATTCACATCAAGCTACGGCACTGGTGGATGATCGCGGTGAGACGGCACGCAAACACCACGTACAAACGCCAAACGCTTTAAATGCTGTTCTGCTGCCGTGCGTGTCCGTGTGGTCAGACAGTGAAGGTGAAGGTCATTCTGAGTGTGTACACGCGTGTGTCTGTGTAAGAGCCCTGTCAGAAATGCTTATCCCTTGTTAATTGGCTTTGTATGAGCCTCAGATGTTGTAACCCATGAGTCGATGTGTAATTACCTATTCAAGGTTATGACCCAAGTGGATTAACCAATAAAAGAGCAGTCTGATCCTGACCTCTGGAATACTAAACAGCAGAGAGACACCGGCAATAATAGAGTGAAGGAAGTCAGAGATCATTTGGGTGTATATATACTGTTAAATTCATTAAAACATGTCATGGGATGTGTGCTCCTATAAATAAAGCAAATTATGTGATTTAAATATGGGGAAATGTACTAATTAAAACTGGGATTCAATATTCATAAAAGCTCCCATAGTGAGTGTATTGTTTGTGTAATGCATGCAAGATTTAGGTCATCTCTGGAACAATAATGAAACATGCATTACAAGGGAAAGAATATATATAAACTCTCTCTCTCAAACTGAACAATGTTGATTTTGATGTGATTTCATTTTGGTCTGATCAAAACAAATAAACGTGGCTATGATTATCAATTTTCTGAACAAAAACACTACAATCAGTGTCATCCAATTAAAAAAACACACATATTTCTTGTTCCAAAGTCTAAAATCCTGCTCCAAACCACATGTTTTTACAACCCACATGTAACCGTGACAAGTAGAAATGACAGAATCGCGCTCTTGATTGACATTTGATCAGTAAGTTGCACATCCCTCATCACCTGCTCCAGCCACTCTAAAAAAAAAAAACCTTATTTGTGATTGGCTGAGTCTGTGGGCGTGACCCTTTTAAAGCAGCCCCCATTATCCAGGAAGACTGTCATTTCCTTCTACATTTAAATGTTCCCGACCTTTTGCATCTGGGCCCTTTCGTATTTGCCTCCGACCTCTCTGAACACAATCCTCCCGTAAACCGTGCGGACAAGTAAACAGCCTCAACGCGCCGCGCCCCGTTTTGGACCACGGTGACATTTCAAGGGCCGGAGTACTTATCTTCTCCGTAGTAATCACATCAAACTGGATATGCTCGATGTATTTAATGGCCAAGGCGCAGAGAGGAGGTTGGAGGAATTTGCTGCTAATTCAACGCTTTAATGGGCTTAGTAATTAGTCCTCAATGTTAATGGATGGTAAAGAAACCTATGGGATGGATCAAGGAGTTGTGGTTCAAGTCAATGAGATGGGATAAAGCTTCATTATTTTGCTTATTTCATTTTGCAGTGATTAAAATGGAGTTTGAAACGGCGTAGTCTGGTCAAAATGTTCGAGGCTTTTAAGAGATATGCAAAGGTTGAACACAGAAATGCTTTTGGTGATGTCGGAATAGTAATGACTGGATGTTGTGTTTTCAAAGAACAACCGAAGCCGTGACATTGTTGATTAACCTTGGCCAGTGTCATGGTCTATGAGCAAATTAACATGATCAAAACATCTATTAACATGCTCCACGTGAGATTGGGCATTTTTCTTTGTGGAAATCCAGCAAATCAATGTTGTTTTCAAGGTGGCATAACATACAAGAGTGTTCCTTCATTCTTCATTAAGTTGTACTTCGATTGATTGATTCATGCGTGTTTGAGGAATTCTGTATTTTTTTGCATTTGAGGCTTGAGTGCTCAGAAATGTTATGTTTTCATCAACCCCCATGTCTCCACCCACGTCTCTCTACTTACCTGCAATTATTAAAAGAAAATCTGATGTCACCTAGTCATTTTTCAACAATAAAAACACTTTAAAAGAAAATTACTGCAAAAAAAAACGACTACATGAAATGCCTCTCAGTTTGGAACAGGAGGTTAATGGACCTGTTTATAAGCCATTTTAGATCAATATTGTGTTTTTTAATGAACAGAATCTGTATCTAATAAAATAAAATAGCTTTTTTTCCCTTTTTTTGTTTTGTTTTTTGTATTATTATTAGTTAGTTTGCAGGAGAACAAAGAAGACTTAAACGTGCACGAATCGCTCTAAACACAACTGTGGGTTGATGAGTAAAATGGATAGAAGTCTGAGTTGACAATGACGATGTCCAGCTGTTAACTTTGATATAAAACCACTAAAAACCACTGTGTGTGTGTGTGTGCGTGTGTGTGTGTGCGTGTGTGTGTGTGTGTGCGTGTGTGTGTGCGTGTGTGTGTGTGTGTGTGTGTGTGTGTGTGTGTGCGTGTGTGATGAGGCAGCGCTGTCCCCCTCCCCTGCAGTGGTCTGTCGGCTCGGCGTTCACGGTGGCTGAGCAGAGTGGAGCAGGGCCCGGCGCGGAGGAGCAGGGGCCCGCGGGGAGCACTTGGCACGCCATCAGCTCTGCACCGGCCAAACCTGCATCCAGCCAGCTCAGCCCAAACACACACGCACGGGCGATCAAAACAACGGCAAACAAACACACACTGGACACGCTGAGGAAAGAGAGCGGGAGAAGGAGGGAGGAGTGATGAGGGAGGAGGGAGGAAGTGTGTATGGGTGCTGAAGCCATTTTTACACTGCTTCTCTGATGGAGGACACGTCACCTGCTCGTGACCATGGAGATGTCACTGTGTGGTTATCATATATTTAAGAATAATATTTCTCCTTTGAGACGTGTAGGAGACCAGACCAAGTTACAGGTCAGATCTCTGGACAAGCAGCCCTACTTACAGTAAGATATTGCAATATTTATTTTTAGAACTTTATAATACCAAATGTTTATTAGCCTTTTGTTAATGTTTTATTAGTTTTTTTTCTCTTTTTTTTTAACAATATTTTATATATATTTTAACTGTAATTTGATAATTACTGTAATTTTAAGATATTTCTAGAATGTGGAACAACTGTTATATCCAATAATAATTAAAAAACAAAACACTTGACTGAAACCAACAGGCTGAGCTTTCTTGAGTGCACACAGTAAAAACACTGCAATAATATAATATAACACAATAATAACACTGCATGTATCGCTGAAACAAAGCAGTTAAGAGTTGTAGTTTGATAGGGGTGTAAGTGTTCAAAAAACAGTGGCATTACTGTCATGTTATTAAAAAAGATAGCATGATGCCTCTTGATGATTTCATCCGTTTCTCTTTTGTAAAAGCTATGTCTTAGCTGCTATATAGTCTTGGTCCCGTGTAATGTGTTAATTAAAACAAAAATCTAATAATAGCGAAGGTGTGAGGACACAGTGTGAATTGCAGAGTAAAAAGATGCCGGGCGACTATGAGTCAGACAGCGTTCTCTTCACACTTCTGGAACTCTTTGCCATTGGAGCTTACATGAAAACCACTGTCAGAAACGAGACTTTTCTCCACAAAACTGACAAAACAACAACGATGTGAACACTGAACTGGATGTAGAGTGGACAGGTAGGACTTCATTACTTTCACGTGTGCATTCTTATTAGTCCTTTTGATGACGTTTCTACTGTAACGTGACTAATAGATTCAAAGTAATAGTGTTTGCACTTGAATCACAGTTAACATATTTAATAGGCCCATTAGTAAACTAATCTCAATGAATAAAACCATCTTATGTTGTAAAATGCACCTCTTTAGTAAGTTTTAGTCTCTTAAAAACCCCGTGCCACTCAACTGCGCTACAACACTAATTAATTAACAACTTCCTGTTTAATCCAATTAGCAGTCCAGAGACTTTCATCACTCTCTCACATCAGCCCTCTTCAGTTTGACTTGTATGTAATTAGACAGGTGTGGCCACCATGATTGCTTTAGCTACACATTAATTAGTGGTGGATAATTAGTTAAAGGCGAGGCGTAATCCCGGGCTGTATGTGTCTTTATCCTCCGGGGGGCCCCTGCAGGCACGTTCCTGTGTGAAAGTTCACCTGCAGCAGATTCATCACTCGAGAAAGAATCAGCAAAACGGTCACCTTCTCCAAAAACCAGGGCCTAATGTAATCTAAATGTCAGCTGAAACCAAAGCAGACGACGTTACGGATCTATTTGACTTGAGCTAAAGTTCAAATGTGAAAACAGCTGACATTCTGAATCTGAAAGAGAAGAGGAAATGTTTTTGTTCCAACTGAAGATTGTTGGCTCAGCGGTCGAGCGTTCGTTCACACTTTTCCATGTTTGGTCCTGGTTTGGGTCCAGTTTGAGTCCTAATGCGGATTGGGAGTGGTTCTATTCTTGTCCTGGTTTAGTCCTGGTCCAGGCTTAGTTTAATTTGGAGTTTTAGTCCCAGTTTAGTCCCAGTTTTGATGTGGGGAAGTGTGAACGCACCCTAAACATTCCTTAAGACATTCTATATAATCATTGTCACTGCCAACGTGACTAAAAGAAGGAATTTGCAAATGGGAGGGCATCTGGCTTCCATACCATGCCAGAATTACCGTAAGAAGGAAAGTACGTTTCAAATATGTATGTATGTTCTTACCTTGACTTTACAAAACTGTCTTTTGTACAGACCAAATGGCTTTTTCATCTACAGAGAAAAATGTTCTGTTATAGTTTCCAGTTTGAGGGGAAAACGTTTTGTTCCTTCAGAGAATTCTTAGTGTGAAAATGGACTATACATAGTTGTCCCTTCAAGGCTGTATTTGCTGCAGAATGTAGAGCTGTAAAGTGCTCAAACTAAATTCTGAGTTTGCCACGAAATTCTGCCAAAGCTGAACTGAAAACGAACAACATTTTTGGCGGGTGAATAACATGTGAAAGCAACTGTTGGTTTCGTGAGTTACTATTGAACACACAAAACACAAAGTTCACTCAAGGCAAGGCAAGTTTATTTGTAGAGCACATTTCATACACAAGGCAACTCAAAGTGCTTCACAGCAGGAAAAATGCATTAAAATCACAAAGAAATTACAGAAACAGAAATACAATAAAATTAACTAAATTAAAAATTATCAATCCAACTGATTTTCTAAACTAATAAAATCACAAACAAAAGAGAAGAGTGCAAAGAAAAAATCCTTTCAGTCATCTTTCACTTTCTGTGTCAACTATTTTCCACTCTCCCGTGAAATCTACATTTGAAAATACCATAATATTGAACGTTGCACAAAATCGATTAATAGCCTCTCAGCGGATGGCTTTCCAAATTGCCCCTCCATTGGTCCCCCATGGTTCATCGACATGTGCCAGTGCTGCATGATGGGAGATGAAGGCGGGTGAGGGATGGAGGCTTTGGCTAACACTCACGGTTCTGGCTCTCTGCTGCTCTCTCTGCTGCTCTCTCTGCTGCGCTGGAAGCGGTTAAACCATCACCGGGGACACGCTATTTTACAGGTGCCACTGTGTCTTTGTGCAAATTACTATCTGCCCATCAAAGTGGATTATATATGCAGATGAAGCGTGACATCGCACTAGCCAAATATGCAACGGGATATCTCAACTCTTTTTCGTCAGAATCTGTGTAATTTATTCAGCGATGTCAGCACCTTGAGCTTCTCTTTTTCAACTCAACACTTGCTCTTTAAATAGAAAACTGCCACATTCCTGAATTAATGGTTCACCAATTGACTCAGTTTTAAGCCCGATTCTGGATGCATTCAAAAGTTACGAGGCAAAATTGCAAAAACAAGCACGTTCTCTGCTGTTGTTGCTGTGATGTCCTCTTGGAGTTTAACAATTACATGACCAGAACTTGAACTCAAGCTAGTCCAGCATAATTCCCCTCGAACATGATGCTAACTCAACACCGCAAACTTATTAGAAATGGTCCAATGTGGGTTTTTGTGAGGATTTTTTCAGCCAAAAATCCCAAAATTGTCTTGCTGCTGTGGCCGATATCAATCTTAACATCTTAAAAACTATGGAAAGCCACTCAAATTAAACATTATTCGTGTTTAAGTTCACACATTAACATTTCCATTAACAAAACACTATGTTTTTTGTCCAATATAATGTTTTTTGTGGTACTTTTAATGATGATTGCGTAAATATAGCCATGATTACACCAATACCGATATTAGCGCAGAAATATCACGCGTTTCCTATTACAGACCACACAAAAACCTGCACTGTTGAATAATACACAATATACCATACCTGTCACCTGTCAATAGTTATAATGTGATGCTTTATTGCTGCTTCCAAATACAGTGCATTGCTGTTCTCCCAGGCTGCAGCTGTCAGTGATCATGCGACTGTAGTGAGCCATCAGTCAAAATTAATAGCCTCATCAAGCATTCAAGGCTGGATCTAATAAAACCAGTGGAGCTCAATAGTCTTTTTATGGTATATTTACATTTTAAAGCTTGATTTAATTATCCAGGGAGTTCTGAAAGGATCCCTCCCACTTTACAACACATGACTGAGCTTCATTATTAAAACTGGATGGACATAAAGGACACAAGAAGAGAGAAGTGCTGACAAGGAGAATGAGAACTTTTCAGGTAAAACTGGACGGATGAAAGGCGAATTGTTGTTTTCTGGAGATGAAAGTGGGAAGCAGAATTGACAAAGAAACACATGTGCGACACCTGCTCCGGTGGCAGACAGCAGACTCCACATCAGCGCTAACGCTCGGCTAACTCACGGCCAAAAGCTGTAAGCTGCTTGAAATGAGTCCTCGCTTTTGGAGAAGAACAAACGCTTCCAACACAAAACTGTGAGCCGGACATTGCACTGCAGTTTATTTTTTGGGATTTCTCCAAAACTGAGTCACTATAGTATGTTTGAAGACATCTATTGCATGAGATTTCATGACGCTATAATAATTACAGGTTTAAAGGATTTGAAGATATTCAAAATGTTGTTATCAAGTGTATAATTTATAGTAAAAAGCTACAAAAAGAGCTGTTTGAAAAAAAATGAAGAAAAGTTATATTGTAAAGGGTATACCGTGATATTTTGGCACATTTGCAATTAATTTACAGACATTCTGACATCTAACAATTAAACCTCAACTAATACATTTAAAGACATGTCGGTGTAGTTCCTCATTTGTCCAGGAGTGTTCCATTGTAGAAAAAGCTTCAGTTGTTGTCATCATAAACGTTTCGACTCTCATCAAAGAGTCATTGTCAATCTGCAAATTTAGACCGGGAACTCAGATATTTATCCTATTCTGTGGTAAGGGCCCTGGGCCCTCCTGAAAAGAAACAGACATGTTTTAACACATTTCTGTTGGTTTGACCTTATATTGTTTGGTTAATGTTATCAAGATATGGTACTCCAAAAAATATTAAAAAATCATCGAATTAATTTTCCAGTTATCCAGTTATAAGTATAACGGTACAAAGCTTTTTATAAGTATAAGATAAGATAAGAGATAAGATAAGATAAGATATTCCTTTATTGTCCCACATGGGGAAATGTCATTGGTGCAACGCAGGTAGATACAGAGGTAGATACAGAAGAACAGATCACTTATAGGAAGTCTGAAAAACACTTTCAGTAGAAGATCTCCTATAAATAAATAAAAACTCCCATAGACAAATGAATAAATAAATACATAAATACCATTGCATGTGATCACAACAGTAATTGCACATAGTATGGGCCCATTCTGATTCTGATTGTCACATACAATCTAAAACCCCCTTAACAAACCTTATGTAAAATAAAAGTTTCATGCCTGTGTATGGTAGAACATTGAAAAATTAAGGGAACTGACCAATAATGTATTCATATAATCATTTTGATACCAAGCTGTCTGTAGCTGTCTGTGGTGCTGAACTGTTTCAGACTGTATCAGCACTGTGATCTATAATGTGCCTCAGATTAACAGTCTTCAACTTCTGAGTCCATTTTGTTCTTTCTAACCCTCAACATACCAAGTTATGTGAATGAAAATTAACATTTTATTTAAACCCTTGTATGTGTCTGTGAGATCTATATGCATATTACTGTTGTAACATTAAGTTTAATTGACATTCAAAATATCTGTGAATACAAAACACAGAGCTCAGGACTTCCTGATATCAAAAAGTGTTACATGCCGCTGCACCTCTTATATTAGAGATAATTAAAGTTCAATTGAATTAGGGATTAAATGTACAGTGTTATTACTGAAGCCATTTTACAGGCCCATATCTCAGTGCATTAAAACTGTCTGAGCACAAAAGGGCGACATACAGAGAACAGAAACAGGCCAAACAAAGAGTCTGAAGTAACAAAGGGCACAACACTAAAGAAACAGACTTGAGTGGAGAGATGGACGATGCATTAAACGTGTGAGAATGTGTACGGACAGAATACAGACAAAGACTAAGTAATGCACCAAAAGCATGAAGGGAAAAGGCTGTGGTTCATTGTGAAAGAGGTTCAGAACACGCAGGAAAAATACACATTACACATAATTTCTGTTTTGTAATGAATTTTTATGCATTTACTTTATTGTATTTTCCAGAAGTACTGCTTAGAAATCCACATATCCATTTTAGTACCCTCCATGTACTGCTAAACTACATTTTGAAGTTGTATGTATTCAGCCGTATCGAGCCGTGGCTGTTTGTTTTACTCTGCACAAAACATGAAATTCAATTTAGCAAAACTTGAGAAAATATTTTAACTGAATTAATTAAATATTCACATTTAAATTTTGGAATTGCTAATATGAGAACACAGATTGTTGTTGTTGAATTCAAATTGTTAATATCATTATTTGCTTGATTTATTGGTTACATGTTTTACTTCGAGAGACATGGCCAATTAGATTTTTGCTTCTGGCAGTATTTTCTAATTTACTGGGGGAAAAAATGGCTTGCGAAATTCCAACAACTTGTCCAGAGAATTTTTAAATAATTTGTTTCAATATTCAGATTTGTATGTGCATAGATACAAACCCGGGCTGGGAAAATAGTCCCAGTTAAAGACGGTTTTAGGCAGTGGAACCGGGCATCATTAAATCAACAGAATAATGATGTGCGTGACTACACTGTAAAACATGTAAAAGTACAGGAATGTCTTCGATCATCACTGAAGTGTCCCCTCGCTGACCTCTTCAGGTGGACATTGACAAGGCGGGACTCTAGAAAAACTGTTTCAATTTGCTTCTATAAGTGCAGAAACATTGATTCTGTGTTGAACGCATCGCCTCCAGGCCTGAACCTTCACATTTACAGGCAGTGGCCAGCTCTGTGTTTAACAGTGGAGCTACATTATGGACAATGGGTTTTAAGTATTTGGATCTGGAGTATTGAACAAAATAGGGGCTTTAATAAGGCACTCATCATGTTACAATAAAGCAAAAATATAGAATACACAGAATGCATTTCATTAAAAGACTTGACATTGCTATTGCACCACAAATACTAAGACACTTCAAGTCTGTTAAATAGTATTTATGGTAATGAAAGAAAGAAAAAAATGCTTTTTAAGGAGGAATATCAACAACACAACACATGTTTATTTAGTATTCATTTATTTTGATATGTGGACATTCTCAAAGCTTATAGGACATCACAAATATATATAAATGCGAATAATATTTAGTGCAAATGAAGAGTAAATCCTTTCTGATCCAAAATCTTCCTCCCACGTATCCTTCATGTGACCTCTATGAATGATATCACAACACAGCGACACAGATGGAAGCGGTGTTTTTGACAGGAGCGTGCTGTGGTCCCTGAGTCCCATTGCGTGTGGACAGTGTTTGAAGGTCCAGACCGTGGCGTGACCAGGACGAGCTGAGAGCCAGAGGTGAGAGGGCCGACCAGGGCAATGCACTTCATCACACACGCCACAACTGTAAGATCATAAACAACAGGAGGAGGAGGAGGAGGAGGAGAGAGAAGATGCTGCAGAATATGTGTAAATACTGTGTAAATACTGTAGAAGAAAGGCGATACGTTTATAGTAAATTATATAACCGATTAACCGTCACTAAGCGATTAACCGAGTGAAGACTTTTTGCCCAGTTAACTATAATAATATTAGATCTATATTATAGATCCATGCGGTTTCATTGTTTTCTACTTATGTTACACAATTCTGCCAGCAGGGGGCAATCACGTGCGCTCATGCAAATGTGACGTCTCACTCTGAGTTTCCTGAAAGTCCAAAACAGTAGATTTATCACATAAAGACTGAGAAAACCTGCAAACACTGCTGTATTTATGGACTAATCTTAATCACACATGGTTTATTTAACATGGATTACACTTTAGTGAAGAAAACAGACTGGATGAGTTTTGATTTTTGCATCAGGTGGAAACCTGCTCTAGCTAAGGTAAGAGGCCAACGTTTACTACTTTACTACTACTTTACTTTACTACAGTGCGTTAAAACAACGTTCATACGAGTTTTTATTCAGTCATTGTCCACAGTTATTATGCAACGTGGTCTAATTTTGACCTGTACGGTAAAAAACAACAAAAAAGCACTGATTTAGTAACGGTTAACGGACCGCGAATCTGTTCAAATAACAAATACTAATGTTTCGGGGTTGATATTGACTGATTCGTTTGAAATAATACATTGTTTTAGCAGTATTTGTTTTGTTTCTATTTTATTCTCTTATTCTATTCTCTTTATGACATTGCAGGTGTTATGACATTGTAATGCAGTGGCGTGCAATCAGGGAAATCAAGGCAAACCGTGATTGACCAATAGAATATAAAATGACCGTATGCCACAACTTTATTTAATTCAATTGTTCCCATTTTCCCCTCAATTTCTGCTGCTGAAGCTTGGCTGAAGTCACGGTGTCTTCTAGTGGCCTCTACTTGCCGCTGAGCAATACTCCGTAATAAGCTAGGTTCCTCTGCCCTTTTCATCCTCGTATCGCGTTCAGAGGTTCATGCTCCGCTCTCCAACATTTTAGATTTGGATTGGACAGAAGCTTGTTTTAGAGGTACAGAGGACAACGCAGCCTCAAACCCATGGATCTGAGCTCAAACCACTCTGAGTAAACCTGTGTGGGAATCTTGGACGTTTGCAGGTTGTGCCTAACTGAGCATGTGCAGAGAAGTGAAGCAACAGCGGCGCTAAACTATCTTTTAGAAGTTGTTTGTTTGTAGCTACAGCTTTTTTCACATTTCTCATGATTAGAAATACAGGCAGTAGTTTAATAACACAGAGCACTAGTTTGTGTGATGAGTTGTGAGTCTATTCAATCCATCCAGTTTAAACAGGTATGGTATTTTAGCTCAGTGTTTTTCTTCAGTTTTGTGTGCAAATGTTATCCACTAAATATTGATGAACACTCCAAGTCTGCTGGCCCTTTCATAAAAGTCACTGCGTGCTACTGATGTAATGTCCAGCTTTTGCATGGCCTTTTGTACAATGATAACAGCAGCAAATTCAAATGGAAAGCAACTAATTCAAGGCAACAGATGAGATGATAGATATGATATGATTAGATATCTGGTGTTTCGTTTTATGTATTCATATTGAGTTGGTTTTACAGAGTTGTTTCAGTTATGGCAGATAAGCAAACGTCCGTGTGGCCTGGCGCCCGGCGAAGGGAACGTCCAAATCCCAAGTGTTGCATTAAGCCACTTAGTTCAGGACGGCAGTGACGGATCGCCCATCTGGAAATTGGGCAAATGCCAAAAATGTGCCTCTCTGAACGGGTCATTAAAGCTGGGATGAAAGAAATGATTTGGGGAGATAAACGTTGCGAGATAAATGACGAGCTCAGATTGATGAAAGGCCACAGTGGATTATGAGAATAAATAAACCAATTTTGGAATTTGAAGGTGCTGATGTAGTCACATGACATTGACCTGTTGCGTTGATGAAAGAAGACAATTAAAACTGTAGCATAAGTTAAAAAAAAGCGAAAAGTGTCCAGATCTATTTCTACAATGGAACAGTCCTGGACGAATGAGGGATTACACTGATTTGATTGTGTCCGCTTAGAGATTAATTGTAAAAGCTTTTTGTGTATTTACGACGGTATTGTGCATCATCAAATATTGTTTTATTACTTTAATAGTCCTGTCTTGGAAATCATTTGTTTGCATTTGACCCACATAAAGCTTGGGCAACCTGCACTGCCTTGGAACCCATCTCCACATCTTGAGACTCGGTCAGGACTCAATATTATGAAGGAATAAAGTAATGTTCATCCCAGTTATTATGAATTATGAATTGCACGTTTCAATATTTCATGCCTAAAAAGCGCACATTGGGAAATATCTTACAAAACAACTTGAACTTAAAGCAGCTTTCTAGTTCTATCCTTTTGACGTTCCCAGTTTTGACAGAGTGGCCAAACCTCCATTGACATGTTTTGGTCCCGGCAACACTGGTGAAAGGCGACACTTTTGAGTCCAATCCCAGCACATTTCTTGCGATGGCGACTGTTTGACTTTGTGGTGTGGCGTGTGATTGCTGTAAATGCAGAGGGGCGGCCCACACATTTGAATGAGAGGGAGAGACGGTGACACATATCGACTGGTGCTGGGGCTGGAGACAGTATTGATCTGAAGTCTGAGGCGCACAGACAGTGGTGCACACAGGCAGGAGAGAGAGGCCATATTAATGTAACACATCACAAACTCCACAGGCCCTGATGCCCCCACAGGGCCACTCACAGGGCCACTCACAGGGCCACTCACAGGGCCACTCACAGGGCCACTCACAGGGCCACTCACAGGGCCACTCACAGGGCCACTCACAATGCCAGTGGAATCCGGGTGTTTAAGTCGGCTATGTGAGCAAATATATACATTTAATTCATTGATTCAAGTTTATTGATTGGATTGTTGTGGTTTTGTTTCTTTTCTTTTATTCCAACATCATTGTCATCATTTACCCCAGTACATTCAATTTATACTTGAGTAATATTATTTTAAGATAAGATAAGATATTCCTTTATTGTCCACACATGGGGAAATTTAATTGTTGCAACGCATTAGATACAGAGAAAAAGGACAGATCACTTATAGGAAGTTTAAAAAAGACTCTTAATAGAAGAACTCTTCTATACTCTTGGTATCTTCTAGAACAAAACTCTTATGAACAAAAACTCCTATAGACAAAACCTCCCATTCCCCAACAAGGGATGGAGGGGGAAAATAAATAAAAATAATATGAAATAAAATAAAAACAGCTAGCGAAAGACAAGATAATACTACTACTAAAAATAATGGGAAAATAAACACTTTGAAGTAGCAGTTCTCTTACTTGAGTACAATCGTTGGCTACTCTCCTGCTCCTCTTTGGTCATTATAATAAAGAAAAGCACAACATGTTAATGCTTGATAACCAGGCATGAATTTGAATATATACATGACTTATGCGACCTTAACGTGGTGGAGGGATCCCAGGAGCTCTGTTGTCGGGGGCTTCAAACCACTGGTAGAGTCTCCCAAGGCAAACGGGTCCTAGGTGACGGGTCCTAGGTGACGGATCCTAGGTGACGGATCCTAGGTGACGGATCCTAGGTGATGGATCCTAGGTGACGGGTCCTAGGTGACGGATCCTAGGTGATGGATCCTAGGTGATGGATCCTAGGTGATGGATCCTAGGTGACGGGTCCTAGGTGACGGATCCTAGGTGACGGATCCTAGGTGACGGATCCTAGGTGACGGATCCTAGGTGACGGATCCTAGGTGACGGATCCTAGGTGATGGATCCTAGGTGACGGGTCCTAGGTGATGGATCCTAGGTGATGGATCCTAGGTGATGGATCCTAGGTGACGGGTCCTAGGTGATGGATCCTAGGTGATGGATCCTAGGTGATGGATCCTAGGTGACGGGTCCTAGGTGACGGATCCTAGGTGATGGATCCTAGGTGATGGATCCTAGGTGATGGATCCTAGGTGACGGGTCCTAGGTGATGGATCCTAGGTGATGGATCCTAGGTGACGGGTCCTAGGTGATGGATCCTAGGTGATGGATCCTAGGTGACGGGTCCTAGGTGACGGGTCCTAGGTGATGGATCCTAGGTGATGGATCCTAGGTGATGGATCCTAGGTGACGGGTCCTAGGTGATGGATCCTAGGTGACGGGTCCTAGGTGATGGATCCTAGGTGACGGGTCCTAGGTGACGGATCCTAGGTGATGGATCCTAGGTGATGGATCCTAGGTGACGGGTCCTAGGTGATGGATCCTAGGTGATGGATCCTAGGTGACGGGTCCTAGGTGACGGGTCCTAGGTGATGGATCCTAGGTGATGGATCCTAGGTGATGGATCCTAGGTGACGGGTCCTAGGTGATGGATCCTAGGTGATGGATCCTAGGTGACGGGTCCTAGGTGACGGGTCCTAGGTGACGGATCCTAGGTGACGGATCCTAGGTGACGGATCCTAGGTGACGGATCCTAGGTGACGGGTCCTAGGTGACGGATCCTAGGTGATGGATCCTAGGTGACGGATCCTAGGTGACGGGTCCTAGGTGACGGATCCTAGGTGATGGATCCTAGGTGATGGATCCTAGGTGATGGATCCTAGGTGACGGGTCCTAGGTGATGGATCCTAGGTGATGGATCCTAGGTGACGGGTCCTAGGTGACGGGTCCTAGGTGACGGATCCTAGGTGATGGATCCTAGGTGACGGATCCTAGGTGACGGATCCTAGGTGACGGGTCCTAGGTGACGGATCCTAGGTGATGGATCCTAGGTGACGGATCCTAGGTGATGGATCCTAGGTGACGGATCCTAGGTGACGGATCCTAGGTGACGGATCCTAGGTGACGGATCCTAGGTGACGGATCCTAGGTGACGGGTCCTAGGTGACGGATCCTAGGTGACGGATCCTAGGTGACGGATCCTAGGTGACGGATCCTAGGTGATGGATCCTAGGTGACGGATCCTAGGTGACGGATCCTAGGTGATGGATCCTAGGTGACGGATCCTAGGTGACGGATCCTAGGTGACGGATCCTAGGTGACGGATCCTAGGTGACGGATCCTAGGTGACGGATCCTAGGTGACGGATCCTAGGTGACGGATCCTAGGTGACGGATCCTAGGTGACGGATCCTAGGTGACGGGTCCTAGGTGACGGATCCTAGGTGACGGATCCTAGGTGACGGATCCTAGGTGACGGATCCTAGGTGACGGGTCCTAGGTGACGGATCCTAGGTGACGGATCTGAAATGAGTTGCAGTATCGATTAGTGTTGTTGTTTCTATCGTTCACATTGTCCCCTGGTCGGCCCTGGACACTGCCGTCCCCCTCAGGCCCGTGCCCTGTTCGCCCTGTTTGGCCGGTGTGTCGGTCTGTGTGACTTGTGTCCCGCTGTGTGATGTTCACCTTGGTCCAGCACTGCCAGGTTAATGCTCCACATCAGCAGGGGCCTCCAGAGCGTTTAACACTTATAATGGATGATGCAATTACTGCCAAAGTCTGCTCCCTCCAGCACCACGCACATGCACTCATATATCTCCCTCTGTATAGGCACAAAGCATTAGCTATCACGGTGCTGGAAAGTCACTTATATATACCAAATAACTTTTTTTTTAATAGTTAGCAAGAGAGATTGTTACGGAACTTTTACTGTAGAAGTTATAAGTAGAATCCTCTTAATTTATGGGGGTTTAGAGTTTACAAAAGGTGCAAACCCCTGTTATGTTACAAGCTTGTTCAGTTTACTATGGTACTACGTTGGCCCCTGTCAAATTCCTTGAACAGAAAATACATTCTTTGCATCTATTGTCTTATTGTCTTATTGTCTTATTGCCATCTTATTTGCGTTCACATTTATTTGGTCAAATTGAGCCCATTTTTTGTCCTGGTGTGGACTTGGTTTGGTCCTGTTCTTGTCCCGTTAATCCTGATCTAGTTCTGAATTCGTTTCAGGTTTAGTCCCGTTTTTGTCACTATTTTGATGTGGTCAGGCTTTTAGATCGGATTTGAAAACACTCCGTCCAAATCATTTTCTCCGGGGGTACAGGGGCCGACTAGGCGAAAAAACGAGTAGTTTCGGCATTCTCCGGACCACGGCTCTGCAGCCAATCAGAGCCAAGCACACAGATTTTGTAGACCAATCAGCGTGCAGCATGCAAATTTTCACTTGTAAAGAGTAAACTGTAATGGCGGACTGTTGTAAAATGCTTCCCGGCCTGATTTAATGATAATATTCCCTTTTTTCCTAAGATTTATTAATAAAATGTCCCTGCACCCGTCCACATTTGAAAATACCCCGTCCAAAATACAGGAAGACGGGTCTCTAACTAAAAGCCTGGATGTGGTGAATGTGCATCAACCCAAAAAGAGAACATACAAAGAGGACATGGATATTGCACAACCTTTGGTACCATTTCATTAAACCTACTTATTTAGCCCTAATAGAGCATTCAGGCGTAGTAATACTCAACTTAGTAGGTAGGGTTTGTAGTTCTGGTATTAATTGAGTAAAGTAACTAACCCTGACTCATTCTTCACTCGTCAAGTCTTGCTTTATTAAGACTATAAAACGTGTAGTCATCATCCAGGCTTAACCCTACGCTGATTTGTAACGCCCTGTGTCACAAAAATACCCCTATAACAGATTCTGAAGGTGAATGAGTTCAGTGTCAAATCGGATTTAGTGCGTCTGGGCAGGACCATCCACTCCTCTCCTAATGAGGGGTTAGAAAGACCCCCCCAGGCCGCGTCCACAGCATAACCACAGCCTGTCCTTTCCCTCTCTCTGTCTCAGCGGGGTGGGAGTGTTACTGTTATTACCTGAGGGACAATATTCAGACAGATGCCTTCACAGCAGGAGCCCCTTCACTGGATACACACTGTCCAGGCACAGCAACCTGTCTTCATTTGGCTCAGCCCGCTCCAGTCGAGAGGCCGCGCTATTATTACTGACGCATGAGGTTTAAAATACTGTGAGGACTGGACAAAATGGACAATACTACAAAAAAGTAATTCTTAGTTCGTTTTTTTTAACATTTTGAAAGGCCTAATTAATAGTTTTGTCAGTTCTTCATCTACTACATTTTCTACAACTTCAATTCAAACTGTAATTATATTATTAAAAAGCTGCAAAGTATAAAACAATATATATTTATCTAATAATTATGGCTGTGGCACTGGGTTCATGGGTGAGGTAAAAATCCTTGACATTTCTTGCTGCTCGGCTTGCCTAGTGCAGCCTCAGAAATAGAAACATACATCTAGTTTTATGGTTGATATTTGGGTGGGTAAATGAGCAGGACTGAGGTTTGGTTTGACCTCTGAGGGTCGTCTGGATGCTGTTTGTAGCAGCTCGTGGATGGCTCCACAGGAGAAATAGAAATAGAGAGATGGGAATATGCTGCAGGTCACTCTTTAAATTTGAACTTGACATTTAATAAATGCTAGAGTGCTGCTGTTTACAGGCAAGACTCCGCCGCTCTCCAGCCTCATGCATTTTACTGGCCAAGCAGCTCCTTATCTTCTACATATTAAATACTGCGTCTGCTGTTACCATAAATCTGTACCGAAATCTTATTTTATTATTATATTATTTATCCTTTTGTTCCAACTAACTCAAGGTAAACTAGAGGAGGAGACCAGCATAAAACATGCATTTGTAGATTGAACAGTTGAAATAAACAGAACAGACTGTACAGACACTATAAAGAGGGCAACTGCAAAAACAAATACCTCCTTGAAACTTTTTCAATCAAACAGTATTTTTCTTTTTGTTACCAGCGTGTACAGATGTTATTACTGAAAGTGATGTTGAGTGGATCATCAAGGAGGAATGAAATAACATTTTGATCTATAGAAAGAAGATGGAATGTTTTTTGCAACAAAACATAAATAAAAACTGTAATTGGGCCAGAGCCCCAGCAGGGCCCCAGCAGGGCCCCAGATGGGCCTGTTGCCCAAGGCCCCGCCACTGACAAGCAGGAAGCTTAGAGCCCATGGCCTTTTTTCCTGCAGGCAAAAGTACTTTCTATAGGTATCCATTTATTGTGTCCATGGCAGGAATTTTTTGGCCCAAGTAATAATTAATAATAATTCTAACATTGAGTGGGACGCATTGCCTTGTTCATTTCATGTTTGGCTTCTATGGCACATTTGTTGAATATGGACAACATCTGAATTCCATTAAACATTATTATTATTTTTTTTTTAATGTCCTATTCTATAAATAATCAAAAATAGATCACCGCTGTAACACTAAATGTTGCCCTCTAGCTGTCCTTGTCCCTGCAGAGACAGAAGGTGCACATGAGTCGATATGTCAGGAAGTCAACACACACATATCTGAGGAGGTGACAGGCCGCCACATGCAAAGTATAATCAAGATAAATCCACCGATTCAGATCAAAATATCAAAACCTCTCTCTTCCTCCCCCCTCTCTCCCTCTCTCCCCTCTCTGCCTAAATCAGTCTCAAATAATTCTGTTACCTTGTGTCGAGAGAAGACATCAATTTGCCGTGCCAGGGAGAATTGCAAATGAGTTCGGCGTTAGCACTTTAGGAGATGGAAGGAGACGGAGGAAGAGATAAGCTGATGAGAGGATTTGAATTAGGCCAGGCCCGAAGCAGCAGCTGCAGAGGTGAACGGGAACAATACTTTTGGAACATTTGGAGAGATTTTTTGGTGACAAATTGGACTGTTCTGCTGTTGGGAAGTGACAGCGTGGAGTCAAGGAAGCAACACTTGTAGAGCGCTGCTTGTAGTTTCAGACGGATTTCACAGACTGGATTGTTTAAAGATGAGCAGAATATAAACCACAGTGTTGGCTGAATTATTATTTTTGTTGAGGAAAAAGAAAACTGCAAAGCACACATACACTACAGACAGATGCCTCTTGACAGAATGTTTGATGTCATTCGGTGGAACATTCAAACGAAAAGTATTGTACATCTTTTGGGATAATGATAGATAAATGCATTTTGCGGCCTATGATTACAAGATAAATACAGTTTTTATTCGTACGATTCATACTGCATTGGTTGGGGATGGAATCATATCAATCATATCAATGCATTATATGAGAAATAATAACATAATCCTGTATTATGTTGTTTTCATTTCATACAATGTAAAGTGTTATAATATTATATATAATATTATGTAAAGTATTTACTTCCATCAGATGCAAAGTCACACAAACCGCCTGAGTAACGGAGGAACGTTTGACAAATAAGTGCTTAATTTATTAAAAAAAAATTATCTGTAAAAATTGAACTTGTCAATGTTATCGGAAGTAATGACTCAACTCAAACATCATTAATCCACAACAGGACGTGTGTGGTTTGTCTTTCTCTGTTCTCACACATATAGAACAAATACCACACTAATCATCTCTCTCTCTCTCCCTCCCTCTCCCTCTCTCTCCTTCTCTCCCCCTCTCTCCCTCTCTCTCCCTCTCTCTCCTTCTCTCCCCCTCTCTCCCTCTCTCTCCCTCTCTCTCCTTCTCTCCCCCTCTCTCCCTCTCTCTCCCTCTCTCTCCTTCTCTCCCCCTCTCTCCCTCTCTCTCCCTCTCTCTCCTTCTCTCCCCCTCTCTCCCTCTCTCTCCCTCTCTCTCCTTCTCTCCCCCTCTCTCCCTCTCTCTCCCTCTCTCTCCTTCTCTCCCCCTCTCTCCCTCTCTCTCCCTCTCTCTCCTTCTCTCCCCCTCTCTCCCTCTCTCCCCCTCTCTCTCTCCCTCTCCATCCCTCCCTCTCATGTTTAGTCTTGCCCCTCCTCCTTTTAATATTCCAGCGCTTTTGCTCATTCGTTTCCACAAAGGCCAGACAGGGACGGATTAAATTTGTGGCATAAATAAATATTGGGTAAAGGTCGGCCCTCCACCTGTTATTTGTGTAACCTCTAAAGTAATTACGCTGTGACGGCTGTGTGCGGGCTGTTTGTGAGCGGTGTGTGAGCGGTGTGTGAGCGGTGTGTGAGCGGTGTGCGGGCGGTGTGAGGGCTGTGTGTGAGCGGTGTGTGAGCGGTGTGCGGGCTGTTTGTGAGCGGTGTGTGAGCGGTGTGTGAGCGGTGTGTGAGCGGTGTGTGAGCGGTGTGTGAGCGGTGTGTGAGCGGTGTGTGAGCGGTGTGTGAGCGGTGTGAGGGCTGTGTGCGAGCGGTGTGCGAGCGGTGTGTGAGCGGTGTGTGAGCGGTGTGTGAGTGGTGTGTGAGTGGTGTGTGAGCGGTGTGTGAGCGGTGTGCGGGCTGTGTGTGAGCGGTGTGTGAGCGGTGTGTGAGCGGTGTGTGAGCGGTGTGTGAGCGGTGTGCGGGCTGTGTGTGAGCGGTGTGTGAGCGGTGTGTGAGCGGTGTGTGAGCGGTGTGCGGGCTGTGTGTGAGCGGTGTGTGAGCGGTGTGTGAGCGGTGTGTGAGCGGTGTGTGAGCGGTGTGCGGGCTGTGTGTGAGCGGTGTGTGAGCGGTGTGTGAGCGGTGTGTGAGTGGTGTGTGAGCGGTGTGTGAGCGGTGTGTGAGCGGTGTGCGGGCGGTGTGAGGGCTGTGTGTGAGCGGTGTGTGAGCGGTGTGCGAGCGGTGTGCGAGCGATGTGCGAGCGGTGTGCGAGCGGTGTGCGAGCGGTGTGTGAGCGGTGTGTGAGCGGTGTGCGGGCTGTGTGTGAGCGGTGTGTGAGCGGTGTGTGAGCGGTGTGTGAGCGGTGTGTGAGCGGTGTGTGAGCGGTGTGTGAGCGGTGTGTGAGCGGTGTGCGGGCTGTGTGTGAGCGGTGTGTGAGCGGTGTGTGAGCGGTGTGTGAGCGGTGTGTGAGCGGTGTGTGAGCGGTGTGCGGGCTGTGTGTGAGCGGTGTGCGGGCGGTGTGAGGGCTGTTTGTGCCTCTCCACACCTCATGTAAACAGTCAACAGGTGAGACAAACAAAGACTATATCAGATCGATTACACTGGCAAATACAAGGTCAATTATGAAGAAATATGCCGTTATTGGAGACGATTCTGTGCTTCCTGTTATTATTATGGACGCTTTCAGTATAAAGAAAATAAATAAAAAGATACGGCTGTGTGTATCATTCATGTACAACGGCAAAGTGGTTTGAAAAGGGCATGATGCACCAGGGAAATTAAAACTCAAGTACATTTCTAAATACTGGGGGGAAAAAACCTATATATATATGGATACTCAACTGCATACAAATACACAATTTGCACTATTTGGTGATTTTGTTAGGCCTACTACGTTTGTAATTTGTACCTTTTTTTTCTTTTCTTTTTTTTTTCTCTTTTTTTACCAATGACTTTCAAAAAGTTCCCCTGGCTCAATTTTTTTTTAATGAAAACTCACATTTTACATATAAAACATAATAACAGACTATATTTCCTTTGGCCTTTGACACAGTTTGAGATATTTGAATCGGATTATATTTATTTTGTTTTTGTGCTTTTATTGTTTTTTTTAAATTTGTTACTCCAATGTTACGCATCACTTTGTTATTTTAAAGTGTGTTATAAATATAATTACAGTTATATTCCCCCCCCTCTTCATGATACTTTACATTCTACAGAAATAATTATGTGAGTTTCTGTTTTGTTGCTGTATTTTTACACTTAAAAACTCCAGAACCAGGTCTGTAATAACTGTGACAAATACAACATTATCTCAACATTGCTCTCATAAAATACAGAAACAGGCCCATTCATTTAAACTTTCAAAGGATTCAGTGGATTGTTGGTCCAGACATAACACAGATCAGACAGTGGATGCACGGGGCCCATACATGGAGCCCGTGAATTAGATCACATCGAGTCTTCAGACGCCCTGACGGCTGCATAATACAATACTCCACTGTAACTGTGTGTTCCCTCAACATCGCGTGCTCCAGCCCTTTTAGGAGAGAGCGGAGAACGAGGTCAAACGTGACAAGAGCTCAAGGCAAGTGATGGGGACTGCAACACACTGCACTCTCCACGCACACAAAACTCTACGACACACACTGGCTAACGTCTACGCACACACACGGGGGAGAGTGTGGGAGGCTCCGGGGACTCGAGGCCAGGTGGTTTCCCTGTTTCCATCTTCAGTCTAACTTTAGATTCAGCTTTTTTCAACTTCTGCAGGAATTTGGAGCATGTTTTCATTCTGGTCGTATCATAAAGTTTGACTAATATTTGAGTGTTGTACAAACTGTGCGATATGGCAAAACATACATGACAATTTTGTATCCTCATTCGACCCATGATCATTGCAATCTGAATGAATGTATTTATCTCATTTATCGTATTAAGATAAGATAAGATAATCCTTTATTGTCCACACATGGGCAAATTTCATTGTTGCAACGCAGGTAGATACAGAGGAAAAGGACAGATAACTTATAGGAACTCTTAGAAACAAAAACTCCTATAGACAAAACCTCTCATTTCCTAATAAGGAATGGAGGGGAAAAATAAATAAAGATAAAAATTAACATTAAATTAAGTTAAATAAAAAACAGCTAGCGTAAGACAAAATAATACTAATAATAATGGTAAAATAAACACACAAAAAGCGCTATTACAAACTGACACTCAATGAGACAATTTTGATTTTAAAAAGTGTTATGTTTGTGGACTGTAGTTGTGTCTTTTTTGGACTTGACAAATAATGGCAAACAAAACCTTGCAAAAAGTGTGCTCAAAATGAGGTCCAAAAATAAGTAACAAAAAACAATAATTTTAGAACTATTGTCTGTAGTTCAATGCCCTTAAATCTGCGATAATTATATCAATAAACAGTGTTATTTCTGCTCTGTACTGTAGTAAATTTGTCCTTGTTATTATATATATTTTTTTGCCTTGGGACTGCGTTATGTCTGACTTGAATTAGCATTTTCCGAACTGAGTAAAAAGTAAAAAGATGTGGTCCTTGGGTCTTGTGTGTGTGGCCCTGGTCTTAAACTTGGTCCGTCTGTGCCGGTTCTTGGCAGCAGCTGCTCATAAAGGCCCTCTGTGTCACCGCGGCGATAACTCCGTGCCGTTAACATTTACTGGTTCTTCTTCACACTGTCACCTCCCACACTTAGACGAATATATCTGCTCATAGATGCTAGAGCGTGAGAAAGTAGACAAATAATAAAATACAAAATGTGGGCGTGTATTTGTTTCAGTTGTCTGGGTATAGGCTTGAAATACAGGCCTTGACTCCACCGACATTCCTCTGAATAATAAAATATAATAGAATGAAAGAAAGAAATTACATTAAATACACATTAAAATTGACAATAATAAATAATAAGTTGAAGTAGCGTATTGCAAGAGGTTGTGGTAACAGTTATATCATCGCCACTAACTGAAAAGTAGTTGACAATAGCGGTTATAATAGTTTTTATTAACTTTATTTATGGACTATGTCTCTCTGTGGCATCGGGATCACCCTGGATGGAATCTTTATTTAATCAAAACATACGAAGTAAACAAAGATATTAAAATCGTACACTGGTTGGCTTATGCTCAAAATTTTGCAGATTTGAAATTTAAAGTCTGCATAACTAAATGTTAAAACAAATTCTATCAGAGAAGAGGAAAATCAAATGGAAAGCTTATTTGAAAATGTATTTACAAATGAGGAGTTATTACAGACAAGAAATTAAACGTAATGCCAATCGTAACCCTGAAATATTTATTAAAGCTTATGAATCAGAACTTTCAAGGATAATATAACAATATCTGAATTATACAAATTTATAAACAAAAAAAACACCAGGAAACCACTCTACTAACTGTTGGAGAAACTGTGGCAGCAGGAGGCAAACCACGATCATGTGTTTTGGGACTGTCCGGTTACTCAGACATTTTGGACTGAGATCAATAAAGTTTTACAGACAATTTTTAACATTGTCATCCCACTGGATTTCAGAACCATGTATTTGGGCCTCAAAACTCCTGCCATGGACACTAAAAACAAGCATCCTCCTGGTGGAAGCAAAAAAGACCTTCACAAAAAGATGGAGGACACAAATTGCACCGACAATCATTGACTGGACTGACATTGTACTGGACATTCCAAAAACCGAAAAAAAAATAAAAAATCACATTTGGACTCAATTTGAAAATGGAAATTTGACAGTGGGACAATTATTTGGGTTTACATGTGCTTTAGTTTCTATTGTTTTGTTGGATGTCTATTGTTGCTCTGGTTTTGTTTTGTCTATTGTTTATTCATTTATTTCAATTTTCTCTTAAAAAATAAAATTAAACCAGAAACTTTATCAGTTCAGTTCAGTTTGGTTCGTTGAAAGTGATTATTTATGACTTTAGTCAGTACCTATAAGTCTCTTGGACTTTTAAATTGCCAATGATATGCTGCCAAAACCCTATTTTTTCTTAATACAGGCTCGCTTTTTATCTTATATACTGTATTCATTCACCACCGGAGCCAGCCGCTTTACACTGCTGGATGCTTTACCATATAACCGTCTAAAATATGGACTGTTTCTCAGTTTCATTGACGTGTGCAGTGCGTAGTGTGGGACAGGGCTTTGGTTAACATACTGTACTCCTCCCTCAGAGTGTCAGTAAACCCATTCTCAGCTGATTGGCCCAGTAATGTTTTTGCCCGTCCATTTGAAGAGTTTCCTTCTGTAATCCACGCCAGTCTGTCTCCAGTCTGCCCCAGTGGCCTCCTCACACTTCATCTAATAACGGGAATTTACTGTATTCTTCCATGCGCCGCTCTCTGCAGCAGATAAACAGGCGATTGATGAAGCCGGTCTAATGCACGGGCTTACGGGCACAGTCAGCACAGCCCACAGTAAATATGTGCAGACAGGATCAGGTTTCTACATTACAGCCACTGAGATGCAGTCATTTTCCTCACGCCAGACAGTGAAGGCGCTAGCTTCAATTATCACGTCTGAGTAGCGACGATAATACATGCACGCGGCACCACTCGCTGCCATTAGAGGCGCGCAGATTCAGTTTGCGTTTCACACTGTCTGAAACTTCAATTCATTTAACAACATTGTCCCATCGATCGTGTGTGCGCACGTGTGTGTGTGTGTGTTGGCTAATGAGCGTTTGTTATACAGTATGGCAACGCCGACTAGTCTGCGCAAAGGTGAGATTGTATTCATATTACTTAATTTTTGCTGTTAGTAGTTTGATTGAATAGCATCAGTAATTCCATGTGACGGCTTATGGAGGTTAATACGCAAACACAAGCCAATGACGGTAAGACAGACCGTAGTGCATTTTTGTGTGTCAGTTTGTACATTTTACTTCATTTACTCTTACTAACAGCCATAAAAAAAACAAAGAAGATTTTTCGGTTATTGGTTTGAAGCTCTTTAGCCCTCCAGTGCATACATTTGTGTAAGTAGCTTTATCTTGCATTGGTTCTGCCGTTCTTTCAGCTGCAGAAGTTGAACCAAACTCAATATCTGTAGTCGGAAGTTTGGAATATATGGGACTGATGAAAGGGACAAACCACGTCTGAATCTAGTACGAGCGTCCAGGACACACTGTAAACGTAAATATGTGCTAAAATGAGGAATAATTTAATGTGAAACCAATTTGGTTCAATAATCGGATATTCAGGAACCCAAACACATTAATTCATAATAAACGGTGCAAATCCTTTGTGGCCCTAACCCCATGCTAGGGCCACAAAGCCTATTTTTATTTGTATCTTGTAGCCTATTTTTATTTGTATCTTGTAGCCTATTTTTATTTGTATCTTTTTTTTTTTTTTTATCCAATAGCAGATTTAGCAGAAGAAGTGTTTTTTTTTTTTTTTTTTTTTTTTAACTTAATATAGGTTGTTTTATCATTGTTTTATGTTGCACCAAATCACCAAAGCAAGTTCCTATGTTGCTATGTTCCTATGGCAATGGCAATAAACCTTTTCTGATTCTGATTCTTCACGCACAAGGCAGTAAAAAGCAAATTTACCACAGAGAATATGCAGGAAAACGGTTGTGTCGTCCAATCAGGCTTCAAGAGATTCAATAGATTAGCAATCAAGCCTTTAACGTGAATGATGCAAATGTCCTTAAAATATCCCCTTGAGTGAAAGAGAACAAGATGCAGAGTCTTGTTTGGCGACGTGATAAGGCTAGTGTCATTGTAGCAGTGCATATAAATCAAGTTTGGAGGAATGAGACAGTCACCAATTGTCTCTCTGTTGCACGCAGTATGAGTCTGTGCATGTTTAATGGCTGACAAGAGTATGCAAATCAGGCACTGGGACCTCACATTTCTTATCGTGGATCTGGACCTCGACCGCCCTGCGCTCCACATGTGCCCATCTCATTTGTGTGGCTGCGTTTCATTTAATTTTACTGTTGGCGTTCCGGCCCTTTGATTGGTGGACTTGTTTTTGTTTGCTAGCATTGAGATTGAAAAATATTGGAAGGACAATCTATATTTCAACATGCATTTATTATTTCCCAATTTTTCGTTCCATCAAACATTAGAATGACTTACAGTGGCGAGGCTGTATGGAACCCATGTTGTTCTCTCCGTTGTGTGTGGGCCGGCAGAGCTGGTGCCATATTTTATTCATGTTTTCATGGCTACAAATCTATACCCTGAACTATAGGAAGTTAACATGCGATCGCACATTCACAAAGCCACTGTGCTGTGAGAAAATACACATGCTTTACATATACAATCAGACGGACAGCAGGCGGTCTACTAACAGGACCAAAACGCCCCTGTGTCGATAATCAGTAATTGGTCCTTCTTACTTCCCATAAGTTTTTTTTTTTCAATTCAATTCAATTCAATTTGACACACGTTTTAGAACTTAAACAAATTGTATACATCGAAAACCACTCATTTTGATTCTCTACATGCTTTCCCTCATTAACTTGGACGTGGAAATAAACAAAAGCTAACTTGCCCCAGATGCCAAGGTAAGCACACAGTTGTCATTAACACAAGTTTGACAGCAGAATTGCTCAGAATTACTCTAATGATGATTTATGGACTTCAAACCAGCTCTATATTCCGCTGACATTACCAATGTTAGTGTTTTTGTGAGGCTCAGAGCCAAAGGAACTCTTAACACAGGATTACTGAAACGTACATACATGTCAAGGAAACAATGTTAAAACACAGGACAAAGAAGTAAATGTTGCATAATATGTCCTTTTAATGCCTGCCTACATCCTGAAGCAGAAGACTCAGAAGTAAATTCAATATAAATGACCAATAAACTTTAAAAACAAAGAAGAAAAGTCCCAGCAATTGGAAGTTTTGACTTTTAGCTGGCTCCTGCTGCTGGTGAAGCGTAAAAGGCCATGCAGAGTCAGCAGCTCATCCGTCGCTCCATGCTCTCAGCCAGGCTCAAGCCCCCTGCTCTCCTCCCCTCCTCTTCTCTCCTCCCCTCCTCCTCTCTCCTCCCCTCCTCTTCTCTCCTCTCTCCTCCTCT
>NW_027315768.1:25261404-25366404 GCF_026437365.1 Eucyclogobius newberryi
GGTACGATCGCAGCTGCCTCATGTGAATACTGCCGTTGTGTCCTTGGGCAAGACACTTAACCCAACTCGCCCCCCAGTGTCTGCGTACATCTGGGGTGTGAATGTGTGTGTGAATGGGTGACTGGTTCCTTGATGTAAAGCACTTTGAGTACCTTGATGGTAGAAAAGCGCTATATAAATGTGACCATTTAAACAGCTGTAAGGCCAATCATATTCAATGCATAGGGAGACTGGTAAAATAAATTGTGTTAAAATGCAGATTTTTGCTGTAATAAAATGTAAGAATGATCAGGTTCAATTTGTGAATTTAGAAACGTCATCGCAAAGAACTGTCATCAATAGGAAAAGAACGGAATATACTTTCAAAGCAACAAAAACCAACGCAACCTTGTACCAATCCTGAGCGCGATTAAATATTGCTTGGGGGGTAATAATGAACTAAAAGTGAAAATGTTGAGTGGAAAAAACAAAACAAAAGCAGATGTCTCAAATCAACAGGCATTTGACTTAATACCGTATCCGCACAAGCTCTGGAACGTTCAAATGCAGATTAATATAGGCCCATTATTTGACTGCACGTGCTTCTGAAGCCTCGGTGGAGTAGGCAGCTGTGTGCGGTCCTTCCGGCGCGGCGTCTGAGACAAAAAGCCAAACTCGGGACAAGTGAGGAGATCTTTAACCGACACACACTCGCAGACAGTGGCTTTGTGAGGAGCGCTGCACTCTGGATCCCCCTGAAAGGCTACAATTACCACGTCAGCGCCTGTTCGCCTAACGGGAAGAAAATATATCTCACACTAATTATTCCGGGGCCGCTGCAGACACTCGGCGGAAGGGCCCGGACAAAGACACACGGAAAATGAACTGAACACATGACATGAATATGCAGTGTTGATCCCCTCATGGTAATACGCGGCCAATTTGGGGGAAACACTGTTATACTTTGACGTGACTGACCAATCAAGAGTCAAGACACTGGGACGTATTTAAGACCTACACAATACTGTACCGTTACTACAAAAGTCCAGTTTGTTTGTAGAGAACTATTTGTTCACAAAGTTATTCAAAGTGCTTTACATAACAGGAAAATATGCAATAAAAGCACAAAACGGACAAATGATGTGTGATGGATTTGTCCAAAATGTAGGTCAAAAACAGGAGCTTCATTGGAGAAAAGGGTGCTCAGTCGGTGCAGAAAGTTAAAGGTACACGGTGTAACTTTCCCTGCAGGGTCCGCCACCCGCTTCTCTCTGTGGTCAAGTTATTGCTGTGCCTGGAATGTATTAAAGTAGTATTTAAGTATTTAACTTTTCTTTCTCTTTGAAGACAAGCAGCCGCCGCCAATTTTTTGGGGGAAAATACATGCAATTGAATAATACTAGTTTCATAACATACAAAGCAGTTAGTACACCTTGAATGATCTTTAAAACACTTTGTTCAAAAATAAATAAAAATATATTCCATTTTCCCCAAAAAACTTATTTTACAATGTTAAGTAAGTTTAACGAGTCAAATCCAAAAGGAAGTGCAATCTCTTTCTTTTGACTCTAAAAGCTCATACATTATTATGATTATTATTTCTTTATTTTATTTTGTTTGATTAAAGTTATATGAAAAAGTTTCTGTGCTTCTAATTGAGGGTTTTTGTTTTGTGTCTGTTCTGATTTATTCCTGAAGCAAGACTTTTTTTCCCAAACTGTTGAGGCTGAATTTCAAACAGCTCGTTTGGTACTTTTGAAATATTGTTTGACTGTTTCATCTTTTTTCAACACCACTGATTTTAGGATTTAATGTTTGTGCCAGTGGATCCAACGGGACGCCATTACTGCCGTGTAAATCCTCCGAGTCCTTTGAAGAAAACAGACAACGAAATTTAATGGGCCCAGTTTCTTTTATTGAGCTCTCAGACATAAAGGTTATCCAAGAAATACTGCAATTAGTTTTCCTCCCAGAGAGCTCTGCATAATGTGCATAGCTTCACATCCCACTTTTATCATCAATATTGTATATACAGTACATTTATATACACGTATAGCAGTGTTAGAGTCATCGTTTTATTGTTACTTCAAACTAATTCTCAGGTTTCTCAAGTATGCGCAGTAGTTATATTGTAGTATTATGTGTCGACAAACCTTCTGAAATGTTTGTTCTTGTTGTATATGTATTAGTTTAGCAGTTCAGATTTCCATCTTGTTTCAAATTGAAATGCCCCTGGACATGTTTAAAATGTGAACATTATCACCATCACAATGCTTGTCAGAACAATCACAATTACACATTTTTCCAAGATCGTTCAGCCCTTTTTTCTACAGTATCAATTCAAGCTTTTGCATTTATTCATTAATTAAAACCGTAATTCGAACCTTAATTAATTAACCTTGTGTCCCACTGTTGTGAACACAATGTATATTGTAATATTCTTATTGTTTTAAAAACCTGTCTATTATTCCTATCATCACCTATAGCAGCTATAATGTGCCATATATATATATATATATATATTATATACTCTTTATATCTCCTGTGTCCACTAATAGCACTGTACGCCACATTTCACCTCCATTATGTATGAGTCTGCAGCACTTAGCCTAGCCTCCCTCACAAACACACACACACACACACACAAACACACACACACACACACATACACACACACATACACACACACACAGACACACACAGACTCACACACACACACACACACACACACACAGACACACACGCACACACACACACAGACACACACACACACACACACAGACACACACAGACTCACACACACACACACACACACACACAGACACACACGCACACACACACACAGACACACACACACACACACACACAGACACACACACACACACACACACACACAGACACACACACAGACACACACACACAGACACACACACACACTCACACACACACACACACACACACACACAGACACACACACTCACACACACACACACAGACACACACACACAGACACACACACACACACACACACAGACACACACACACACACACACACACACAGACACACACACAGACACACACACACACACACACACACATGATCATGCTTGGTCACACGTCAAGACCATGACATTTCTTCACCAAGTCCCATAAACTTTCTGCTTTGTCATTGTTTATCTCCCCAAAGTCATTGATTTAATTGCGTTTGGATTGGTCCCTCTAATCCCAAGGGCTATTGGAATTTAACGGGATAAAAGTGTGTGTAAGAATCTTAAACAGAGTACACGCAGTCCCAGAATCTGTCAACATCGAGAGAGGCAGTTTAAAACAGTGCTGACGTGGAGGTATTGAGCGGTTGATTTTATCTCACAAAGACAAAATGATAAAGAATTAGGTCCAATTGTTGCATACACTGTCTGTCAGCTGGATACGCTTATAAGAAAACGGAGGAGTGTAATCCCCTGGTGTTTAATTGTGGAAAGGAGAGGTCACAAACGGCTTTGATCAGTTAATCCAGTCTCAAGCCGTGTCCAACTAATTTTCACAATAATATTTCAAGCTCGGGTCCTCTACCAGAGGCCCCTGGGAGCTTGAGGGTTCTGTGCAGTATCTTTGCTGTTCCTCAGTGCATTTTCTGGACCGAGATGTCTGATGTTTTTCCTGGGATCTGCCCAAGCCACCCCTCCAGTTTGGGGGTCACTGCCCCAAGTGCTCCGATCACTACGGGCACCACCGATACCTTCATGCTCCAGGCCTTCTCCAGCTCTCTGAGGCCTTGGTATTTCTCTAGTTTCTCATGTTCTTTGTTGCGGTTGTTACCATCCCATGGTACCGCAATGTCCACCACCACGGCTTTCCTCTGACCCTTGTCAACCACCACCATGTCCGGTTGGTTTGCCACCACCATCTGGTCTGTCTGTATCCGGATGTCCCAGAGGACCTTGGCTCGGTCGTTCTCCACCATCTTTGTAGGTGTTTCCCACTTTGTCCTTGGGGTCTCCAGCCTGTACTCTGCACAGATGTTTCTGTACACTATGCCAGCTCCTGGTTATGGCACTCCATGTATGCTGTCCCTGCCAGCATCTTGCTACTGAACATGTTTTCAATGTCATTATTTTTCACTCCAAACCAGTTTGTCCTGATCTAAATATTTAATGTATGTGCAGAAATATACAAAATATACATTTTAAATATTTATATTGTTGCCCAAGAATCAATACTTTTTGATACCTCATTCAGTATCAATATGTTGTATTTTGGTGTCAATCCACATTTCATGTTGTACAAGCAGCAAACACTCAAAACAAGCAATTTCAATCATTCTGCATTTACAATCCCAAAACATCCAGCATCAACCCAGCAGTGTCAGTTTATGTGTGAAACGGTCCTAAAACTCTCATTTACAGACTCTGGTGCCCACACACTGTACTCTGTTAGCTGTAGGAAGTATAAAGGTAAAGCTGGCTCTCACTGTGGATCCACAGAATAAATACAAACCTGTTCATGACGCAGAGACACAGAGGTCAGAGGAGGAGGATTTGAAAAGGCCTGTCTGGCTCTGTCTCACACCGTTTAGCCTCAGTGATGGATGGCTCATTTTATACACCATTAATCCATCCATTTGTCAATTACACATGGACATTTTGGGCCTTCAGACCAAGAGGAGATCTGGGATTCAGGAAGTATCGAGTCTTTAGTGCCACTCTGCATAAGGCCTGGTTTTATGCATTTGGTGGAGATTAGACTCAAAAATGACCATCAGTTATGGTTTTACAGAAAGAGAACTTTTAATTACACATAGTGTAGGTACATGTAGGGCTAAATATGTTAAACTAAATTATCATTTGAATAAATTTGTGCAATATAATTGTGTTTTATACAGTATACATTAAAACGGTCAAATAGGGCTTTAAAGCAGACTTTTTGTCTTGATTCATTAAAGCAATTGGTTGAATTATAATTTCTTGAATTTAATTCAACAAAATAATTCTTCAGGATTTAAAATGGACAACAGATAATAGTTTACACTTCATACTATTCCATTTCCATTATTGTATATTCTATATCATTCTATATTGTATTTTAAATGTAGCACTTTTTATGCAGCCAATGTAAGCCGTTCACTTGAGTTGTGCTTCTGACACCGAACTCTGCTGATGGGGTAATTTTACGCATGATTTGGATGCACCAGAGATGTCACATGTTGTTCCTCTTTCCTAGATATAAAAATAGTATTACTGCCAGTCACAATTGAAAAGCTAAAAAGGACAAAAGGTTATATTGGCTATAAGAAGCTTGAGAGGACAATTCCATATCGACCATATTGTTTTCTCTCCTAATTCCCGGGCGATTGGCGTCTGTCTCTTAAACAGCTGGGCTCCGGACGCACGGCGGCCTGTCGAGCTGCTTCATGCTTTTGCTGAGTGCCAGGGCCGTCCAGATTAGAGCCATGGCCCATTAGGCAGCCAGGAGCGAGCGAGAGGGGGGCAGGAGGGGGACGACCTCAGACCCTCAGCTCCTCACAGCGCATATGTCTGTCCAAGGCTAAAATGCATTACACAGCAAACAGGTAATGCCCCTCTTATAAGGATCAGTGGACAGAAGGAAGCTGATGACTTGATGGAATGAAGTACACCAAACCAATACAGACAGTTTTTATTTGTATTATCAAATTATTTATTTATTTGAATACATGTTTTCATTTTACAGAGAGAACCAGCCATATAGAAAAAAATACACTATACACACCATAAATTAAATTAATACTAAAAATATATAGCAAAATAAATGAACAGAGAAAAACTTAAAATAATCATAATCTAATAACACAATAATTATGCTAATCACAACCACCATCTTTATAATATAAAATTATAACCAATAAAATATATGGATGAGGATTACACTTTCTTTCAATTACGGATCTTTAGGAATTATTTTTAGTTAATACATACATACATTTCTGTAAATAAGCAGTTCTGTGCAAACATTTACATTTAACACTTGGTTTTCCAAATGTAATGTCATCAGAACATGACACGGGACAATTCACAAACAAAACTTCATCTGGTTCTTCTGTGTTCCTTCTTTTGTGAGTTACATTTTCATTCATTTTTATATAATTTTCACTTTTCCCACTCTTTGATTATCACTTTTAGTGCCGTAATTGTAAGTGCAGTAATTTTTCAAGTTCTTTTTAAGTTTTTGATTTTTTGATTTTAGTATTTTTTTGTAATTACAAGGCAAAGTTCTGCATTTATAAAAAAAAAATATCAAATGCCTTATTCTTTTTCATGCCTATAATTAGCACTGGTGTCTGCTGATATGACACAATACGGTATTATACATCCCGTGTCAATATTGCTGTAGTAATATGTTGTTTTGTACATTTCTGCCCATTGAAATGAGTATATCTTTATAATACCTTCCCAAAGTCCCTGCACCGCATTAAATAAAGCTGCTGTAGTTGGATAAGTCAGAACCTGGCGTGTCTGAGGTGTTTGTGCTCTGTTTTGCATGACTGCCTAAAAACATTTTGCTGCTGGATGTTTTCACCGCCACAACAATGTTCTTTGAATCTTTGACTCAGATAAACTCTGTGTAGTTTGTCGCTGTGTGGTTTGTACTTGCTGATCTTACACAGTGGGTGACGTTTTATAGAGAATATTAATGATAGGAATTATGCACTTTGCCTTAAAACACAGATCATTAGATTATTAGTCAGGTCTTTTTACAAATTAAATATACTTATTTTATAGTTATTTATAATACTGATTCATTTAAATATACAAATCATTAGATAGATTAAAGACTATTGATGTATTAAATCAATAGTAGGTGGGAAACATGCACTTATGCCGAGTTCACACAACACAAGAAAGAAGAATTCACAACTTTTGCTTTCTTTATTGTAAAAACTTCAGTAGTTTCTCTGATTCTCTGTCCCATGTACAGTAGTAGAGTCAATCCTTTTAAGCTGTAGGATATATTAAAGCGACTTGAGGGAGAAACTAAATGCGACCTGTTCAAGTTCATGACCAACTTTTGAGCTATTCAGTATTTTTTCCTCCAAAGTCTGAGCTCTACAACCACAGGATTCTACAGTGGACCTCTCAATTAAAAAGACACAACATATTTAATAGGAGTGGGCAGAGCAGGTCATATTTTCCCGATGACCTGCCCTAAACACCCCTGCACTGCTCCAACATGGTAAAATATAATGACTTACAATATATAATATAATAATAATATGTCCATAATAGTCCCTGGCAAAACAATGCCTGTGGTGTCCTTGATTATTTCAAGCCTTTGGATCCAGGGAGCGCTGCATTTCCATTCACTGGAGTCTGTGCTGGCAGGCCACACACTTCTGCACCGACATAATGAAAATCAAAAGCCCGGCTTGATTTTGAAAAACAAATAGAAAGACAAGCGGACTGTAAATTGCTGCCGGCAATTCTGAAGCACACTGTAATCATGAGTTGTTTGTGTACAATTGTTTCTCTGTCACTTGCTTTGCACTTTGCTATTTCAAATATTCAATGTCATCTTCACCTCGGGCAGGAAAAAAAGAGCTTTGTACAGATAAAATAATGTTCCCGATAACGATAACTGCCTTGAAGCCAATCCACCAGATCTATGCATAACATTCAGAGATTATGTGTTGAAAGTGAAATAACAACAGGTCCAAATGTCAGCTCATTGTTTACATATTCATCCAGTATCACAGGTAAAATCAAGCTTTAGTTCAATGCGTTTAAATTGTGCTCTAAATTATTTGTGCTTCTGGGACTCTCTTATCGCTTCTTTTGAATTGCATTTGCCTTTCTTATTCCAAGCAAATTAGAATAATGGTTGTATCAAGTCAATAGAACTCTATAATCTATATGATTTTAGTGCAAAACACCATCTGCCGCCGTGAGGAGTCCACTTGCCGGCCCACACTGTGCTGGATTAAACAAGACTATAAACTCTACTTTGTCGTTTGTTAGCTGTATGCTGAATTGATTTGAGCAAGTGAAGGTGTTTGGACTGTAAAAACCTTTGATTATCACTTGATGAAGTCATGCAGTGGCTCCAGGAAGAGCACTGTCAGTAGCGATACTCGTGCAAAAATATACATCATTTTTGTTTTTGAGAAAATTATTTAATTAAAACAAAATATATTGTTTTTTTGCACATGTATTTTTTTTGTATTGATTCAGGCAAAAATAATGATTATAGGAGTAGTGCTGGATATTGGATTGTTAAAATGGTTAGTATTGTCACCACGTTGACAATGTCACATAGATTTTGCCACATATTCTAATCCTTTATGATGCTTATTTGTTGCAATATGCTGCTCCTAACGCCAAGTGCAATGGAAGTGAGCCCCAAAGGTATTAACTGTGATAATAATAGATATTTGTGGCAGGAATGGAAGAGGAGATTGGAATTTCAATGTATGTTGAATAGCTTGATCAATAGTCTTTTGAAATACAGTACGCTGACATCACAGGGGAAAGGAGCACTTCCTCTACACAACTGAACTCAGAAAAATGAAATGTAGACAGAATTCATGAGAGTCCAAAACAGACAAACCAAGACCAGATTAGAGTTAATAGTGAGCGGATGGAGGTCAAGATCACTGAGCAGGCAGCCACACCGAGAACAGCAGAGAGGTCAAGATCACTGAGCAGGCAGAGAATGTGCAGCAGCAGCAGGCTTTTAGATAGAGGGGCGTCTTCCCGCATTTTGGTATTTTAAAATGTGGACGGGCATTTTCGAGTGCGGGAACGGTCAACCGTGCACGCGCCACAGGCGGCCCACACGGCACGGGAAAGAGCGCACGGCGTAACGTCAGATGGCGTTACAAGCGTTAAAAGCGCTGCTTTATTTAGTAAAAGCGTCGGAAAATACGGCGCGATACGCAGCTCCTAAGTGGCGGAGTGTGATTTGCGCTCGTGCCGTAGGTACATACTTTTTAGTACTTTTTGCAGCTAAAATGATTTGGACGGGGTGTTTTCAAATCCTTTCTAAAAGCCTGGGCCTCAGAGACACGATATGACAAGACGGAGACGACACAGACACGCCACGGACACAGCACCGACACAGACACGCCACAGACATGGCACAGACACAGACACGCCACGGACATGGCACAGACACAGACACGCCACGGACATGGCACAGACACAGACACGCCACGGACATGGCACAGACACAGACACGCCACAGACATGGCACAGACACAGACACGCCACGGACATGGCACAGACACAGACACGCCACGGACATGGCACAGACACAGACACGCCACGGACACAGCACCGACACAGACACACCACGGACGTGGCACAGACACACCACAGACATGGCACAGACACACCACAGACATGGCACAGACACAGACACGCCACGGACATGGCACAGACACAGACACGCCACGGACATGGCACAGACACAGACACGCCACGGACACAGCACCGACACAGACACACCACGGACGTGGCACAGACACACCACAGACATGGCACAGACACACCACAGACATGGCACAGACACAGACACGCCACGGACATGGCACAGACACAGACACGCCACGGACATGGCACAGACACAGACACGCCACGGACACAGCACCGACACAGACACACCACGGACGTGGCACAGACACACCACAGACATGGCACAGACACACCACAGACATGGCACAGACACACCACAGACATGGCACGGACACACCACAGACATGGCACAGACACACCACAGACATGGCACAGACACACCACAGACATGGCACGGACACACCACAGACATGGCACAGACACACCACAGACATGGCACAGACACACCACAGACATGGCACGGACACACCACAGACATGGCACAGACACACCACAGACATGGCACAGACACACCACAGACATGGCACAGACACACCACAGACATGGCACAGACACACCACAGACATGGCACAGACACACCACAGACATGGCACAGACACACCACAGACATGGCACAGACACACCACAGACATGGCACAGACACAGCACAGACATGGCACAGACACACCACAGACATGGCACAGACACGCCACAGACATGGCACAGACACACCACAGACATGGCACAGACATGGCACAGACACACCACAGACATGGCACAGACACACCACAGACATGGCACAGACACACCACAGACATGGCACAGACACACCACAGACATGGCACAGACATGGCACAGACACACCACAGACATGGCACAGACACACCACAGACATGGCACAGACACACCACAGACATGGCACAGACACACCACAGACATGGCACAGACACAGCACAGACATGGCACAGACATGGCACAGACACACCACAGACATGGCACAGACACACCACAGACATGGCACAGACACACCACAGACATGGCACAGACACAGCACAGACATGGCACAGACACACCACAGACATGGCACAGACACACCACAGACATGGCACAGACACACCACAGACATGGCACAGACACAGCACAGACACAGCACAGACATGGCACAGACACACCACAGACATGGCACAGACACACCACAGACATGGCACAGACACGCCACGGACACAGCACCGACACAGACGGCGCACAATGTGAAAGAGAGAGATTCTTTGGGGTACAGTCACATGACTAATATTGTTACATAAGATAACAAGCACGCATTATATTTTACCTGGTTCAAACCTATATTTTATGGTCCCTTTATCCTCTGTTGAACAATGATTTTGAGGTTTGATGTTGTGATTTTGTCTTACAGTTTATTTTTTTCGTTCTGAATAGGAAAGCGTTATTTGTTATCAGTTGTGATATCAGTGGGTTTCCTCAGATGTCACGTTCAAAAATTAAAAATGTAAATAGAAGTGCAATTATAGGCTAAGAAAATGGCTGTATGTTTACACAATCATGCAACTAATTATTTTATATTCTAGAAAGATACATTTTGTGAACTTTACTATAATTTTACATACATTTGTTGACCTTACTATGGATTTTAAAATTGTATTACAAATACTTTTGGTTATAGATCAGCAACAACAGCAAACCAAAAAAATCGGATATCGTATCAGCGTAAAAACCATCCCTACCCTAGATCTGAAAGCACCAGAATGTTGTGTTTTCTCTTTTTTCTTATTTGTAGCATTTATACTTAAACAAACAAGGTCATTACTAGTGTTTGTAACTGGCAGAATGCACTTTGGGGCAGGTGTGCGGCAGGTCACGGTCATTACTGGACACAGCGGCTGCACCAGATGAGACGAGCTGAAATAACTGTGATGGAGACTGTGCGGGGGACATGAGGGACCAGAGCGAGACAGATCCTGGACTGGACCCACCACACACAGATGAGCTGACAGATGTGAGCTCATGTGCCCAACGTCTCCATTTGCCCACTTATGCCACTTAAACAGGCACAACTGCACACGCACACTTATCTGATGTGCAACTGTAGCTCAATGGCAAAGTACCGCTCTGGATGCTACTGAAGAACTCACTGTAGCAACAAAAAAGACAAACATGGCATTAATATTTTAAGAATTCTGAGTTCCAAGACAAATGAACGTTATCGGCAAGTGGGTAGAGATTATTAGACTATTTGGTTTACCAATAATTGTGATTATTCAGGTCATAATGTATAATTGTGATAACTTTAATATCTAAGAAATTGAGGTAATTTCAATTCCATCCACTCAAAAAATCTAGAATTTCTGTCTGTTTGATAATTTGTTGAAAATCATTATGTCTATAATTGTGAATATTTGTTCATTTGTAATGTCCCTCGGCAGTAATGCAAATACAATTTTTAAGTCATTATTAGGCCCGAGCGCCACAAGCTGGCGAGAGGCCTATTAATCTTGTAAGGCCGTGCGAAGCACGGCTGCGAAAGTGCGCACGTAGTGCGCACGAAATCGAGCGCGAAGCGCTCGCCCACTTCCAAACACTCACTAACGCACTCCTTCACTCATGCACGCCCCGTGCATACTAATTAGTAGTAGGAAAATGGAACATTACCGTTGTAAACGGGCGAAGCCCGTGCAAAAGTTCGCACTAAACGAGCACTTTACATTGAGATGACGACCGCGAAGCGGTCGTCATCCCCATATAAAGCACTCATTTGCGCTAAGTAGCTCACGAATACGTTCCCCATCTCTTGCATGTTCCGTGCATATGAGCATGTAATGCAAAAATTGAACATTATTACTGTATAGAGGGCCAGAAACACAAAGTGGGCGGAGCCCACTCAAAATTAACGAAAGTACCCGTCAGTGACCAGGGACCCACACCATGAGGTAGGAAAGCGCGAGCGCTTTCCGAAAATGTATAGTTTATGATATTTGAAAAATGGGAAACATTGTTTTCGCATCGGAATATTCTTCTTCTTCTTCTTCTTCTTCTTCTTCTCGGGACCAACCCCCCTATTTTTCACCCAGTGAACATTGACGAAAAGTCACAAAAATGTTCACACCTCTAAAAATCGTGCCTCTCTACATTCTGGCTATTTCCCTTTTCTAAAATAAAAAAATTGGCGCGTCAGCGCCCCCAAATGTACCAAAAATGCATTGAGAGATGGGAAATGACCCAAAAAAAATCTGATCGTAGAATCATGAAATTTGGCGCAGAGGTAGATGGTGACAAGAGAAGTAAAAAATATTATTACGGCAACGCCGTCCGCCCAACCAAATGTCGGCCATATTGCTTCAAAAATGGCTAAACATGACTTCGGAGTTTTTCCAAACGTCGTACTTTTACGAACTCCTCCCAGGGCGTTGGCCCTAAAAAGCTGAAATTTGGTGAAAATGCTACTGAGGAGTGGGACATCAAAAGTTATCCAAATTACATTGATACCTCTCACGGTCTCTGTGCGGCGAAGCCGCAAACTGTAGCTAGAATTTCAGAAATCTCCCATATTTAAAATTTCTGCCGTTTGCGCGGATAAAGTCCGAATTGCGTCAAATTAGAATCAGTTGTTAAACTCTTTGCCCTAAACCTACTTGAAGTGAAATAAATTCATTTGGCGCCACAGCGCCCCCTACAGATTTTATATGGAGGTTAAATGTTTAGTTTTGCGAAATTATAAGAAATTTGACACACAACTCAATTTTAGCATCCCCATCAAAAAAGTCAATGAGACCCATGTCATAATTGTTATGGCGTTGCCGTAACGATGACCGAAACCTCCCATGTTATTCCAATGGGGCCAGAACATGTTTACACTTTAGACTTTCACAAACTCCTCCCAGGGCGTCAGCCCTATTAACCTGAAATTTGGTGAGACTCATCTTCAGGACCATCAAAAGTTATCCACATTTTCATTCAAAGAGTCACGGTGTCTGTGCGGCAAAGCCGCACATTTTGCCAAGAATTCAAAATAAAATTGCTTTTTGATGGTAAAACAAAGGGGAGAAGATGTGACAGCGTCACAGATTCAGCAGTAGGCGTGATAAAAGGACAATTGGGGCGCGTTAGCGCCCCCTCCTCTTGCGGCGTGGCAGCGGTGTGGCGGCGGCGTGGCGAGGGCCGATCATTGCCGCTTGCGGCTATATTTAATCATTATTTACGTTCAGCTGTTATGAACAATGATGTATGTATGTACTGCATGTATTGGGATGTTTCTGCTTTCTATAGCATATACAATTTAAAGCACAACATTGAGAAATAATGTTGGATAAGGAACATTTGCTGCATCTTCTTTCATTTGTTCTCCCCAATAACAATATTTGATGGTCCAAACACTAAATCTTGTTGAGGTCAGAGTCCTGAGTTGACTTTGTGTGTGCAGTGCAGACATTCACCATTGGCTGGCAGTTGGTTGTGATTGGGACATTAGCGACGCCGTTTGAGATATAAAAGCTCATCGCTGGTGTCAGATGTGCTGATGCTCCTGTTCCTGCTCCTGCCTGCGATGAGGACAGATGGACAGGGCAGGTTCTCCGTGGACAGGGGACGACATAGCTCAGTGTTAGGACACATATAAGCTGCAGTCACGTCCCATTGACCACCATTACACCAAAGAAAAGCAGGATTTTCCGACTGTGGAGATGAAGTAAGGGCTCATTTCTGTTGTACTGAACTGCATTTTAGTCTATACAATTATTTCAGCTGGCAGTAGAGGTGAGATGCTGAGGAAAATGGATAATATCACAAAAATTACAATATTGAGAATTGTTTTAATCTATAAAAGTGTCTCAAAAAGAGCCAGAAACATCTAGTGTAATCTCCTAAACGAGGGTATAAAGTGATGTTTCTGAGGTATAAGATAAGATCACCTTTATTTGTCACACAATGGGGAAATTCCCTTTGTGCACCAATTTATGGTCCAATCACATTTTGTGCTAGACTTTAATCCAAACCAAGACATTTAGAGGCACATTTTAGCACATAGCTGAAGCGATCTTAAAATTGTGCCTGAATATTGTCCTTATTGATGAGAGAAAAAAAAAAAAGAAATAACAAGAGAAATGAAGCATGTGTAAATTCACCTGGAAGACCTAACTTAAATCTGCGTCGGCCTCCATGGAAGGACCCCTCTCCCCAGCGCCATCATCGCACTCAAGCGGGCGTGGCCTGTCCGTCTGAGAGAGTCAGATCCCTCACTTCACCATGGACTCTTCCAGGTTTCTGCGCTTATCCCAAAGAGGTTATGCAGTTTTTCCCGGCCAAGAAGTAGGGTGAAAGGTCAGGGGGCGTCTGCATCATGGCCCTCGCACCTGCTCCTCATCCCCAATCAACGCTCTAAAGTGACTCCTCCCCGCTCCCAATCAGCACCAGGCGGTCGCATTTAAGCCCTCAGGCAGATGGCTCGACCGCTCAAACCGTACTGCGACCCACCACCTCCCCTGCTCCTCCTCTGCATTCCCCTCATCCTCTACCTCCTCTTAACATCTACCACCACCAGTCTCCAGGCTCCGGGGGGAGACATCTAATTCAATCAGATTATGGAGTGCCCATGATCACTGTCTTCCACCGGGGTCTGAGCGCCAAATAAACTCTGTTATAAAGCTCGCTAATCATTCTCTTCTGTGTCCTGTGTCTCTCCAGGGTGAAATACATATTTGTCAAATGTTGCTTATCATGTGATAGTGAAAGAGAGCATATCCCTCCATAAAAAATGTAATGATAAGAAAAACATTGACACATACATCTATATTTGTACATGATAAATAATTCAGAACAGATCTGATTTCAATTTATTTATTTATCTATTTATTCATTTATTCATTCATTCAGTGTCTTAACACCAATCACAACAGTTAAGAGCTTGCCTTGATTTTAACAGACAAATAATATTCTTTACTTTAGTCTTTCTCTGTGTAAGAGTTCACACACAGCTTTAGTGTGTGGTTGACAGCCTGTGATGAGGATGTATTTACATAGTGTGTGCTGACGGGGACGAGCTCGTCCCATGTCCTGATTGACTGGATGTGTCAGTGACAGTTTGGCTCTGTTTAACCCGGATGGCACGGCGAGCTTTGCTTGCTCACTCGATCAGACGTCTATGAAGACGAGACAAGACCTTTCCTCATCTTGGCTGACATTGGCGACTTGGCAAACACCAGGGGCAGGTTTTTGTGGAATATTAAGTGTATCTGGTAAAAAAAAAAAGGCTTTTCAGAAAGGCAGAAAATTGGAAAATGAAACGTGGAAAAATGGAAAATGAAACGTGTCAGTGGCAGAGTAAATAGCACACATGCCAGACTCTATGTGCAGCCAGTCGCAGCATCATTAATGCGATTCCAGCTCACACTATTTGCTGAATGTCCTTCCCTTTCTCTTTCCCATTTCACACTACATTGTCCTTTCCAATAAAGCCCACCAGCCCAAAAACATCCTTAAAGCCATAAGTTTACATACATAGGATTGGTCAGCCTGGTCCCATGGAGTGACCCCCCAGATCCCCAGATCTCTCCCCTCTTGATTTCCATCTTTGGGGGCACTTGAAGGCCATGGTGAATCAAGCAAAGACACAAGTTATCTCAAGGAACATCATTAATGCCATTACAAGCTTAACTCCGACTGTGCTAATGAAAGCTCATCAACAGTGGAAAACACATATTAATATTAATATTAACAATGGTAATCATGTTGAGCACATTATATAAATAAAAATGGTTGTCCAACATTAAATGTTTATTTTTCCATCAAATCATTCATTTTTCCTTTCTTTTTTAGACTGTCCTGAGTGCCACATGTGAGTTATTACCATGTAAGATATTACAAATGTATTTGTATAGGACAGTGGTGGCATGTTGTACAAATACTCCACCAGTTCCCCCGGATTTTAACCACGAGTTTTTAAACTTTGTTCTGTTTTCCGGGCTGTAAAATACAAATGTCCCCACACTGCAGTAAGTCAGCGGCGACATCGTCCTTCCTCTCGTTCTTATTCTCTCTCCGGGGAGCAGCTGTAACATCTGAGAGCTCCTCCTTATTAATGACACGCATGTCCACAGCCAACAGCAGCTGCATGGACTTGTGTTTTCTATTGAGTCTTGTGCATTTTTCCATGTTTATTTATGTAACTTTTGGCTGGTTCACTCCATCTGTGTTGGAGCGCTGATGAGCTATCGATGATCCCGCCGCTCTAAACGCAGCAATTATCTTTCCAAAGGTTCTTATTGATTATCGGTTCAAAACATTATTACACCCGGGTTATTAGTCGGGGGTGTTTGTTTCGAATGTGTTTTTGATTTATAGTTTTCAGTAAATCATGTTCTTTTGCTGGTCAAGCTCTAACAAGAAAGTAAAAGTAGGTTTGATTTATTGCATAATTTCTGCAATTATTTTGTTTAATATAATTACTTAATGACTGTCATTTTGATTTTTTGACATCTAAATAGAGTAGTCCCGCCCATGTTGTAGCCTGCTGCACTCCTATAAAGCTCACTATTTCAAAATGTATTATTATGTAAATGTTTAATTTGACTCAAAGCAAGTTCAAAACTACAGTTCAGTTTAGAATGTTATACTAAACACTGTAGCATATAGTAACTAAAATATATGCTTAAAACACTTTGAATTTGAATAAATGTAGTTGTAATTTACACAAACTACTCATGTAGTTAAAAAAAAAAAAAAAAAGAACAAGGAAATTAAAGTCTGTATAGAAAGGACACACAACATGTTCCGTTCATTTTTCCCATCGATTTTTTGAACAAATCAAAACGCGTGTGAGGCAGAGCAGAGGCAGAGCAGAGGCAGAGCAGAGGCAGAGCAGAGGCTGAGCAGAGGCTGAGCAGAGGCTGAGCAGAGGCTGAGCAGAGGGAGAGCAGAGGCAGAGCAGAGGCAGAGCAGAGGCTGAGCAGAGGCTGAGCAGAGGCAGAGCAGAGGCTGAGCAGAGGCAGAGCAGAGGCAGAGCAGAGGCAGAGCAGAGGCTGAGCAGAGGCAGAGCAGAGGCTGAGCAGAGGGAGAGCAGAGGCAGAGCAGAGGCTGAGCAGAGGCTGAGCAGAGGCAGAGCAGAGGCAGAGCAGAGGCTGAGCAGAGGCAGAGCAGAGGCAGAGCAGAGGCTGAGCAGAGGCTGAGCAGAGGCAGAGCAGAGGCAGAGCAGAGGCTGAGCAGAGGCTGAGCAGAGGCAGAGCAGAGGCTGAGCAGAGGCTGAGCAGAGGCTGAGCAGAGGCAGAGCAGAGGCTGAGCAGAGGCTGAGCAGAGGCTGAGCAGAGGCAGAGCAGAGGCTGAGCAGAGGCTGAGCAGAGGCAGAGCAGAGGCTGAGCAGAGGCTGAGCAGAGGCAGAGCAGAGGCTGAGCAGAGGCTGAGCAGAGGCTGAGCAGAGGCTGAGCAGAGGCTGAGCAGCTCTGTGGAAACTAATGTCATTAACACAGTCATTTCAGTCAAGATAAACATTGGTGAGTGGTCTAAGCAGCAGCACATATGCCACACATATGCACATATGTACCGGCCTCAAAATAGTGAGGTTTCCAACTCTGAAAATATAATGAATGTCCTTCTTGCTCTTCTCCCCCTCTCACGCTTTATTGTCTTGTCCAATCAAGGCTAGAGGGCCCAAAAAAATCCAAACCTCTGTAAAAAAAAAATACTATTCTGTGAAATGTTTTAATAACTCAACAGTTCAGAAACATATTTGAATACATAATGCAAGCTTTCAAATATATCTATATTCTTATATTTAAAGAAGCCATCTTAATGCAAGAACAATAAACATATGCCCTGCCAGTGATCAGATTAATAAGAATAATAAGGTGGCCCAAGGAAGAGATACAGACCACAGATATAGCACAAAGGCTCCTAACCATGCATGGAGGGTTCCACCCCAAATCCAGCACCCGGAGACTAGAGCCGCATGGAGGGAGGCTTTGGGCGAGGGTGAGAGCCACTATCCAGGATGAAACAAGATCCACCAGTTCATCAAGGACAAGGCCCCAACAGAAGACGTGCTCAGTGACGATGAGATGTGCCACCAGAACATAACTGAACACAACATAAGTGTGATATCAAGAAGTCCTTCCAACTGCTAGCAGACCGGACTGAATTGACTGTTAAGAGGCAAAACATTTTTTCATTCTCCCTTTTTAATAACTTACTTTATGCACACCTATTATTTTATCATTGTTCATTTCATTAAATTAATTAATTAATAAAACATTGTTACTGTTTTATGTGGCACAGTTTAGCCAAAACAAATGCCTCGTTTATTTGGTTGCTCCCCTAATCTTTCTGCTTCTGGCACGTGACCACTGAAGCCCCTCATCAGCTCTGAATCATATCTCGTCCTAACGTCTCAAACGCGTCTTAATTCCCTCCATCCATGAGCGGAGCCCCGCGCTTGGACCCGCAGATAAGACGCACGGCCACGCACGACGCACACTCCGCGCTCACCGCACGCGGGGCAGCGGCGCGCGCACGTGAACACGCCGTTGCCTTGTGCATCACCCCCTCTAGTGCCGAGCGCGTCTCTCTCCTCCGCGGTCCAGACGCGCTCCGTTTCCCGCCGTAGCAACAGCGGCAGCAGACGCGGCAGCAGACGCGGCATCAGCGGCGGCAGGAGCATCAGTGCGCGCGGAGCGGCTCGTGCGCCACTCTCCTCTCCGCATCACCGACGTCTCTCTCCTCCGCGTGAACCACTTCACCGACGTCCTCCCGCGCTCACGCTCTCCCGGAGACTTCAGCCGCGGCAGCCGGAGAAGTGCGCAAGAAGACGCCAAAGTTACGATGAGAAGTGTTTGGGACTGTGCGTTGTGACTTGGCTTTCTGGGGGAGCAATAAGATCAGATCCAAAGGAAAAGGATGGAGCCGGTGTTGTTCCGCTCTCCAGCAGCCGCGCGCTCCAGCCGGGACCAGATGTAACGGTCGCCCGCGGAGGATTCCAGCCGCTCTTTTGTTGGGAATAACGCGTGTGTCAAATCGCCCCTAATTGCAGCAGACATGACTTTTGACAACACGTATTCCTTCTTTTCACTTTGTCTGGGGATTGTCATGACTGGAGTGTCCGACTGCAATCAAGGTAAGCCCCGGGCGGCCGCAGTGTGTGTGTCGGGCTCCGTTTGCGCTCCTTTTGTGGATGTTTTGCGCAGTTCGCCGTGCCGTGCCGTGCCGTGCCATTATTAATCAGTACAGCACGAGCTCATTATTAAAAGTGCGTTTTTTTTTGTGGGAGAGAAGCCACGATGCACGCGCGTTATTGCAGAAGAAGCAGAAGATGCACGGATTGTGTAGTGCGTGGCGCGTAAAGTGCAGAGGCTACTTTGAAATGCATTGTTTCTTCAAATGAAATGCGCGTTTTGTGTAGGCTCCCTGCTTCAAGTGGACTTCAGAAACAGCTTTGCAAACGAGTTTTTGAAATGGCAAGCTAAAGGCAAAGATTGTACAGCTTTAGATGGAATCATAAAAATGCGATGATGTCAATTAAGGATGTAACTGTAGGCAACGTCTTTTAATTGTATGATTTATGCTGCGTTTATGGCAAAGTCTACCTAATAACAGATGACAACTTGATCAGCCATCTATGGGTTAAAGATCATGAAACTAAAAAAACAGATTTGATTGACACTAAATATTCAAATAGCCAGGAGCCATCCATACATAGACCTTATCTTACCCAGAGGTTGCATATTGGGGCTAGTTTACTACAACACTAATATATATTTACAGTAACATACTATATACACGCCACGAGTGCTCCAAATAACATGTGTAGATTTGCATTTTCTACTTTAGTATTATCAGTTTTGGAAGTTTGGAGACATCAAATATGTAAACGCATGACATTCAATATATTGTCTTAAACTTGAATATTATGGCTTTTTATTGCTAGGATGGTGACATTATGGATAGGCACCGTCAAAGAACTTAAACGAACACGCTAATTTATTGAAATCCTTTATTGTTTAGTCAAAAAGTGCTCAACAATCAACCATAAAACAAGAAAATAAATACAAATGTGTTATTGAAATGCAGTTTTATTATTTATTTATGTCCTTGTGTTTGAACGAGCAAACCAAAGACAAATTGCGTTTGACGGACAATTAAGTCATTCTATTCTCAACCAAAGTGAACAGCAGCCATTTCAAACCCCACGTTAGGACATCCACATCGCCTCTACCCTTGGGGCTTTGTATCTGCCTTGTACGACAGGTGCAGCGCTCGCCAGGTTCAAAATAGCCCTGTATCGATTGCGGAGCGACGCAGCGGGATCTGCCCCCCAGGTTGTGTTTTATTGTTCTTCTTCTGTTGGAGAGTTCAATAAGACCCGCGCTCCTCTTTGCTCGCTCAGACGGACGCCGCACAACATTCTCACTCGTGGTTATTCCCCCCCCACCACCGCCGCCACCACCACCACCACCCCCGTCCAAAGATTGAGATGATTGAACTGATGTCTGCTTTCTATAGCGCTAAAGTCGCTCATATCGACAGGTCCGGGACAGCGGTACAACTGCGGGGCAGCTTAGCGAAGATGGGGCCAGATAATAACTCAGATGACAGAGAGAAGTGGTTTGTTTTACGGCGCGCGTTGTTGGATTATTCTAGATGGATGAAGCCGAGCCGCTGTTTGTATTTATCAATTTCATTCTCAAATGATAGCGTTTCCATCATGCTTGTTTATAGCAAAAATGTGTTATTTTCTGTTTGTGTGAAGGCGAGACGAGGGACGTGATCTGATACGCTCTGATGCGTCTGAGCACTGATAAGGCACACTTTAAGATAAGGGGTTTAACACAAAGAAATGCTTCCTATTTTTGTTCTGTTTCGGTGACTTCTTAAGAGCTTTTCATTTCAGCTCCAGGTAAACAATTTGGGGAGAAAGAAACATATTGAGATTGCATTGTATGACACGTTTAGGTTTTTTTAAATTAAAGAAAGAGTTCATCTCGTACATTTCAGAATACGTTTGTACGGTTCTTGGCAGGTTTTCTACATATTGAGACATTATCAATAAAGATACTTAATCTACTTATATAACATAATTATAAGAACTGCTCTCTTTGTGATTTGCTAATTACGTCAATTCATATGATCACGTTAAACTTCAACTGATAATCTTTGGTCTAAAGTTCAATCAAGCATTAGAGGACTTTCCACAACCTCTTTTTTAATAAACTGCAGTGTTTCGCTCAAAACACTTCGCAAAAGTTGTTTACCCTTATTTCCTGCAGCCTTGGAGGAATTTTCCAACCAGAAGATTGCTCTGTAATTCAAAAGATGCTGTCTTTGTTCGCCACTTCTGAAACTGCTGGGATCGGTTTTTCCCTTTTTCTGCCCTGACAGTCAAACTCGGGCATTAGAAGAAAGAAAATAAATGAATCTGACAAACCTCCAATCAGATCGGTTAAACCCCCGTGCCAACATCTCTGTCAGGGAAAGTCTGCAGCTAGTTAGTGCCACATGAAAGCACAACGTTGCTTGCAGTGGGTTTGTTTGAGCGCATAAAGGACTCTGGCATGGCGCTCTCTCTCAGCTCTTTGCCATCACCCAGTCTCGGCACAAAAGCCTTGAGATCTCCATCATCACTGTCTGAAGTAGATATTCACCAGCCGTGTGCTGTCAGGAAAAATCAATCAGGCCGGTCTGAGCGAGCGCAGAAATATCAACACTGCACCTCCGACTCGAGCACCTCCTCCGTGTGCATCAGAGAGCTTTTGGATATGATTAAAATCCTCCTTATTTATCTGAAAGAAGAAGGCAACTAACTAGACACTATTGTACCTACTTTGTGATGTATTGAGTGATCTCTCCATGGCCTAGCATCAAAGTACATCTGTGACATGTTAGTGCCATATGAACCATCTTGGACCTCAGGGACCGGCCTCCTGCTGGTGCCAGAGTCAGGACTAAACATGGACCGGCCTCCTGCTGGTGCTAGAGTCAGGACTAAACATGGACCGGCCTCCTGCTGGTGCCAGAGTCAGGACTAAACATGGACCGGCCTCCTGCTGGTGCCAGAGTCAGGACTAAACATGGACCGGCCTCCTGCTGGTGCCAGAGTCAGGACTAAACATGGACCGGCCTCCTGCTGGTGCCAGAGTCAGGACTAAACATGGACCGGCCTCCTGCTGGTGCCAGAGTCAGGACTAAACATGGACCGGCCTCCTGCTGGTGCCAGAGTCAGGACTAAACATGGACCGGCCTCCTGCTGGTGCCAGAGTCAGGACTAAACATGGACCGGCCTCCTGCTGGTGCCAGAGTCAGGACTAAACATGGACCGGCCTCCTGCTGGTGCCAGAGTCAGGACTAAACATGGACCGGCCTCCTGCTGGTGCCAGAGTCAGGACTAAACATGGACCGGCCTCCTGCTGGTGCCAGAGTCAGGACTAAACATGGACCGGCCTCCTGCTGGTGCCAGAGTCAGGACTAAACATGGACCGGCCTCCTGCTGGTGCCAGAGTCAGGACTAAACATGGACCGGCCTCCTGCTGGTGCCAGGGTCAAAAGATTCTGTTTAGATGTGCATTTTACGGAAAGATTGTATTCTGATTTGAATGCATATTTGTCTGTTGTATTGCACAGTTTGTTTTACTTTGTGCGACTTGTGCTCTACTAATATTTGCCTTGAACTCACGGTCCAGTTGCTTCCTGCTCTGATCTGTGGATGCTGCTGCTGTTGTGTCCTTGGGCCTTGCGCTCAGTGTTTGTGTGCACTTGTTTTTTTAATGTGTGTGTCAAAATGGGTCCCTGGGTACAATCTTTCTGTGCGTGTCCCCTGAGGTTAGAGATTTATCAAAACAAGTATAATATCACAATTGTTGTTTTGGAGCTAATATCAAGTGTAACGTCAATCATTAAAACCGTTAAAAAATATCTCAAAAAGAGCACATCTGTTTTGGTTTCAAGAATTCAATATGCCTATATTCTATTTTTCATGTAGACATAATAAACATGTTACAGCTGGAGCCACTTTTTTTCTTGAGTAATATGTGCAAATTGTAGAAATGATCCTGAAATCACTTGATCCTGCTGTGCTTTGTAGTCATGGAGTAAACTCAGTCACATGCCAGGAAAATAGGTCCCCAGCACCAGGCTAACAATGCTAAAGTGCAGATGCAAAACACTGCAGCACTTTGTCATTTTCTTGCCTTAAAAAAGGTCTTTTTTTAAGGCTAGTTGAGGTGATTTTATACATTTTTATATATATATTTTTTAGAATGATTCAGGCTTAAACTTTTTTAACTTCCTATAAGTGATCTGTCCTTTCCTCCTGTATCTACCTGTGTTGCAACAATGAAATTTCCCCATGTGTGGACAATAAAGGATTATCTTATCTTATCTTTAGTAAATGAAGGGGTTTGGGTAAGGAGTTAGAGCAAACCATTGGGAAAAAATCTTCTTAAACTCTTTGTTCATTATGAATTAAGTCTTTGCACATTTTTTTTATAATTTCACCGTCATTTGTGGTAGTTTAGGTTCAAAGATGCGAGCGAGTTCATATTTGCGTTTTGTCTCTTTGCAAATCCAGTGAAGGCTCTGTCCCTGCTCACCTTGATCAAAGACGTCCTGTGATGATGGTAATGACTGTTCAGTGCAAAGAGTGACACAGCCACGCGCTGAACTGGATCTGCGCTCAAATCTCATCAGAAAGTAATTACACTGGGCGAATAAGGCGGCCAATATGACTGATATTTAATTTAATCGTATGATGCATTTAAATGAGCTGTGGAATTCGAATCAAAGGCTTTGCTTGGCAGTTGAGACGTACTGTACTTTACAATATTGCACTTCTCGTTTCACTGGTTAAATAAGGGCAGTTGAACTTATCATGTGGCATTTCCATGAAGATGTGTTTCTGTATTTGGTTTTGTTCTGTTCATTTTGTGTAGGATGTTGTAGTTATTACAAAACTAAAAGCTGTGCATGTCAAACGTTTAGTGCCCAAACATGGAGTTAATAGTTGCCTTTAACAAAAAAAAAACATGGAGAAATCAGAAACTCAACATAATGAAACCGTAAACATTCAGGCAACTTGAATAACCCATAAATTCGATCAGATTTTTGGTGTCTAAAGAGAAATCGGAACAACCTGGATGTGCTAATTCTTTGTCTTTGTCACAGTAATTTACCCTTTTATGCATAATTTTACATGTCAAACCCTGCACATGTGACCAATCAGCAACAAATCTGATTACTCACATCAGATATAGCCGTTTACATGATATTTCAATCATCTGATACCTCCAGAAGTCAGATAATGATGAGATTTCTGGTGTGTCTAAACAAAGCCAATGTTAAAGGTTGAATTTATTACATTTATTGTGATTTATAAATACACATCATAGCACAAATCATTCTTTGTTAGTTATAAAATCCCCCAAATCCGATCCTCTCGTTTAACACTTGACCCCATGGAAGCTCCAATCAAGCCCAGTGTTTTCTGCAGTGTGTTTTAGTGTCTGATCTTGTGCTTGTTTCACGGCTGTCAGGTCCTGTCTGATACGGATAGCTTTCAATTTCACAGCGCATCTTCTGCTCGTCTGTTTATACTCCGTGTACTTTGTTTACCCTGTTAAATGATAATGTATTCACTCAAAGAGATGCTCCAATCATTTTCACAAGTCCCATGTAATGCAATTTGTCCAATGTGCTTATACTTTTACAAACTCAATCACGCTCCTGCTTATTTTATTGCCAAAATATCGCAGCGATTAGGGTCACCGATTGCATCTGATTGCAAAAAATAGAATTTGGAAGCAAAACAGAAATAATGTTACTTCTTGTCCCTTTTATAAAATTTTTTCTCAGCTAATAAGGAAATCAAAGTCCAGTATGGTAATTACTATAGATGCTCATTTGAAGTATTGAAATGGTATAAAATCAAATAAACAAGACAAAATTTGAACCGTTTTAAAATGATCTTGAGCTTTATCAGAACTTTGTTGTTGTTCTTGTGGTGTCAAAATCAGGCTTTTATATTGAGACCCGTTTCCCGTATTTTGGACGGGGTATTTTCAAATGTGGCCAGATGCCCTACCTGCTTAACCTGTTTAACCTTTATCTTTGCTTTGCACTGCCACAAACATTGACTCTCTTGTGACCAGCTGTGCACAAGTATAGCGTAGGTGACTTCTAAACAACACCGCGACTGACAAACTCATAAGGAGGCGGTCACATTTGTGCGCAGAGTCATTGTGCTCTCCTGAAGACCGCTTCACATAAGTGCGAGCGAAGCCGGCGCCCCCAGGTCCGTGCAATGGGCGCAGTTATTTTTAAGGTGTTTGTTTGCACCGCATGGAACCACAGGCCAGACAGGAGATGTCATCATTCTACTTGAGCGCCGTATATTTATGAGTTGGCCGGCTCATGTTCTATTTATATCCCACAGAGGAAGTCCCAGAGGACAGAGGAGAGAACAGGGAGGATGGATAGAGATGTACACCCGGCCAGGTTTAGGCGACTGACCATTACTGAGTTCATATTGACACACGTAAGAGTACAGCCTCCTGGACAAACGGAGCAGGAGTCAGGGACAAAACTATGAGCTACATTAATTCTGTATATTATTTATGGCATGCAAAATTCATTAAAAAGATCTTGTTGGACGATAATGGCATAAAATAATCATAATTTATGTTCTTTGTATTGAGTTTGCCGTTTAACTAGTGTTGTCAGGATACTAAAATATCAAACTCTCTAAGAATAGGATAAACATCTGCTTTTAATTGCACCACAAATGAACCTCTCTCTTGACAATATTTAAATGTATTGTCATGCATCTGTACACTGTCAATTTTGTGAAAACCTACGATGTTGTGCTTTCTTAAATGCTTCAAACCTATTTAAAAGTTCTGTAGATGAAGTAATATAATTGAAATGAATACAAATAAAGATGAGTTGACGTGTGGTGGTCATGTAACACCTCTAAGTGCAAGTGTGTCAAACTGTCTGACTGGAGGCGTTTCATTTGTCACACGATTCCGGGGAAGTAGGGAATACACAAAGGTCTGCTTTTGCATATTCTCCACCGCATGAGTCTTCACACCTTTTTTTTCCAGGATTATTTTAAGGAAAGCGAAGTGCAAATTCTTCTGTCTGCCAAATTCAAAAGGGACCAAATCAGCAGAGAATAGTTGACATAAATTGACTATACATAAATCAGGACATATTTAGTTTGAAATGTGTGTGAAAGGATTCAAGAGGATTATCACATTTTTTGTCAGTCCCAAACCAGAATAAATACATTAAATACATATTGCACATTTACATTTGCACTAAGTATTTCAATGAATGAAGGATTTAGATTTAATTTTACATAAACAATACTTATCAGTGTCTCCACATACAAACATGTTCAAATAATAGTCCAATTAGGTTCATTAGGTCTTTTAAGTTAAGATAAGATAAGATAAGCCTTTATTTGTCCACACAATGGGGAAATTTCAGTGTTGCAACGCAAGTACATACAGAAGTAAAAGAACAGATAAACTTATAGGAAGCTTTAAAAAAAAAAAACTCTTAATAGAAAAACTCTTATAAACAAAACTCTTAAAGACAAAACCTCTCATATTCTTAATAAGGAATAGAAAAAAAAATATATAGAATAAAAAGACAGAAATAATAATAATAATAGTGGCTCTTATTTACAGCAGTTATATGCACATGAATATGACATTATTGCATATGAATATGACAGTATTGGTAAGTCAGTATGATTCTTATAGTGAGACTGGACTGTAAATCGGGATGGGGGGGCATACCAACTCTCTCATACCTGTGATTCAGTTCTGAAGGACTCAGACTGCAGATGGCGCTGTCTCTTATTGGGTCAAGATATAAGACTGCAGCACAATCTGTTTAAATCAGCTGAAAACAGACACGTCACAGTCACAGCAGAATGAGCTCCTTACTATGGCTTGTCAGGTCTCACATCTAAAATCCATTGGCTATAAACCTAAAATGGCTGTTGCTGATGTGAACGTTCACTAAAACCAATCATTAAGCACACCACAAGGTAAGAATTGTGGAGCTTCTGAGCTTTTACATTGAGGGTAAATAGGTTCAACTTGTGTACTTCTACAATAGTTTCTTATGAACAAACTGACAGTTTCTGCTGCAACAGAAATTGTTCTATAATTATATCAGAAGACTGAATGAACCTAATTGCATAACTTGTGTCCTCAATATGCAAGAAGCGTAAAGCAAAAAAAAAAAAAAATGCAATAGATGTGTTATAGAGATATGAATTCCATGCCTTGGAGGAAGTATATCTGATAATCATAGACCACCCACAGATGTGTCAGTAACACTAGGTATTTCTATCTCACAAAGCCATTTATTATATTGACTGAAGTGAAGCAAGATGGTTTTTTAAATATATATGTGTGGGGTTCTATGCAACACAGCTAGAAACAACAAGTAGAAAGAAACACTGTTTATTATTAGTCATTTATAAGTAAATAGAAAAATCTGGGATAAAGACAAAAATCTCACAAACAAGACACTGGATCCATAAGAACAAGACAACACAGGATTTTGACTTAATTTAAAATGAATAAATTGAGGTAAGAACATAATTGTGACCTCAGTTTCTTTCTTTCTCTCTTTCTATCCTTTTTTCTGTCATTGTAACACCCTCTAAAGAGGTTTAACTCACCAGCTCTAATCCCATTTTCATCCAAGCAAAATGTAAACGAAACAAAAAAACCTCCCTGGGGCGACCAGGCACATTTCCTTCTGTTTGCAGGACAAGCAACCACTTACAGCTTTATTGATATTACATGCATCTAGTTTGCAATAGATGGATTATCCTGATTGCAGTTTTCATAATACATTATATTTGCTAAATGTACTAGTAAGTATAACATACAATGAATTAACTCCACAATAGATCAGACATATGACGATCTTATTTGAAAGATTATAAAGCAAAACAACACATGTTTCTATTTCAGAGAGTGCATTTGCATGAAATTATAAATAATCAAATCAAATCAAATCAATTTATTTTTGTAAGGCCCAAAATCACAACAACAGTTGCCTCTGAGGGCCACAGGGAGAAATGAAAATAAATGCCGGTAGATGAAACAGACACTTATATGGAACATGCATGTTAGATAATTAGCAGAGCCGCGTGTCCATCGTATCTCCATGTCTCAGCGGGTGCTTCCTTCTGGCTGCAGACGATTAGACTTCTGTCTCTCTCTCCGGACTTGATCTGGTCAATGAAACGTGCTAAAATCACTCAACATTAACGCTGTAATCGCTAATGATAGTACTGCATGACCAAACAGCCTTCCTTTCAACTCCATTCATTTGTAATAACTAGCTTTCCCACAGCCATGATGTTTTAATGGAGATGAATCCATGATATTGTCACTGATTAAAATGTGTGTTGGCATAATGAGCACCCAGAGGAGCACTTGGGAAGCTGTAAGTGGACATTTTGTGAGTGACGGCCTGAAAAGCTGGTCATTATCGGTGTAGAAAATACATAGAAAATCCAGGATATGAAAAGGTGTGTCATTGTTTGCGTGGTTTGCATCGCCCCAACGAGGCAATGAGTGGTGGAGGATAATGTTGTTGGCAGCTGCTGATCATATTCGACTGTAATGAGTCATAACATATAAAGTAATGATCGACTATAAACAAGCCCCCGGAGAGATGAGCGGGGCTTTCACAGCGACGTGGCACCATATTGTCATGGAATTAGACATACACCCGATGCTATTCCTTAACACATAGAGAACACAATTCAACTTAGAATATGAAACGACACAGAAAGATCAGACATTTGTGTGGCATGCATGGGAGAAAACGCGGGGACTGTGTCAGCCAAGCCGTTGTAAGGAGCCTGGCTGACCCTCCTGCGTCTCACCCCCGCGTCTCACCCCGTTTTTTCCCATGCTGGTTGGTTTTATTAGATATTCTGGAATAGGCGGGTCACATTTCTCATTGGTCAGCCTCACATCAAGGCACTTGGTATTTTTCCGTAGAGATCAAGCCTTGGGTAAACATTACCCAGACTCCTCTGGGTTATCACCCCCCCTAGGGTAAACATCCTTTGGCCCATCTTTACGACCCCTTCACAAACAAATGCAGTTTGTCACACACCCGTTCTTCTCTTAGACTAATGATGCAGATAAAATATCACTATTATGCAGATAAAATACATCACAGAAATATAATCATATATTCACATTTTATCACATTTCCCTCCTGTTTATCAAAGCATTAGTCTACTATATCATGTGCCAAACACATTACTCATTTCAGTTTTCAACATGTCTTTCATATTGTTGTTAAAATGACACTTTTACACTTAAAAAATAATGCACATTTCTCAAACATTGAACACACTTCTTTTCTCTCGGCCCACAACATTTCTACTGCATTACTGTCCTAAATTTTGAGTCAGATTGGTCAATCTCTGTAATTTGACGAACAGACAATTTATCTTGTCTATAATTTGTGCGGTGTGATGGGAAATATAGAAGTACAAGCGGAAAGCCCTTAAACCCGCTGCTCTGTGGTCAGTCAGTTTGACTCGTCAGGGACCTCTGGACACCCCAATAGAATCAAATACGTAGTATCAGGTGCTACTGGGACCAGATTGTCCACTAACCTCTCGACCTTGACCCTGCGGTATGGTTCTGGGTGATGCTGGTCTTTGTTATGACCATGGCTGGCCACAAAAGGGATACATAGGCACAACGTCCCACAAGTGTCCCCACATCACCATACGTCCTCTCTTGGTTTCTTAAGAGACCTCCTCCCGCTGCTCGCTTTGCTCACACCTATGACACATATGAACTGGTACATTTCCCATCTCAATTCATAATCTCATTAACATTACATGTAGTTATGTTGTAGCAGATAAAAAAGAACTCTCTTAGTTAGTGCAAACAACTGTGGCTGTATAATATGCCATTGTGTTTCTTCAGCCTCTGTCATGTCAATTATACATTGTACATTATTACACATCATGCATTTCATAACCTTTCAAGTTGATCACTTATTTTCTTCCCTCTATTCCAGGTCTGTGTATGTTTCATTTCCCGGTAAACACAGTTGTGTATGTTGATCGATTGTCCCGATTGTCCCGATTGTCCCGATTGTACCGATTGTCCCGATTGTCCCGATTGTCCCGATTGTCGCGATTGTCGCGATTGTCCCGATTGTCCCGATTGTCGCGATTGTCCCGTGCATAATACAGGTGTTCAGCACCCATATTATTGTCATCACTTGTGATGATGATAACTGTTGATTCTTTTCCCACAGAGTATGGTACTCTGCGCACCGTAGCCTCTGTCTCTCGTTCATTGTAGCAGAGTATCGTACTCTATCGTAGACTCTGGACAAAACTCATACAAACGAAGTCCTGCGTCTGCGATGTTATGGATCTGGTGTTGTGTTGTCCAGACATTTCTCTCACTTTCCCATGAGAGCACCCATGTTCTCGTCCCTCCAATGGTCAGTGTGAGGACGACACGGTGTGGCTCCGTCCACTTTGCTCGTCCACCTGGCTCGTCTCTGTAAACACCACATCTCCAACACGCTCTCTGCTGTGGTGATAAACAAAGTCTTTTCGACAATTCAGTGCATTTCAAACAGTTTTCTTGTTTACAATTTTTTTTAGTAATTATTGATTCGGAATATTTGTTTACACGTACATATCCCTCCTTTTTGAGATATTGAATTCCCATTTCTCAAACTACTACATTTAAACAAAATTAAATAATCCAGATAGTTTACAACGTTCACTAATCCAAGATGTAATCAAGGAAGAGATGGAATTGCGTCTGTCTTCCACTCCGCAATGTCACCTCTTGACCTTTCACAGGTCAGTGGTCACATCCCTGGCTGAGCCCCCCCTTCCACGGCACTGGGCCCCCACCCTGTGTGTCCAATCAGTCTATGTGTGTAATCTTACACTGCCAAACCTGTAACTTGTAAATCTGTTTTACCACCATTTGTTTCAAACTCCAAATGTTTCAAACTCTAAATGTTTCAAACTCTAAAAGTTTCAAACTCCAAATGTTTCAAACTCTAAAATGTTTCAAACTATAAATGTTTGGTGCGTATGTATGTATGTGTGTGTGTATGTGTCAAATACATCAAACAATACTAATTATCTCAATAATTCCCCCGTTGAGCTGGCCATAAGGGTCAGTTCACAACTTAAAATGTTTCACATAATTAATAATTTCACATCTCCTCTGTGGTGTGGCCTGAATAAAGTCACCCATCTAATGTAATATGTGCTAATCTTCTATATGTGCTTCAGGTGAGTTTCAAACTCAATCTCTCACACCTGCTCATGTGGTGCTTTACAAACATTGTGTATTAGTTTGTTCTAACAAGTCTATATGTGTATAAAAATCAAAATGATTCTAAACCTTCCCCTGGTGGTAGTTTTCACTATCTTCAGGTAATCTGCGGGTCTCGTAATGTATTCTTCTGCATTACACTCCTCCCCCCGGGTCCGTCCTGACTCCGTCCTGAGTCCTGTCCAGATTCTTTGCCAGTCAATAGCCCCTGTTATCTCTGGCTATCTTTATGACCCATATCCTCCCATGTCCCCCCACTTCTGCATCAATTGCCTTAGTTAATGACACACAGTCATGTCTTTCCTGGGAGGGCATTTGACGTCACTATTTAACTTATTCCCTGCTTACGTCTACATGCAATACGAGGTTTCCTCATGATAATACAAATAAATAAGTTACTGATATAACTTTTACTATCACTTTACTTACTGCCCGTTCTACTCCTATGTCCAAAAACATCAGTCGTCACTCATTTACCCATATTATCACTTCCCAGGCCTGTGCCTGTATTTGATCCTAAATTTAAAAACACTTCTGTCTTTTCGTCCTGTACTTTCATCTAGTCATGCATTATGGTTACATATTAAGTCCAAAAAGATAATTTTGTCATGTCCAAAAATAAAACAAAACAAAACATGGCTTTGTTTGGTGCACACAAAAAACACAATACCGTAAAAACACAACTTTTGTCTTCTATGTCGGGGACAGGAAGTGTCCTGTCTGTGATCACATTCCCCAAAATATTGGCCATCTATGAAAATCTGAATTCATCTTCATCTCTTATCAAGTTTAATACAATCTGTATAATTGATTGTTGTCAATCAAACAAAACCCTAAATTTGTTGAAATACAGAGCTCTCAAATACTAAAATTTAAAACCAGCTGGGTTTAATTCCTAATTTCATCAGTTCAGAGTGTCCTCTGAGCTGCTTTCTTCCCTTCCTCCTGCCTTGTTGACCCCCCATATCTCCCCCTCTCTGCCACGTCATCTGAGCATACTGGAAGTCTCCCTCCAAAATCCTCTTATGACTTTTCCTTTGTCTTTTTACAGTTTGGGGTGATAATTTTGGCATTATGTGGTATCGGTCGTCTGAGAGAAATGCTACTTGCTTTACAGTCACGTCATATCTCAAGCTTCTAGTAGAATTTCTTATTGATTTTCCACCGGAGATAATGCTAGGTGTTTAAAGATTCACCCGTGACTGCAAATTTTAGATCTCTCAGAATAACGCCTTGTGACCCTTGTAAGATTAATTGTGATTCTCACTTAGTGTTAGTTAATCACTTATTAATCCTCATTCACACATTCACACTTCTCTCTTACTTACTTCGCTCGTGCACAGCGCTTACATTCACACATATTTCCTCAGTAATATTAAACTGGGTATTTCCTCAGTAATACCTAAACTGCGTATTTCCTCAGTAATATGAAACTGGGTATTTCCTCAGTAATACCTAAACTGCCTTGCTTATGTGAGAAACTTATCTCGTCCATAAGTCTACAATATTTTTCCAGTAAATATCAAACTAATGCATAAAAACGTTTTATGGCTAACTCTTTTTCACACACAAAATTTTTGTCTGACCTTCTTTGTCGCCTGTGTTCTCCTGCTGCTTCGAAACGACGCGCTCTCCTCGCGGAGACTGAGGTGCGATGGGCGGCCACGGGAAAAGTGGACTTCCTTTTAGCTGTGCACAGACTTCACCGATTCACCCGTCAATCTCCGCGAAGGGGCTGCTTGTCGTCCGGCTCGATAGGACCAGAAGATGTCATGGAATTAGACATACACCGATGCTATTCCTTAACACATAGAGAACACAATTCAACTTAGAATATGAAACGACACAGAAAGATCAGACATTTGTGTGGCATGCATGGGAGAAAACGCGGGGACTGTGTCAGCCAAGCCGTTGTAAGGAGCCTGGCTGACCCTCCTGCGTCTCACCCCCGCGTCTCACCCCGTTTTTTCCCATGCTGGTTGGTTTTATTAGATATTCTGGAATAGGCGGGTCACATTTCTCATTGGTCAGCCTCACATCAAGGCACTTGGTATTTTTCCGTAGAGATCAAGCCTTGGGTAAACATTACCCAGACTCGTCTGGGTTATCACCCCCCCTAGGGTAAACATCCTTTGGCCCATCTTTACGACCCCTTCACAAACAAATGCAGTTTGTCACACACCCGTTCTTCTCTTAGACTAATGATGCAGATAAAATATCACTATTATGCAGATAAAATACATCACAGAAATATAATCATATATTCACATTTTATCACACATATATATTATATATATATATTATATGCTGGCAAAGGCCATATTTGGATTACAAAGTGACAGCTATTGTCAATTTTATAGCAACAGTCTCCAAAGAACTTTCATCGAGGTCCAGTTTGAGAACATGTCCACAAGCCGAGGTCCGGAACTTCATAGTGTTTCTGCCACTTTTATATTAGAGAGATAGAAAAGATGGTTTTAAAATAAATAGAAATGTGTTCATTTAAAAGTAGATTTTTGGTCGAATATAAAGCTGTGAGAAGTGGGTTCTGATCAGAACATCACACACTGGACTCACTTTCCTCTGCACAAAACAATGCAGCGAGGCGATTGGCTGATTGAAGTTGCATGCAAAAAGCTGGACGTCCCCCTCGTTGCTCTAAAGGGCCGACAAGTTGAGAGTTGTAAAGTGAACTCTGTGAATGAGGGGCTTATCCCGTTCATTCTAAAGTTTCGCGGCAGGACGGGACTGTGCTTGGGTTCGGAGCCGGACCGGAGTCCCCCCATTAGTGACCTGGGTCCTACAGGTTTTACATTTATCAAGACTAAACCAGAACTGGATCAGGAATAAAATGTCCTCATACCAAAGCCAGGACTGAACCACAAAACATCTAGTAATGCTTTAAAAACTCTAAACTCTGAACCACATGCTTTTACTGACAGTGTCTGTGGAACCTTAACGTTAGATTAATTTAAAGTCCAATACCACCTGAGAACCTACAACTAAAGCTATTGAACTTTTGGGCCGCCAGCTCTACAACTTTTTCTGTGTTTTATAACAACTCTATCTGCGAGTGTCACGACGAGCGCACAGAGATTTGAGGGAAGCAGTTGAGATGGAGCTCTGAACATGTGCAGTGACATTCACAGACAAGGGAGAAATGAAAAGTGACACGAGCAGGAGATAGTGGAGTTCAAACCCCTGCAGAGGAGACCACAGACATTTTAGTCACGCAAAATTAGGCCACCTGAAAAGACCAATATCAGGTAAAAGAAGGTGCTATTTTTAAAACGCACCAGGCCAACGTTTGAACCAAGAACTGAAATGCCAGAGCTACAATATACAGGCAATGAAGCTCTTTCAAAACTCTGAACATACAATGAGTTTGACTGATGGGAGGGCAGTATGCTCTTCTTCTTCTTCTTCTTCTTCTTCTTCTTCTTCTTCTTCTTCTTCTTCTTCTTCTTCTTCTTCTTCTTCTTCTTCTTCTTCTTCTTCTTCTTCTTCTTCTTCTTCTTCTTCTTCTTCTTCTTCTTCTTCTTCTTCTTCTTCTTCTTCTTCTTCTTCTTCTTCTTCTTCTTCTTCTTCTTCTTCTTCTTCTTCTTCTTCTTCTTCTTCTTCTTCTTCTTCTTCTTCTTCTTCTTCTTCTTCTTCTTCTTCTTCTTCTTCTTCTTCTTCTTCTTCTTCTTCTTCTTCTTCTTCTTCTTCTTCTTCTTCTTCTTCTCCTCCTCCTCCTCCTCCTCCTCCTCCTCCTCCTCCTCCTCCTCCTCCTCCTCCCCCTCCTTCTTCTAAATACGGAGTGTTTACTGTAAAGTGAGAAAATGACCCCCCCAAATCCCCATAGCATTAGTTCTCATTAAAAGACAGTAAAGGTAACGGTGGATTGACATTCAAACTGTGTTGTCAGTTAATCCACAACCGCCCAACTCTAAATTATTGATTATTATTGAACAGAGGTTATAATGTCAACAAATATTTACAAGATTTGCGTGTGACCTGGTATCATTGGGCTTAATTTGCCTATTTCTGCAAAGTCGTTGTTCAATTAGACAGGGTGCTGAGCCATGAGAATCACTCACCACAAAACAAAAGATTAACAAAAGCCTATTGAGCCTGCAGATTTATACTATTGCATAAAACCACTTGATTTATACAGATATCTCGAGTATATTGATTATGTTGATTCAAAATAAGAGGTTAGGTCTTCACGTCTTCTTCTCTGTTACAATGTGTTCTCCTTGGCTTTTTTCGTAAATAGTTAAATAGACTCCAGTCCTTCTTAATAAAACACAAAAACAGAAAAATGTGGAAATCAATGAAATACCAAGTCTCGTGTTACATACTTCATATCTACAATAGGGAATAATACTGTGTGGTTGAATATGATCTGAGCAATAAGAACTGTTTGTACCATTATTCTCAATCTGGTTTCCTCATAAACATCATGAACAATCCAACGGCGACTTTGTCCATGCGCATCAGGCTGGACATCTGGAAGAAAGCGCTGGAAGAAATGTGCTTTTATGGAGATTTTGAAAGCGTGTCACTTTTTATATTGGCGCCATGTGTTTGCTCACTGCGCACTGCAAACACAAATTATTTGTGCGTTAAAACAGGTTGCGATCAGTCAAATGTATTCGTATTCTGCTCTCGCTTCAAGGTGCACCGCATGTTGCCTTGAATGTTCCACTGTATGGTGTTTAAGTTGCTTATCTCCGTGGCGACAAGCAAGTGGCGCCACCAGACCGAGTTGCTGGTCCTGTTTAAGAACGCATGTTTGAGTAGTAAAAACACCTGCAAGTGAAGAGATGCAAGATAATGTCATGCCGTGGAATATTCCAGACAAAACGATATCATCTCCATGGAGACGAGGGGGTGGCGGACCCTTCAAAAAATTTCAGAAAAAGTTGTATGTGTGAAACAAACAACACCACAAATGCAGTAGGTGATTCTGAGACTAAACCAATTGGAGACCTGCTGACCTTTAGTCATTTTGTCTACGACTAAAAGTTCTATAAGTCAATTATTTTTTATTTTGGGAGGATTTTAAAGGACTCATATTCACAGCAGACAGGACAAAGCATTTAGGGAGTCATCTTGAGATATAGTTGCAAGTTTAATCTCCATTTTTACTGATAAATACGCAGCGTAGTCGTTTTCCTGTGTACATATTTGTAATTGTGTGATCTCGTGGTCTTGTCGGTGCACTTCGGGTACAGACACATGGTCAAATAATTCAGTTTTAAGAGCTTTTGCCAGCAACATGCCCCAAGAATTCTTTCCTGAAGCTTCAATAACATTTGTGTGACATTTGAGAATCACTGTGAAATGCAAATACAAAATACCTTGTGAGTGTACCGGCACTATTTGTTGCCTCGCGTGTCTGTTATGCTGAATAGAGATCGCCGCAGTATATTTTTATTTGTGTTGAATTTGAACCGAACTTGACTCCCAAAAGTTCGCCTTAAAAAGAGCTGCGCCGTGTCAGTTCGAGTTTGACTGTGTTTCGCTATGTTTTCTATACTTGGAATACTTGCTGACGATTGCCATTGAGCGATACTTACATTTGTTTCCCCATCTTTATTTAACAGTGTTGTGCTGGCACGAACTCAAAGGTAATTCCAGGAAAGCCGTGTCGACTCCCGTTCATTGTAAATCACTTGTCACCGGCAGAGACTTTCCTCCTGAATTATTAAATCTTCTGTCCTTGAGACCAAGACAAAATACTGTCAAGAATGGCAATATTTTCACCAGTCGAAATGCAATGTTTTTTAATACTTGCTGCAAGGTGAGAGTAAATCACAGTGTGGCTGATATAATTGAATACAACGGAGGCGATACAACGCAGGTGTAATAAATTCAAATTCATCGACACAGGAGCACACTGGTTAATAGTTGGCATAATGAAACATTTTGTGGCATACAAATAGTTTAACTCCCGAGCGGGCAGCAAAATAAATGTTTAGCGCTGTGGATGGAGGAGGCGCGTTGAAGACTGTTGACAACAATCCAGCTGTAATCCATCAACTCCTAAATTGTGTTACAAATGGCAAACTAGCGCTCCCACTGTATTCTACTCGTAAATATTCATGTGCCTCACCAGTTCTGTTGATGCACAAATGTTTTAATGAGCACACTTATGACAGATTTTCGCTGTTGGAAAATGGGACTTCTGCGTCTTGACATGGCTGTGTTTGTGCTTTTTCCAGTGGTGCTGTTGGATACCACGTCCGTGCTTGGAGAGCTGGGATGGAAGACCTATCCAATCAATGGGGTGAGTTGGCTTTTGTGTTCCTTAAACCCAATGACTTCACGAAAACCTTCTATGATTTCTATATATTTTGTGTCTGCTTCGTAAACCCCCAAGAATTCACGAGTACAAGTTGTATCAATACCCAGATGCTAATGCAGGAGTGTTTTATGCCATTATGCCATTTATGCCTTTTTTTCTTGCTCGCTTATGAATTGATCCAGAGGGCTTTTAAGTAAATGTATAGTCAATTTAGTCAATGTATAGGCTCATCATCCATACCATCAAGCATATTCATGTGTGAACTGGCCTAATATATATGAATAAAGGCGGGAGAAGCTCTGTTAAACCTTTGCCACATATTTGATCCACCGTTGTGACCATGTCTTTGTTGCCTGGTCGTGCAATCATCCACTTTCCTGTATATTATAAGCGATTAGGACGGCAGTGCCTGACAACGGTTTTGCTACGCGGCTCTGTGGAAAAAAAGTTTGACAGCCTTGTACTAATGGATACGAAAATAGCCTTGATACTAGATAATCATTGGAGTATCAAGTATCAATGTTGAAAGGAGGAAAAAACGAGAAAAAAAAAAGCATAGCATCTACTCATTTTGACCTTTCCTGAATAGATTTGTATCAGAACTAGCAGAAGACCACATGGACATATTGCGTTATCACTGTGGTATCAAAATCGGTATGGTTAAATTGACTAATCTTGACTACTGTATTTTCCGGACTATAAGTCGCACCTTTTTTCATAGTGATGGTCGGGGTGCGACTTATACTTATATTTATATACTTATACTTATACTCCAAAGTGACTTATTTGTTATTTTCACACTTGCAACCGCATTTCATACTCCAGTGCAACTTATATATGCTTTTTTCTTCTCTATTATGCATTTTTTAGCTGGTGCGACTTATATTCTGGAAAATACGGTAGTCGGACGTATAAAAACAACACATACTTTACCCGTGTCTATTCTCTATCTAAAAACCTTCAGTCACCATATTTTGACCTATATTTGCTTGGTAATGTCGTTTAAACAATCTCAACATACAATAGAAATTATCATTTGACTTGCCAACTAACGGTAATCGCAAAAATACTACAGATGATTACTAAAATAACTGTTGAATTAAGCCCTAGTATTGACTATTGAGCCTAGTACAAAGTTACAATGTTTGTATCGTGATTGGTGACAACACAAATAAGAATAACTATAGCGTAAAGAATATGCACAGTCCTATAAAGTGCCTATACAAAGTAATGATGTACAGTGAACCCTCGCTATAACGTAAGAGCGGCGCGCGTGAGCTGCGGGGTGAGCTTCAATGTTTTATGGAGTTTTACATTGTATAATAACTGTAAAAAAATAAAGGTTTCTACTTCGCGGATTTCGCCTATTGCGGGTTCTTTTTGGAACGTAACCCCCGCGATAAACGAGGGTTCACTGTATCATTTTCAATCAAAAATACTCTTAACTGGTCATTATTTTATCACCACCTCACGCCACTATATTTGGCCTTGGTCATGGAATATTCAAGCATGTTTTTGATCCACACCGCTCGGTTCACTTGGGAAATGCAGTTACTTGAAGACAGATAATGAGCTCACGTCTCGGAGGAGTGTGTCTTTGTAATGTTCAATCTTCCCCTGTCAGTGCCTGTCCTGTCCGTGTCACTGCCGCTCACAAGAGAAGAATCACTCTATTATTTAACCTGAGGGTGACATTTGAGATGGCAGTGGATTTCAAGAGTTACAGCGGCGTGTCGTGGGCTGCACTTTCTGAATGTTAATTACAATAATCTTCAAAGATGGTATCGCGGCGCCTTGTATTTTTGTTATTGCTTGGTTTGTAAGCCGATACTACAAACATGGGTTCTTCGTGAAATTGTATGCAAGGGTTTATTTTCGGATAACATTTTGCTTTAGTTTTGGTTCGAAACTTACAGCAAATAAGAAGGGGCAAAACATTCCACAAGTATCGCCTCCTCTCAAAGATAAGGTTTGTTTTTGTTTCTACTGCAGACAAACAATTCAAATAGTGTTTTATTTTAAAAGTCTCCTTTAATGCTATTAATATGCAGAAGACAAAGTGTTACGTATGTTTACTTATTTTATACTACTGATAGAGAAACTATACATTTGTAGTACCTCGTATAATAATATAATATATTAATATATTTATTTCTAATATGTCTTAAAATGCACTTTAAAAGCTTCTGATGGCCAATGTTTCATGCGGCTGTGGAGATGGAATGGCCAGCAGAATAGGTTATAACCCTGAATCAATAGCGCTATTAAAAGCACATTACATTTTCATAAAGAAGTGAATATTTGCGTATTATCGAAATGACTGTAATGATCGGGGCCACAATGAGTTTCATTATTATTATTTGATCAATGGCTCTGACCAAAGTTGCTCTTAGTCATCAAAGTCTTAAAGGGGACATCTTTAATGATGGTTTAACTTTGTTTCAATGGTGTTTCTTCATCATTGATTACTCAAAGTTGCATTTTGATTGATTCATGCATGTTTGAGTTTGCGCTGCAACTGAGGTTTGAGTGCTGAGAAAATGTCTGTTTTCACCTCCCCTCTATCCCCGCCCACATCCCTGGACGTGGTTCTATTAGAAATTAAGATCTGCTGCTGTCTACAGTGAAGATGCTTATCAACGTATCAGTTCTGCTGTTTTGAACAAGAAGTCAATGAACCTTATAAAGACACAAAAAGTCTCCTTTAATGCTATTAATATGCAGAAGACAAAGTGTTACGTATGTTTACTTATTTTATACTACTGATAGAGAAACTATACATTTGTAGTACCTCGTATTCCAAAAGCTACTCCGCTAAAATAACCAATCATATTTTGGAATATTTAATTGTATTTATTTTATTGTGTCACATAATTACTTTAAAACATACAGCAGTTGTACATGTCGATGAAGTTACATAGAGCACCTGTAAGTATGTAATCATTTGTGTGAGAATGAGACTTGCTGGGGGCTATCTCCTTCAGTTTGAGTGACTATATCAGACTTCACACCTATTCAGTCCATAGTCGGTCCAAATGATTCTCCAGTGCTGATCCCTGAGGACCTCTCTCCTGCCTGTCCCTCTCTATCTGTCCCCGAGCCCCCCAGTGCCCCTTATCATGACTATAGAGGTGATTACATCATGTAGGTCGTGTGACAGCCGCCCACAGCAGTGAGGAGAAGGAAAGGAGAGGCAGCGCTACGGCCATGATTAAGCTGTCAGGCTTCTACCCCCCATTTACCATTAATATTTAAGGCACGGGGCGAGCTGCCCGGGGGACGTGTGGAGATCTCAGGAGCTAAAATAGTTTAAATCCCCTCTTCTACCTGGAAGCAGCAGCAAGAAGTCAATCGGGTCCATATTAGACACAGGCCGGTATCAGCGGTACACAGGGGTCCTACACACAGCTGCCTATCAGAGCTGCACAGACAAGACACGCCTGTCAGTCACCAAAACCAATGGCATCTCTCCATAATCTCTTATGCACCTACTGCCTCCATCTTATTACGGGCTGATGAGCTGGACGGAAATGTGGCTGGTCATGTAGTGCAAGAATGAGCTGTAGGTACAGAGGGGGGATTCAATATTTGCTAAAAGTTTGACCTCAAATGTCTTAGTTTTAAATGTATTTGTGTTACTCAAATAGTTTATATTGCTATGGAATTGCTCCATATAGGGCGTAAAAACTCTCCTCACTTTGGACTGTCCCACAACTTCTTATTTGTGTCACATATCTCTCAAATGAGGTTCTTTGCGTTTTGATTTTGCATTCATCCACTCAATTGTCTGTCTCACATCTTTCCCCTTTTTTACTCGCAGCACGTCACGTTTGTTTAGACCATGCTTTCTCTGATTGGTTGATCCGCCCTGCCAATCAAGGCCATTGAAAATCATGAAATGCGGTTGCCAGTGTGAGAATAACGAATAATATCACACATAAGTCGCTCCGAAGTATAAGCCGCACCAAACTATGAAAAAACACTACTGCACTACTGTGACTCTGATACTGATTACTACAACACAACACCTATACATATTACGTAATTTGTTTAACTTTTTTTTACCCTGTACTTGTCACTTTCTATGCACATTTTAATATTGCAATTTGGTTTGGCAGAATGAGCGTGGTGGTGCCTCAAACTTGAACAATGATGATTATTTTCCTAAAAATTGTGCCCCATTTCAGTATGATTAATTGCTGCTAATGGTATGTCATATTTTTATCAACAAATGCAGCTTTTGGGACACACAAAAATAGCCTTGTGTTGTGTCTAATATGGTGAAAAGATTAATTCTAACTTATCTCTCAGCGCTGCGGAAATATTGCACGGTTCATAAAAATAGCAAGAGAAAATCCAGCTTCCAACATTAATTAAACTCCCACCGTCAATATAAAATTACACAATATAATTGTCCCGAAACATATTCTCATTACAGGCTTTTAATTTAATTATTTCAACAGACATCCCTGCATTAGCCCACCATGCTGCGTTTATCTCCATATTATATTAAGTCAGATTTTACTGTCGCTTTTGCTACTATCACAGTTTATTAGCCACGCTGAGCTCCTGAATCTTTGCTATGGGCTCACTTATATGCGATTAGCACTGCTTACCTGGGAATAGTTTTAATTAAAGTGAAAATTATATGCAAAAGACGGAGGCGCTTCAATCAATTAATTACCTCTGCTTGGACTTCCCCGTGACCACATCGCCTCCAGAGGAATCGCATGTTAACGCACTGTAAAGTCAATCTCTGCTCTTCACTCCGGCTGGGGTCATTTCGAAGAAGGTGTTTGATTTGCCCTCAAGAGGATGTAAAGGTTCTTATGTTTACTAATGACTTGTCCGAGTGTGGGAAAAGATGCAAATGCGACCACTCCTCGAAGCATGGTCTCATTAAATAAGTTAACATTGAACTGGCATTGATCCGGAGCAGGCCTTTCAAGGGCATCGACTGGAAACGACACACGGCAGAAGTAATAATTAGGAGATGGTTGGTTTTCTAAAAAGGTTGTGTTTCAGCCCGTGGATCAGTGAGGAGGTTATGGGTTTGATTCCTCAGGCTGACACTTTGGTTTCTCTGATGTAATGGAGCCTACTTTCTGTTCGAAGCATCTGGAACCAGACCATTGAGCGCATCAGACAACTCTCCAATTTTGGGTCGATCCAATCACAGCTGCTAATTTGTAGAATATTTCTCTGAAATGTGGAAGACATCCCCTCTGGAATAACGTTGCAACTTTCAGAACAAAATCTATAACTACTTTACCTCAGATTTACAGACTTAAGTGCTTCGCTTGTTGATTCTGCAAAAAATGTGCGTTGTTTCTCTGTGTTTTTTACTCGAAAGCCCCAATGTTTGTTACACATGAGCAGGACATTCATTTATACACCTTTTTGGGGAGACGGGATACAGTTCTAGACCATAACGGGTTTGTTAAGTAAGTAGAGTTTCTGTCCCATTTCTCTTCATGACTAAGAAAACTGTGCAAAGTGCTTCTTATGTATAAATATTTGAAGACAAATTGTGCGACTTAGCTTGGTAAATAACAGCTAATTATTTTCCTATGATCTTTTTGCAGCAAACAAAGACCAAAACATGTTAGCATAATGCATGAGGAGCAATTATTTATTATTACAAAATAGGAGACATTCATTTATCAAAGTGAGATTACACCAACTGGCAACACATGTGATTTAGTTATGTAAAATCATCCTTAAAATAAATGCTAAAGTAGTTGGTTGGCTCACTCTCTAATGCCACCATCTCTTAAGGCCCAAAGTGAATGCAATCGCCCCCTATCAATCTTATCCCTTGCAGCCATAAGCAAAAAAAAACATGTTCATTAATATTTCTCTAAAGCAGAATCTTTTTACACCGAACTTCATAGCTGAATTGTGATGAAGTGCCCTGTAAGAGACACCGGGAGAATTGATGCCACCACAAAAAGCTGAACTCAGAAAGGCCCAGCTCTCAAATATGCATGAGTCATTTCCCAGCGGTGCCAGAAGAGAGCGGAACAAACAGAAGAGCGCCTTATTTATTAAATTACACCAACAGGCTTTAAGGGATTAAGAATGCCTAATGTGGGCTTTTTGTCCTCGCACCATGCCTCTACAACAGAAGGCCGTGACAGCAGGTTAGACGGCAACGACCGACGCTTGTCCGTCATCTAACAGGGTATAATCCTGTTTTTGTTTACCGTCAGGGGTCGAGAGAAGCAAGAAGTCAGATCTGCTGGGGTTGGATTGGCACGGTTATGTAAGAGTATTAGAGTGCGTTTCCCCAGACGCTCATGCTCCGCTCAGGGCAACGCATTTGTTTTCTATATCTATGAAGCTGTGACGACTTTATTTCGTTACGTGTAATGAAATGTCTCAAATGTCTTACACAGTTTGTACGGAGGTTAAGCGGGTCATTCATTTTCTAACCATAACCCTTTTCCCCTGCTGCTATGGGCGTTAGGCAGGAACTCCGCAGAATTCAGTCGCCAGGTTAACGCAAACTGTTCAACCATGCAGCTCATCCAACTTTTTAAAATGGACTTCACACTATATAACCTTTTTTGGTGTGAAATTTTAGAGCTAAATTGAACTTGGCTAATTTAGTGCAAAGTACTTGTCATTCGGCGTTACCTTGCGACACAAAAGCGCAAACTGAGCAAAGTTCCAGCATGCATACCTATGATTTATTTATGTTCAGTTATTTCTGTTTGTTAATCATTATCTAATAGAAACTGCTATGATGTTTGCTGTTCAAAGACTAGTTCTTGATTACCTTATAACATGTAAACATTATAAAAAATATGATGTGATGTACCTTTCCTGCAAGGTAAATTGGAGTTTGATTCAATTTGTAAGACTTATTATTTATCATTGAGTGAGGTTGTGGAGGGACAGCAGAAGATTTATGCTGTACAGTGAATAATGCGTCCGTCTGGAATAGTTATAGCATATTATGGCTCCATCGAGGTTATGCATGGGTACATTTAACATTATCACATTTATTTTGCACGGCTGATATAGCAATATGTCATACGCATAATATACAGTAGCCTATATTCTGCTGCAGAACAATAAATGAAGATGTTTTACATATTACCAGAAGGATAAACAACGCCAGCAGGCAATAAATGTGGCCATAATCTTCTGCTTTTCCATACAGTTTTTTAGTGTGGTGGATTATTTTATGGCCACTGTAAAATGAATAAAACTGATTTTCTCTGGGTGGGTATTATGGTGGAGCGAGTGTTGTGCGAGCTATTGTGGTAGCTAAATGATTGGAGTCAGGATCTCTCCAAAACTACAGGACATTTGTTGTTCTCATCTGTGTATAAGGGGCTGTATTAGACATTCATGGACCTGTCAGATTTAGCAGTTAAAAATCCTGTAATCCAATACATCTCAGATAGAATCCATAGGAGATAAGTTGATGCAGGACCCTCCACCAGAAAAGTTACACTTTTAATTATATTTAAATTATGTTCTGAAAAGATGCCAAGGGATTTTTGTATTGAGACTTAGGCCGCAGTTATTTTATTACTTGGTTTACGGATTTTTAAATGAAATATATTGTGCAGGCGGACGAAAAATAAATATAAATATAATTTCAATTTCAAAAGATGTTTTCTTCCGGGTTTGCCCATAATGCTCCACGGGAGGAGAGGGGGGGAGACGCGGCGCGCAGGTGAGTGTAACAGTCGATAATATAATAGATCCATAGTAACAGTAGATTTAGCGTGTTTTAGACAGACAGAACTGACGCTTAAGTGTGCACCCTTTAGTCACGGCAAAACGCGCAGAAGAAAATGTAGTAAACAGGTTTAAAATGTGTATTTGCGATATAAAGCAGCAGCAGGTAAACGGGCGCGCGCGCTCTCCCAGGGACCGCGCGCAGGGACAGAGCAGCTCGGAGCAGCTCCGTCAGACTACCGCAGGAGTTTGCAGAGAAATTGCTTCACGCTCTTATCTTTTGACTTACTACCGCTTTTTACATTTAATTTAATGGTATTTTGCCTTGTCGCCGTTACTTTATAAAAAAAAAAAGATAATTTATTTTATTTATATTGTAGAAATCAATAATCTAAGTACAGCAGAGTAGTAAAATAACTAAGGCCTTAAAGCGGAACTAACTGTAACAATAGAGCACATTATTTATGTTTTATTTATGTATTCATTTTGACGTCAAAGCTTGAATACTGCATGTTTAAAATAAATCACTGCCAGACTCAAATTGTGTTCATTTCAACTCCGTCCTTATATTCAGGGCCGGCCCAGCCTATAAGCGAACTAAGCAGCCGCGTAGGGCCCCGAGGCGTTAATAGGGCCCCCAATCTGGCAACCCGTCTTATGCGAAGTGCAAGCGCAGCGTGCGCCACTAGTGTAGTAGCGCTGCTGGCGCGGCAGTGACAATCTGGCAACCAAGACACCAAACCTGCGCTGATTGGTCAACTTCATTGTGCGCGAGGAGCTCCAGAGCAAAACATAAACACAGCACAACGTGGTCCTCATGTCCAGAGGAATATATCCCCCCGATGCCGAAAAGAAAAGAAACTGCAAACTCAACAACACTCTCCAGGTATTGAACTTCTCTTACAAAGAGACGGTTAATGCTGCTGTTTGAAACAACACGATTCTGTCACGTTAGTTCGCTCAGGCTGGAGGCGACGAGAGCTCTGCCCCGCGCACAATATGTCTGAATGAAAGATAATAAGCTTCACATTTACACCAGCCCGTGTTAGCTGCAGGTGAGGCCGGTGAGGGGCCTCTATGCCCCGGGTCACTAAGAGGCGGAGATCCGGTCCGGACGAGCGCCGTCTCGTCCAGAACCTCTGACGTGAGACTTTGGAGTGAACAGTGTGCGGCCCCTGTCCCGGGCCCCTGTCCCGGGCCCCTGTCCCCTGTCCCTGTCCCGGGCCCCTGTCCCGGGCCCCTGTGCAGCCTCAGTCAGAGATGAGCTGGTTTGAGTTTGCGTCCCTCTCTCTCACATCACCATGTGTGAGATCAATCGTGACTCGTGATGTCTGTTTTACTTCTTAACGTGCAATGAGAGGAACGTAAAGGTTTATGCACGTGAGGTCCATCAGCCAATCACATCGCAGCATTGTTTCACACAGAGTCCAGTGTGTGATGTTCTGATCAGAACAAACATTTATATTGTAATTAACTTTTGATAGAGCAATAAAACTTTTCAATTTATTTAAAAAGCATCATTAGACTATTTGTTATAAATTATAATAAATTGATAGTGAAAAATAACCAGACATATTATAATTACGTCTGTTATAGAATAATACTATATATTTTTATATAAAAGTGGCAAAGTTGCAGAAACGCAGTCTCTTCACTATAGCGAGGTTTGGACCTTCACTTCTCGTTCTGTTCATTCTCTGGGAATAACATGTTTGCACTGTTTTATCAGTGTTAATTGTTCATCAAGCAATGCTTATGCCATTTGTTTAATTTAATATAACTTGTTTTGTCACTTTGGCAAGAAGGAACAGTTGGGAGCTGTAAAAGATAAATTAGTAAGGATAACTATTACTTTTACATTTTCAGTTAAAATGAATCAATTTGACCATAATTATTTTTCATAGCCAATATTGTATTGAGTAATTAAGTACACTAATGTATTAATAACTGGCTTTAGTCATTTTCTCCTGGCACAGTTTCATCACATCATCATTTTATAGCATTACAACCAACATTTTACTCTTACTTTAGCCGGCTGGACCACATTAAAATGCAGCAGAAGACCCAAAAAAGGTCTGAAAAACATATCTGGGACGTGTGTTATTTGTACAGGGAGTAGAGGTGATGTCAGCGGAAAAACAAGTTGCATTGTGGGATTTAAGTTATCAATATTTGAGCTTGTGAGGTGTTGAGAATAAACTAACTGGCAAACGGATGCCCTGGAGTTTTGTTGCGCTTTGTTTGCGTTGAAGAAAGTTCCCATATGTGAATTGTTTACTGACAATGGCAATAAAACTGATTCTGATGACGTGGTGAGGGGCCCCCAAAAATGTTTTCGCTTAGGGCCCCCTGAAGGCTTGGGCCGGCCCTGCTTATATCAGCATGCTTTTTTGATTTTTGAAAAAAAACAACTATATGGAACCTTAAGATTTGATTTTATTCATCCTGAGAGGTCAAAGAAAACATCATAATACATGCAATGATTAAGAAAAACCTTTGTTTAGGTGTATTTTGTATACAGGCATGGGTTCTAAAACATGAAATGAAAAGCAATGGTACTGGACATGTCTGAATAATCCATAATTGTATATGTCATTGGGGAGAAAGAGTTGAACTAGGCGTTTAGTTTTTTCTAGAGCGATACAGTATGAGCAAAACCACTAACACAGATGTTGAGGATAATCATGAGAGAATTTGCCCACCCTCTCAAGCCTTTACGCTAATCCATTATCTTTTCTTTGCAATATTTATCCACAGTAATTGATTGCACAAACCCCCAACCAAAAGACTTATCTGCCAGCACTTGTTCCATCCTTAATACTATTAGCTGTGAAAGTGGGACTTGAACAACAGCAAGGGGCACAGCGCAGACAGAGAGCGGTGGAGTGATGGCCAACAGTGCAGCTCAAAGAACATAATCCCAAATCAGAATTTCATCTGCGGGGCATTTGATTTCGCCCCATCATATTTTGATGATTCAATGTATTCTTTGTAGTAAGGTTGAATTTTACAGTTGTTTTCATTTCATTTTTCTTTGGACTTTTATTACAAATTTAAAACCCATCACTTGAGAACATATCATATAACATTGAATGAACTTGATGCATGTATTCAATTAGTCTTCAGTTTTGTAATAGGTAAAATCTTGAGTATACTAATATATAAATAAATAGATGTAATTAAAAGACTCCATAATTACCTAATACATTTGTAGTAATTGTGTGATTCGTGAACCTCAACAATGACATTTACAATGGTGCTCTCAAAAGCAGAAAGTATCTCTATGATTAAGCCCAGTGTTTTTCAACCTTTTTTGAGCCACTGCACATTTTTTACATTGACAAAGTCCTGGGGAAAACTGAATAACATTAAAAAAAATTACACTCTATAGCCTAACACAGTAAATTTAATACATTGTCGCTAGTAACATAGTTTCTTAATGTATTTATACTCACTCAGTGTGAATCCTGGGCCTGTTTAGATGAACACAAAGCTGATATCCTGGCAGGAATGGAAGAAAATGGAAGAAATCAGTTGTTTAACAGTGTTTTTGTTGTGTGAAACCCAAATCCGTTGTTTTACAGTGATCATGTTGTGTGAAACCCAAATTTGTTGTTTTACATTGCTTTTGTTGTGTGAATCCCAAATCCGTAGTTTTGCAGTGCTTTTGTTGTATGAATCCCAAATCCATAGTTTTACAGTACTTTTGCAGCGTGAAACCCAAATCCGTAGTTTTACAGTGCTTTTGTTGTATAAAACCCAAATCCATAGTTTTACAGTACTTTTGCTGCGTGAAACCCAAATCCGTAGTTTTACAGTACTTTTGCTGCGTGAAACCCAAATCCGTAGTTTTACAGTGCTTTTGCTGCGAGAAACCCAAATCCGCAGTTTTACAGTGCGTTTGCTGCGTAAAACCCAAATTCGTAGTTTTACAGTGCTTTTGCTGCAAGAAACCCAAATCCGCAGTTTTACAGTGCGTTGGTTATATAAAACCCAAATATTACATATTTTTACAGTGCGTTTGTTGTATAAAACTCAAATCCGTAGTTTTACAGTACTTTTATTGCGTGAAACCCAAATTCATAGTTTTACAGTGCGTTTGTTGTATAAAACTCAAATCCGTAGTTTTACAGTACTTTTGCTGCGTGAAACCCAAATACGTAGTTTTACGGTGGGTTTGTAGTATAAAACCCAAATCCCTAGTTTTACAGTGCATTTGTTGTATAAAACCCAAATCCGTAGTTTTACAGTACTTTTACTGTGTGAAAGCCAAATCCGCAGTTTTACAGTGCGTTGGTTATATAAAACCCAAATATTACATATTTTTACAGTGCGTTTGTTGTATAAAACCCAAATCCGTAGTTTTACAGTGCTTACCTGTGGTGCACTTGGTCTGATCGTTGTCTTGACCATATATGGACTCTTGTCTGTTTCTTTCTCACACTCTGATTGGCCATGTAACCGTGATGTCATAAAGCCCAATATGTGATGTCATAAAGCCCAATATGCACTGCCCCATCTCCGCCCCTATATAAGGCCTCTCATTCTCATGATCATGTTGGTTTGCTGTTACACTATGGATGCATTGGATGTACAGGCTGTGTCTGGAAGCATTGATGCCTTCTTGGAGAGCACGAGTACTACAGAGACATGGGATGTAGAGGCCATGGCAGCCAGCGTGGACGCCTTCTTGGACGGTTCTAATACTATGGAGACATGGGATGTAGACTCTATGCTAGCCAGCGTAGAAGCCATGATGGACGGCACTGTCAGTACAAACACTGACAGTGACATTCTACCAACAGCACCTTCACGTTCACATGGACCTGCACCAAGGAAGAACGACTGTCCCCCTCAAGACAGCCCACCTGACTGCAGACTGGCACCTGGAAAGGATCAGCAAACACTGCGTTCCATTTCTAGGGTGAGAAGGAAAGCTGCTCAGCCGTACAAACCTCCAAACGCCTTCATGCTGTACAAGGCTGAGCAGAGGGAGAACGTGATGTTGGAATTCAACATGAGAAATTCAGCCCATGTCAACACAATTGTCGGGGAGCGATGGAGTAGGCTCTCGGAGGAGGAACAAGCCCCCTACTTCGAACGGTCGTGGGCTGCCAAGAGGGAGCATAACGCCAGGTTACTTGGGTTGTTGTGACAAAACTTTGGAAACCACAACCAGCACCTTGTCCAGCTGAGACATTTTGACAAAGTCGGAGCAGCTTCAGGTCGAAGCTCCTTCCTTGGGACAAGACTAATCAAGCTCAGGGCAGTGTAAATACTAGAGATTCAGATCAGCACCTTCAGATTTAATATGTTGTGTTATATTTTTTACCATTGATCACTTAAATAAATTGAAAGTTCTTGATTCATCATTGTCAGAGAGTGTTGTTATTTTTTTAATTGTTCATTGGGATGAAATAAACAATTCCTACTGCTGCTGATTAGGACTGACCTAAATGGCAAAAGGATTGATGCTGGGAAAAGGGCTGAAGAGCGAGATAGTTCCCATGGACCACTTTTTCGTGTGTTTTTTTTTGTATTCCTTCGTTTGGTTGCATAGAAATCCAAAATCCAGGGTTACTACAGGGTTAAAAGCTTACTTCTTTTGCATGGTATAGAGTGGAAGTCCAGGAGCCTGGACCTCTTTGGAGCTTTGAGCTAACTGTAGCTTCACTGTAGCTTCTTCTTCCTCAATGTGGGAAAAAGTAGCGGCCGAAAAGTACGGTAGATAATGGTTTGTAACATTTCTAACATTTCTCCTGTTGAGCTTTGGCGTCTCTGGGATTCAACTTTTGCACAGCCCAGATGCTCCTGACCGGCACTAATGGAGGAAATGCCAGAGTTGGGGTTTTCATGGAGGAACAATGACCTACAGCCAATTATCTGACCAAAACGCCAAAATAACATTTTCACAGGATTTCATGCTAGAATAACAATGTGTACAGGAAAGTACTAGTATTTGGTATTCATGTGTAAAAAAAGGTAGAATAAACTCCAAAATCCTTATAATGCCAGTAAAATAATTAGTCAACAATACAAGACACCATCATCAAATTAATCAACGAAGGGACTAAAGACCTACAGCTCTAATTAGAGGTGTGCCGATCGATCGACCGCCGATTATGATTGTACCGACCACGGCAAAAAACTTGTACTCATTTACTCAACAAAAGTGATCATTTCATATGGGCCTTAAATGTAAAGCGAGCCATGGTTCTATGAAAGCTGTCGTGTCTTATTTTGCTGTGAAAATGTGCTTTTTGAAGCTGTACAGTTACTAAATGACTGTATGGAATGTGAAAATGCAAAGCAGTTCATGGTTTTGTCAAAGTTGCGTTTGAAAGTGGCACCTCACAACACATAAGTCATCCTGCTCTCTTCAGCGAGGATGACTTATACCTCAAACTGTCCAAACTGCTCAGAGAATGAAAGCCTGCTCCTATATCCACTGTTTGGCTGCACGCTGCGTTAGATGCACGTTGAGCCAGATGCACCGCTGTGCCAGATGCACCTCTGCATGACGCGGACATGAACGGCACAAGTATTCATTCAACCCATGCGGTTAATTGATGAGCAGAAGCACATTAGTGCCTAAAATTGCCAAGGAAACTCTGTTGCTCTTATATACAAGAGAGATTCGGTCGAACTTTTTATGATCTCACTTTTTAATGATAAATGATGTATATTTAATATACACATATATTTATTATATCACAATAAATGTGATCGATATCGGCAGATATGATCTGTATCAGTGCTCGGCCTGAAATATCCTGATCGGAGCAACTCTTATCGTTATTGAGTTATTTCCAAAAATATTTAGATATACCGCTTTGTCAATATTTCCCATCCATACAACAGTCCCATCAGACTTTATTGATTAACAAAATGATATTTGGTAAAATTATGAATCTTTTACTGCTCAGAATAAAATACCTGAGCAATGTCCAGCACATAAGTTAGGTTTATTCCTGAACTCCTTCTTAAAGCGGACTGTGTAATATAGAAAAGTAGGATCATTTCACACTGTGCTGGTCGTCTTGGGGACCTCTGCTAAAACTGGGCTTAAACCGTACTGGGGGAATCCTTCTAATTGGCTTGTTTCTTGTCAGGGACACGCCAAGGCCGATATCCAGCGCACTCCCTCCCAGCATCTCGCTGACAGCCGAACATATCCTGACAGCTTTTTTGGGCTAACCCGCTCCGTGCCAGGAATACAAGGAGAACTTAAAATACAGAGGGAATAGCGGAGAGGAGAGGGGCGTGCATGTAGATGGAGAGATAGCAACACGGTAAGCTAAGTGTGAGGAGGTTATTAGCAGCAGGGCGACTGCAAGAGCAGAATATATGAATAAAATAAGTGGAGGCGACCAAGGAGAAAAGAATATACCCTGTATGCTCTGGATAGAAAACAGATCTCTGAGTCAGACAGGGATGTGAAAAGGATTGAAATTTAGCAGTTGCATTTGGAGGTAGCAGACAGTAAATAATATGAATTTACCGGCAGAATCTGCAGCGTTTTGTTCACGCTTCGAGGTTGCAGGTTGAATTGGGACCGCCAGCGACCTTGTTTGGACCCAGTTTTGTTCTGACTTGGTTTGGTCCTGTTCTAGTCCGGCTTTAGTTCCATGTTTAGTCTAATTTTAGTTCAAATGTTTACGCGGTGTGTGTGCTTTCTCACCAATTCAACTACTGAGCGTATCTGAAATATAAATTTACACAGAAGATAAATGTACACAGAAAGATGGTACACAGTAGTGATGCATGGGTAACCGGATTGTGATGGGCGTCTAAATTCAGTTCCTCATTGGACTCTTTTCTCAGGGAATATGAGTCGGATTGAACTAAAGACCAACTAAACATACAGACTGTGCCCTCTGTCCTTGATTTCTCTGTGATTTACCTGTGTCAGTCTGTGTCTTCACGTCTGGCTCTGCCCCTGCGCTTGTACTTACCAGTGAGCAAGAGACAAAGAACATCTAGCTAGAGCACCCCTAGAGGCCATTAGCCCGTAAAACTCTCTAAATTAACCTCATCGTAATAATAGCGGTTTACAGTCCAACTTTTATGGTAAATTGTCTATGAATGGGCCCTTGTAAGACTGGTATAAAGACAATTTTGTGTTCGACAGGTTAAAGCTATTGAAATTCAGCATGTGGGGAAATACAGACAACAAATAATATTGACACAGCGACAGGATGGTGGGTGTTTTGTTGTCATTTTTGTCCTTGTCGCCTCCACTGCACAGAAACATTCAAAACTTTCTTAAATCCCTGGCTGTGATTTGTCCTTGAGAAAAGGGGTGACGAGTGGAAGAACTTATTTAAAATATTAGACTGGGGTCACAAACTTTTAACGGGTCACTGAGTTCTGACTCTACTGCTCAGGGTTTAATGTAGATAAGCACATTACTGAGTTACTAAAGTGAATTGTTTTTATATCAGCTGTAACATTTCATATGTTCAGGATGTGAACAACACTGATTATTTAGTAAACCTTTTCTACCTTCAGTGTGGGCTCTTGCTTCACATCATGGATACATTCACTTGTTGAGTTTAATCGACTTTTCCTGGAGACTGTTGAACTTTAACCACATTACTTGCCTCACCAGCCTTATTTTACCCATATCTGAATTTAAAACCATGTTGTTGATTTATGTCATGGAGACCTGGTTTGGAGCCAATTACAAATGTAAACTTGTACCTTTATTTGAAAGTTTAGATTTTATTGTGTTAATCGGCTTCTTTTTGACTGTCAACTATATACTCAATATTCAAATGTTCATATCTTCAAAACAACATTGATGCTATCACAAGGAAAGGGATGACACAAACCTCAAAACGATCATGGACTGGACTGACTCAGTAACAGACATCAGTGGTCCAAGTGGGACTTATATTTTAATTTAAATGTGCTGTGATTTGTTTATTTTGATGTTTGGTTGGTCCAATTCCCTTTTCAGACATTATGTACATTATTTGGAATCACTTTGGCCTTTGGGAAAATGTCTGAATAAACCAATAAACCACTTTTTTGTCCCAACAATTTGATTAAAAACGTCCCAAACCCACATTTAAACATCAAGCATTTGAGACATCAGAGGCAAGACAAGTTAAAGTGTCTTGCTTCAGGGCAAAGGGCACACGGACACTATGGTTCCAATAATTAAGAACTTACTCCAGTGGCACGTGGGGACCAGGAAGTTGAAGCAGGTTGTGGTCTTTTCCGTTTCATCTCTTCTGATCATCGCTCAAAATGACAAACGGCGATGACAAGTGATTAATGTAGCCCCAGCAAAGGTCAATATGAGATGGAGTGAGTATTTTCTGTACAACTCATCAGTCATCAGACATCTTTACGAGGAAAGCTTTTCAAACTCTTCCCACAACTCTCCATGTCCAGAGAGTTCAAGTATCACACGTTTGTCTTGAGATCTTGATAGACCTTAAGTGATTCCACTGTATTCCAACTCATTTTAAATTAGAACTGAGCCTAACGATTTGTCACTTGAGAACTTTAATTACTACTGAGAAAATGAAAATGTTTTTATAATTCAGAACAAAATATGAGTCCCACATGGCAACATAATTTACAGTACATGGTGTTTTGCGTCTAAACTCAAAAGTTCTTACAGATTCTATTCTCATTTCTGTTACTTTTGACACAACCATTGCATTTATAGGTGCTTGGGACTTGTACAAATGAATATCATGGTTTTCCCAGGGGTTTATATTTATTATAAACACTGTATTTAACATTATATACTGCTTAAGTTAATTTTCATATGGCAATATCACCAAAATGTCAAATCATCACATTTGTTTGTCATATGTACTTGGCGCCCCTTGTGGCTGAGATGATTTCACCAAATAAATTAATATTACTGCTTTTCAAAATACACTTTATATTATATTAAATGCAGCCATGTAATGTTAAAATTCTAAAGCTCACAGTAAATTGTCTATGTTTCTCCAATGTTGGTACCGTAGTTTCCAGACTATAAGTCGCACCGGAGTATAAATCGTACCAGCCAAAAAATGCATAATAGAGAAGAAAAAAACATGTATAAGTTGCACTGGAGTATGAAATAAGGTAAGTAAGTGAGATGTAAGTGTGAAAATAACAAAGAATATCACATATAAGTTGCTCCGGAGTATAAGTAAATAAGTATATAAGTAAGTATAAGTCGCACCCCGGCCAAAACTATGAAAAAAGGTTCGACTTATAGTCCGGAAAATACGGTAAATGCAATGGTGTACTTTCAGTATTAGTTTAACTTCGAGACAAATATATTCATGTTTTTGTCCTCCTTTGGATTCGTCATTATTCAAAACTTCCTTATCCACGCACTAGTCTCATTTTAGACCTTATTTTGCATCATTTTAGAACACGTTTAGCTCTAACTTACGCCAGGTTTGGATCTGGTGGTACTTCGAAAGCCCAATATTATCTTAAAGGTGGTACTTAGTCTGGAAAGTTTGAGAGCCACTGGTGCATTCCGAAGGTGAGCTCGGGAATATGCTGTCTGCCTACATTTACATTAACGGTGATTTATTTTCAGGGCAGTAGGAGCAAATCATGTGACAAGCCAAACATAACCTCAGATCAACTGTCTTTAATGATTTATATGTGTAGCTCTGTGGCAAATGTCCCCAAAAGCAAGCCGGCCCCCCTAGAGTCACCAGATGTATAATGTCATAAATACACACAGTCTGCTAACACCACAGTGTGCTGCAGTGGTCCGGTGGTCACTGGAAGTCAGCCCAAGGCCACGCCACTGTAGCTCCACTGGACTTCTGTTTGTTTGTTCTTGTGTCATATACTGTGTAAAGTCAGTCAATACTGCAGGTGTACTTTGGGGTAGTTCAGAGTAGTTCAGAAGGTAACACTTTTTGTTCACCATTTTCAAGGTTAGTGGTCAGCAACTGGCGTTTCACACAGCGTATCAGTGTAACTCCATCATCTTCATCAGTCAGAGTGTTGTGTCTCCAATAAACTACTACCAGACAGTGGAATTATTACAGACATGTCAAAAACTTTACTTTACTGGTCAGATGTGCTAAACGTCCACAGTGATTTATTGGCAAAAATGCCATTTTTGCATAATGTTATAACAGCGTAACACAAGCTACTTGGCTATACTAAGTTGAAGACACATGAACAAGGACGACTGTCAAACACAAGGCTTAACTGCAGATTCAAATAAACTCAACTTGTCTGCTTTATTCACTGTTTTTAACAGAAGTTACAACTTACAAATCACAAGCTACGAGCTACGAGCTAACACACATTCATGTGTTTTACTAGATGAACAAGAGCATGTTGAGTATTGGTATTGGAGCAGCTGTTTCAGCTGATACTATGCTTGTCAAGTGTGTTACTGGTTTGACTGGGCTGTTCCCCACACTTAAAGTTTAAAGCCTTTAGATACATTTCCACTCTTTAATTTTTCAGATCCATTGGCATCAAAGTCATGTAAAAGCCTTCAAAAACGAGCATAACAGTCAACTAGAACCACTATAAATCAATCAACTTAGCAGTATCAAAAATAGAATATGAAAATATTTTACACTACACACAATACATCATATTAACAGCATCAAACACAAGACCATATTTAACAACTGTAGAATACAAATTATATTACAAAATATAAGCTCCAATTAATGAATCCAGCAATTAAACAATATTACTTTGACTTAGTATTTACTTAGATGTATAAATATGTATCTGGCACATTAACCCACCTAAATAAATGCTACATCACAACATAACAGTTATTTTATTCATATTGTAGCGACCCTAGTCTCTAGTGCGCGTGCGCGGTCTCTGGGGCGGAGCTAAGAGCGGGCTCTGGAGACGAGGTAGTTTCTGATGTTCCTGTTCCATCACCATGGTTACGGCCAACAGTAACCAACTCTGTTCAAGAAATAAAGTGACAACTTGTGAGCACTAAACCAGCATTACTGACCTGAGCGAGAAGTTACAATATTTACAACCAAACCAAAGCACAACCGGCTCCTTTAACGTCTTAAACTAACTCACGGAGCGGCACAAGCGGCGGCTTCAAATGATTCAATTAAGCCAGTGATCTTCCCGAATGTTCGGCCTCTCGCGTCTTTAAACTCATTGCGCCGGCTTCAACTTCTGCCGCGGGGAAGACGCGTGCGTCGCTGATGCTCCGTGCCATTGACAGCGATGTCAGTGTTTACGTCTTCTCCAGCGCGAATTTCGCGATCTATGGAAGGTTTAGGATGGTTTAGATTCTAGAACGTAAAGGATATAGAATGTGAGTGGTAGATTTTTAATGAGTCCAGAACCGAATCACCGGGGTTTCGGTTTTTTTGGACCTGAACCGAAACGTTTTTACAAGTTCGGATCCGGTCCGTCGTAGCGGTACGCATCCCTAATAGAAACAAATGTATTACTATTGTTTCGCAGCATGTCCTCTGTAGTTGTTTTATACTGTACACGTAATGCATTCGTATAGTGCATATAGAACCGCATAAGAAAGATCCACTCTTCTATCAACAAGCCGGACATCTCTCTTAGTCTTTTAGATTATGTGCGCTTGATTGAAACAGGATTTTTCTTTTAGGGCTGTCTATATAGTCGTGTAATAGCTTTGTGCCTAGCGGAGCAATCGCTGTGCTCCATCAAGCTCTGACACATCCATTTGTTACACTCTCGGTGGTCAGATACAGAACCAACAGAGAGGATGCTCGCTCAGACGCCAGGTGTGCCTCAGCCAATTGTGGCTCCAGCCTGTACTACATAAGGTCTCCTCGTATTTTGGCATCGTCCGACAAAAAAACAGAATGCGTCTTCACTTGTCACTGTTTAGACGTGTCAGTAGACGAAGACAGAGAAGACACATCCTGACGGGACGCGATGAAAAATGAAAATTCTGATGGATCAATGCAGAGGTGGCAGTTTAGACGGTGAATAATCGGTGTAGTCAATCAAACCGAGGCCCGAGGGAAGAAAAGTGCTTTTATTCAAAACTGGAAAAGGACAAGAGAAGCTCCTTTTGATAGCCAAGTCTGTAGTACTGTTAATAGAAGAAGGAACAAGTGATTGCAATCAGTGTAGTTTTCGCTGTATTAAAAAAGTAGCACTGTGAGCAGAAGTATTAGGACTCATAGTAATAGTGGAAGTAGTTATGCAGGAACCGAAAGAACTTTGGGGTTCATTCAAGGGGATAAATTATGTAAAATCAACTTAGATATTCCCTCATTCTTAAGTTGTATTTCAAATGATTCATGCATTTTTGACCAATCCTGTATAGTCCTGCATTTAAGCTTTGAGTACGCAGAGAATTCTTTTCATCATTTGATAAATGCAATACATGGGATTTATGCCTGTGTGCAATAACGTGTATGTGAAGAAGCTTTATTTTATGCATGAGTTTGAGTACTTCTACTTTCACTTGTACAAACACAATACTTTTCTATTTTGAATGAGGATTATTCCTGAAGTGATAATGAGATAACAAGTACAAACGTGATCTAGTGCCCAACAAAGACATCTGATAGAAGTATTTTTAGACACTGCTAAACCATGTTATTTTTATCCTTTACACTTGGGAGCGGGGACTGTGAGCAGCAGTGTTAATGGTAATTCTGACTTGGATTCACTTGAATAGATGTGGTCGTTGGGCAGAAAATGTGCTCCAAGTCCAGACCGGAGCAGCCGACCTGTGCACCATCTAATTGGTGTCACCTCTGTGTAAAGGCGTCCGACGGCAGGAGAAACAGGGCAGAGAAATGCCACTTTTCTCTTCTAAGTTACATGCGTTTTATATTGCATCCAAACTATTTTTATGGGTTATGACGCTATATATCTTACGTGCATTATTCATTTGTGTACCAGTGAATAGGGCTCCATGCTCTAATAGCATTTCTTTTTCTTTTTTCGATAAGCACTGTGATTATGATTAGATTTGCAATGTATGTTGAAATGATATGACTCTGTTTGAAGTTGATCTTTTAAACACTTTAAGGAGAAATGGACAAAAATACTGAAATAGGCCAATGAAGTGATAAACTAATAAAGAATCACAAGTATGGTTGGACAGATCTAAACTGCGGTATTAGCTATTTTTTATGCACAATAAAACAAGATATTTTATTGTTTGTTTGTGGATTTTGATACAACCGCAATTCATCTTGGAGCCTTTGAGTGAACATGATTTACTGTCCAGACACAGAGTTATGGACGTAGCTCAATTCACTTTAAAGGTGCACAATTTAACTTTTCTGGTGGCGGGTAATGTCTTCTTCTTCTTCTTAGGTGTTTTATGGCGGCTGGTATCCAAGTGTTACATGACCGCCAGACTTTATTCTTTAGACTTTATTCCAGAGGCTGACTCATCTTCTTCTTTGGTGCATCTGCCGTACATTTCAACGAGGAGATGTTATATCTTTCATAGAATACTCCACATTATAGCATTAAAACATATTTATTTCCATGGACACGAAGAAGCGACACCATCGGGCCGAGTTAAAGATATGAAGAGAAGTGCGCCCACTCACTGTAAAATGCAAGGCTCAATGTAAAACACTTTTCATTAGATAAATGCAGGTATAAGTTTAACAAGTGATCTAAGATTGCTGTTATTTAAATGAACTGATTCCAAACGTTCACACTTTTTATGCTCTTGCACTAAAAGTTCTTTCAGTACAGTCATGAGCCTCAAGTTTATTTTAGACATTTTATTTATGCCTTTTATCATCCATCACAAATTGAATCCACAAGGTCAAAATGCACCGAAATGCAACATTTCGACCGCTGCGGCAGCTGGGACAGGAACAGGCCAAATCAAAACACATTTTACTTTTTGAAAATCGGTTTGTGTTAAAGGTCCAAGGCTGAAATTGAGCTCAAATTTAGCAGGTCTTGTCACGGCAACTAACCTTTCTGTTTTTCAGTTTGCAATTGGTGTTTTTTCTCAAGGTGCTACTACTCTCAATAGTAGAGTAATGACTAACCTTCACTGTTGAGGTCCCAACGAAAATGGACCAAAAGTAGAAGCATTTTTGTTGCTGGATAAAAGCTCTACAAATCACAACTCGTCCTGTAAAGTGTTGCACGTCCACAAAGCTCGTTATGACTGCTTTTTTCTGGTAAAACCCCAAAACACAGATTATAAGTCTCATAGTACCTAAGTATTATTATTATTATTATTCTGTATACTTTTAGTAATTCATGTATGGAGGCCTATTAAATGACTTCGTTCTACATTTATGAATAACCCATTCAAGTGAGTTTTTTTATTATTAGTTTATTCATTTAAAATAAGATCAAATAAAATAATCCTTTATTGTCCACACATGGGGAAATTTCATTGTTGCAACGCAGGTAGATACAGAGGAAAAAGACAGATAACTTATAGGAAGTTTAAAAAACACTCTTAATAGAAGAACTCTTATAAACAAAACTCTTATTAACAAAAACTTCTATAGACAAAACCTCTCATTACCTAATAAGGAATGGAGGGGAAAAATAAAATAAAAACAGCTATTTTCCCTGCTATTATTGCTTGACTGTGCTCTTGTTTTCAGTTCTAGCCTCGCTCACCACCATTATACACAGCGCTTTTGGAGGTGCTATTTGTTCATTGACTGTGTTTAACATGCCGAGCAGCCAGTCCTGACGCCGCATGCCTTTTCACAGCCCGGCCTCGGCCCTTTTGAACTAAGCTGGAGATTCTGATCCGAGTGTGGATGTGTGCAGCGTGCCCATAACTTTACACCGTTCACTCCAATTACAAAGCTCGCGTACAGGGCAAACACCACTCAAGAGATCAACATCTTCGCCTACAGATCTCTGGTAAACATGTCTCTTTGCGTGACGCCTGGGTCCGTCTTAACATTCCTCACTGTACAAGCAAGAGCTGTAACTGTCTGCTACAACAGGAGTGGGTTCCTCGCTATGGAACCTTTCTGATGAACGGTCCGCCACCCGCTCGTCTCCCTGTAGGTGTTATTCAGACTAAATCGTGATAGAATTTCCTTACAAATTGCAGAATGCAGAACTGCTGATTTGTATAGTATTTCACACAAAATGCAAGTTAGTATAGGGAAGTGGGAGGGGATAGGGGGTAGGTGAAAACAGACATTTTCCACGCACTCAAGCCCCCGATGTAGGACAAGAATTACTCAAACATACATGATTCAATCAAAATACGACTCTGAATAAGTAACATACATTCATAACATGGATATAAGCGCATAAAAGTTGATAGATTTCCTGTTTAATAAAACCATGGTTGCCAAATGAATAAAGTTATACAAATGCAATGGTTAAAACTTTGGTTGGGAAAAACCTACAATCATTAGAATAATAAGCCAATTCATAGCTAGTTTGACAGGATCTGTGATGCCAGAAACACTGTATTTGTAAGAGATGGGCGAGGTTGGGGTGGTTGATGGTTCTACTGCTGCGGTGACAATGGAGCTGAAGGTTGTGTTGCAATAGGCATTTTAGGATTTGCCGATCATTCATTTAAACAACAAACCTTTCCTATTTAAATAACTGACCCTTTCCACTCCGCTCAAGTCATTTCCCTCAATATTGCCAGTGTGCATGTTTCACAAGACCTCTGAAAGAAAGCCGCTGGTTCGTCGCGCTCTTCGTCTGAGATTTCATTATAACCTAATTCTCCTGGCACACAGGTAAGGCTTTCCGTGTTCCCTCTGTAATAAAGCTGCTAGTGGAAGCCTCCCTTTTCAGCTAATTCAATCACAACGAGTCGCCACTCGGCCCTCAAACCCCTATAGTTCCCTGCGGAGGTTGCGGACGGATAGGAATTCTGTAACAAAATGCTCACGCTCGGAAGATTGATCACAGCACTGCGGGATAAAAACGCCTCCCTCTCGTCTTCACTTTCACCCTTGGTATCAATTTGCGAAACTCTCAAAGATGGCAAAGTCCCCGAATCGAAAATCATTTGTCTCGAAGCCTTCCAAAAGCAAGTTATCGCTGACATATCTGGGGAGAATGTGAAGCGAAGATAGATTGCTGGCAAATACATCTGTTATTTACTCGTCGTGATAAATTATTAGGCAGATTCCAAACTCAAAGTGGCACGGGAACACTTTTTTTTTGCCCAACAGTGAACTAAAGAAGTGTTTTGACAGATATATGGCGGCGCATCAATCCTACAGGAAGACAATAATGGATTGATATTGTGTTCCTAATTAGGCAGTTTAAAAGGGAAATCATTATGCAAGAAAACCCAAAAGTTGGAAATCCCTTTGTCATTTATATTCCTGAAGTTTTGTGTAGACAGGGTCACTTAGTTATGCTCCGAACCCTGAAGCGCTGCAGTTTATCCTCACTTACAGTCAGAGGAAGACCCGCAGGTGACAGCAAATATCTTCATCTCATCATTCTTCTCCAGGATGAGCCAAGAATCCACTGTAATCCTGCCTCAGAAAGTCCAATGCAAGACTATGTTGTGCTAGTCACAAGTGGGGATGTCAAGATTATTAGGTTAATCGATAATTGTGATTATTCAGGTCGCAAAATAATGGTGAGAACCCAAAATAATAATAATCGTGACAGTTTTAGCTGCAAAATTAAGTCTTTTTTGATAAATTGATAATGCAAAAATAGTGTCTTATCTGGCAGGTTTTGTCCTTCAAGGAAAGATCTCACTGTTGTTTGGTCACAGTCTCAATAATCGTGAATAATTGTTCATTTGTGACAATATATCGTTACAGTCAAATTTGATATTGCGACATCCCCAGTCCCAAGCATGGATAAATGCCGCTAACACACAGGCTAAATCATTATTATATGTATTATATAAAAAAGATAAAACTACAATTGCTTTGATTCATATTTTTTCGTTCATTACCAAAATTGTGCTTGTTGTTAGTTTGACTCTATTTTCATTATTTAAATAGCCAGAAATGGTAAAAGTTGTATCTGTCAGTTGTAGGTTTAGTTCACCTTTAGTTCATTTAAGTAGAATTGGCTTAGAAAGTTTTGTGTTTATTTTTAAATGTAAAACATTGTACTTGCCATAGTCAAATTACAGTTAATTACTCTGAAGTCATTTGGCCTCGATGTTTCATTGCACGTATCTGTTTGTTTGGTTTATTAGCAGTAAAATGTCACAGTTGTTGTGCTGTTTAACTTTAAAAAAATGTAAAGAGTAAAAGATGTGTATTGCATATTATGTAGTTCACGTACAAGACTAACATTATGCACTTGCCCAGAGGCATCTGTGCAGATTGAATTTTGGGACTGATTCAAACTGCAGAATCACACTGTGAGCAAGTTACAAGGTAGATCTGTGGAGATACGCTTCAATCAAATTTATTTTAGTCATGCCCGAAATCATAACAATATTTGCCTCGAGGGGCAAGCCAGCTCACAGAAAGAATGCATGCTTTAGGGCAGGGCTGGGCAATTATTTTCCTCCGAGGGCCATATTCGAATCCAGGCAAGTAGCGGAGGGCCGGCCCGCGATCATTGGTGTGAAAAAATAAATGAAAACAATTTAATGTCAAATAAAACATCACTTTTCTGTCAAATATAGGCTATTTAATCTATTATTGAATTCATTTTGTGTCATCTTTATTAAGGACACAAGTGCAGACAGATGTTACAAACAGTTCAAAAATAGAAACTAATATCTTTCTAGGGGCCAGATTAAAACATGCCGAGGGCCACATCTTGCCCCTGGGGCCACAAATGCCCAGGTCTGCTTTAGGGTGTTATTTCAGCTATTTTAAAAAAGGCATCCCGGTAGTTTAAAAGTTAAATTTTACAGTGGAAACAAGCTGTTGGTGGACCCTTCACAAGAAATGGGGCGGCAGTAGCTCAGTGGTAGAGTGCTTGTCTTCTGGCGGTGCGATTGCAGCTGCCTCATGTGATTATTGGGCAAGACACTTAACCCAACTCGCCCCCCAGTGTCTGCGAACATCTGGGGTGTAAATGTGTGTGTGAATGGGTGACTGGTTCCTTGATGTAAAGCACTTTGAGTACCTTGATGGTAGAAAAGCGCTATATAAATGTTACCATTGAAATTACATGTGCTCCAAAAATCTGAATAAATTCATATTCAAACTTGCAATATATATATATATATATATATATATATATATATATATATATATATGGCCCAAGGAAAATACAAAGGGAACACCATTTGTATCAGAGGTAGCATCCTGTTAGCTGTCTTTTGTTTCATTTCAGATTAATGTTTTGTCTGGCACGGCTTCTAAAATGCACTTATCATTTGATCAAACTTCAGAGGACGCTAAAAGCCGTGCTCCGCCACACGCGTTCCCCTCGCCCGGGCTGCCTCTATCGCCCAGCCTCTTTCTCTGTCCTAATTGATTGAGCAAGCCAGACAATCCCGGGCTGTCTGCACTCATTTCCAGGCAGGCTTGTTTAAGCGCCTCAGACTGGAGTCAGATGGCTGTGCAGAGGACTGGTGTCTCCTAATGTTACCAGACACACGGGCAACGGGCAACAGGAAGACCGAGAAGAAACCCAAAATGTGTACCGTAAAAAAACACTCCTGCAGGATTTAAGGGAAGGCGGTGTTTGTGATGAGATTTGAAATTACAGTAAGCTTTTCCCCAAAGAGCTACGATGAAGACGTTCCTGTCCATTGACGAAGTGAGTGTTCGGTTCATAAAATCGATCACTTTTAGATGCAATACAATAGTTTGGACAAGTTTGTTGACGCCATAGCAATTATGTATTCAATAAACTTGTGGCGGAAAATCTCGTTCCCTTTGGAGTTTATTCTTGAATTCCTCACATTTGGAGATACTGATTTGGAGTAACTCACTCTTCCCTTCTCTGTAGATTGACAGGCACTGACACTGGCATTCAGAAGATCAGAGTCAGAAGAGTTGTGAACCTGCTTTGTAGTAGATGACTCCCTGGAGAACCGGTCTCTACTCCATTTTGATGGTTCTTCCTCTGCCTCGAGGAACTGGTTCTCCCCTGAGTGGGCCCAGCTCCACTGTCTATGTCACGTCTGTCTGTCTGTCTGTCTGAGGGAGTCAGATCCCTCCTTCACTGTGGAACTCCTCCAGGTTTCTACTTTTTCCCAAGATGTTTGGTAGTTTTTCCTGGCTGAGAAGGACAGGGGAGCTTGGGACATTTGTCTAAGGACACGGGAGCTGAGACATTGCCAAGTCCCCATGAACATCTGTTTTCTGGTTTCATCTCCCGAGTTCAGAAGGGTGTGATTGCCAGGTGGATTAGCCAATCAGGGATACGCATTGGTCCAAACAAACAGGCTGCTAACGAGGAAAAAATATATATCTTATGGAACTGGAAAACATTGCATATTTCTGCAGAATCAGCAAGCAAACTTGGAAGTCCTTACATACCCAAAGGTAAGTTGAAATGCGTCACAGTGCATATCTTACATTGAATTACAGGTGCTTTTCTTGCTCAAAAATACCCTGATGTACGTGCATTACAACTTCAGTGTGATTCAGGGGGAAAGTTATTGAGGAAGAAAGATAAGATAAGTGGAGAGCGGAAGATGTTGATGTTCTATTTCAGTCACAAAAAGGACTATTCATGTTAAGAGAGGTCACATTAAGGCCTCGAGGAAGCACAGGACGGAGAGATGGGGTAAGAATGTAGATGTGAGACAAGCAACTTTATATATTTACTTTTCCCTGTGGTGGTTATCATCTAAAAAGGTCACCTGTCAGGCCTTGACGATGATGGATGGAGGTGTCAAAAGAGGATCATATTTTCAGACAGTTTTGGTGACAGCTTGAGGTCTTTGTTTTAATATTGAATTTTGCCTGTGTTTACACTCATATTTAGTTGTCAAATGGTGTGCTGCATCAAGTGTCACTTTTTATCTCCTGTCCCCTCACTCTTATTTGATTCCTTTCCCTCGTTCGCTTGATGTCTCCTTCCCTCGCCGCCCCTCTGCTTCGCTCTGTTGGTAGCCGAGCAGCAGACTGTGAAAACCCTGTGTTGTGTCGGTTGTGTGTTTGTTGTCTTGTTTGCCGGTGTCTGCGAGCGCCGCCAGTGTAATTAACTGACATTAGACGCATAGGACTAGAGGCACGTTTTGATGGCTCTTCAGATTCGTGCCTGTAGGTGGATTTTAATGGGAACGAGGCAAAAGAAAACAACAATCTGCAGTGTACAGGGCTGTACCAAATCATCATAAGTATTCTATAAAATACCTAAAGTAAGAGCTATTTCCCCAAAGTCTTGTTTAGATTGGGTTATAACTGTTCTTATGGCCTTAGTTATGCACGTTCTGAACTTAACTTATTTTTTTAGGCCATACCAAGTACACGGACTCTAAAATACTTTTTTATGGTTGTTCATGAGTGACTGATTAATGGTAAGATAAGATAATCCTTTATTGTCCCACATGGGGAAATTTCATTGGTGCAACGCAGGTAGATACAGAGGTAGATCCAGAAGAACAGATCACTTATAGGAAGTCTGAAAAACACTTTCAGTAGAAGATCTCCTATAAACAAAAACTCCCATAGACAAATAAATAAATAAATAACATTGCATGTGATCCCGACAGTAATTGCACATGAATATGTGTCACGACAGCACATAGATTGCACATGAATTTCACAGTAATTGCACATGAATTGCACATGAATTCCAACAGCAATTGCACATACGACAGAATTGCACATCAGTATTAGGTTAGGTCAGTATTGCGCCGGGATAACGTGACAATCTCCGGGTAAGACGACTGTTCTCCGCAGTTTCGTGAGTTCCTCCTTTGTGGAAACGCGGTACGGCGCCGGCCGGGGGGCGGGGCCGGAGCCGGGGGGCGGGGCCGGAGCCGGGGGGCGGGGCCGGAGCCGGGGGACTCAGAGCCAAGACACATCGCAACGACACGACGAAAACACTCAATCCAGCCGAATAAAGTCAAAACAAGTTCATTTAAAGCGATTCCAGTGCGTGTCTCGATCGTTCGTGGAGTTCCTCTTTCATATAAACGTGTATATAAACGTGTACCGACGACACGCCGTACTTTAGCGCGGCCGGAGGGCGCGGGGGGGGGGGGGGGGGGGGGGGCTGGTGGGCTCGCTCGGAGCTAGCTCACGTCACAACAACACAACGAAAAACGCTCAAATCCAGCCGAAAAGTCAAAAACAGTTGAATTAAAAAACTATTCCAGCGCGTGTCCCTATCGTACAGTAAAATAGAAAAAATATACTAACTATATTTACAAAATATAGGAGATAAAGCACAATAAGTGTGAGAAAGAAGAGAGAGCGTTTACACCGGGCTGCCAGCTGTACCAGCGCCTTATGTTGAGTGTAGACTGCACTCTTAAAAAGACAATGACCACAGAACCAGGATAGGCACCTGCAAATAGTGTGAAAGCTCAGAACCTGCAGAATGCACAAGCAAGATCGTAGTTAAGATCGTAGACCGGTTTCGGTTCATTTCCGACTGGTTTTAGTCGTAGGAACTGACATCCCAAAGTGTGAGTTCTGCTTTCTAGTTTAATATTCAGCGTAAGGACCAAAACACAAAATGAAAACAAACAACTTGCAGCACGTACAATGTTTTGTTGACACAAATTGACTTTTTCTGGGTATTTAGTATTGGACTATAATGCACATAGATCATTGTTACACACTTAGTCCATTATAAACTGCAATATTAATCAATATAGAATGCTGTCCATTCAACCACCGAGCAACATGAAGCCCCGCCTCTTCATAGTGGCATTTCATCACAGCAAGCAGCGGATTTGAATGTGTCGTAATTGTTGAAGATTTGCTACAGAGAAGTGGGTGTGGATAGAGGGTGAAGTGAAAACCAAAACTATCTGCGCATTCAAGCCTCAAATGCAAGATTACTCATATATGCATGAATTAATTGAAATACAACTTTGAGTCAGCAGATGATGAGTGGGACACTGTTATGGTTAGACGACACATGTCATGGGTGTCGGCTAGAGATGCACCGATTGCAACATTATTGGCCGATACCAATTTCCGTTTTTTAAGGAGGTCTGACCTGCCAAAACTGTTTTTTACGATATTGATTTTCTATCTAAGAAATTATTATAATCATATAATAGACACCATATTTGTTTGGCTTGAGTACCCTTCTCCCTGACAACATTTTGCTTATATAACTGCAATTAAAACCACTACTAGTGGTAGGCTATGCTATCATAACTCCCCTTTTCAAGAATAAAACATCACAAATAAGAAATAGAGTGAGAGTTTCAACAGTGCCTCCTGACCAGATTTATTTTCAACACTGACCATAAGTCAATAACTAACTTACATTCAAAAAGATCCCAGCCGTTGTCTGGTACAATGTCATTTATTGACTGCACCTCCAGTACATCTGGGGACCCCTCGGGGGACTCGTACTCCCATTTGAGGCTTTCAAAAACACCTCAACACAAGCAGCAGTTATAAGACAAAAGAAAACTTTAAGTCCATCTAAAAAAATGAAGTGCAATGAAATCTGCGCTGCGCTGTGTCAGAAAAGTACCGCCTACTTGGTAATTAAATTACCAAGTAGGCGGTGAATTTTGTGAAGCCTTTATCCTGTACTCTGCTAAAGGGCTGAAAATAATGGAGCCATGAACTCCATTATTTTCCTAGTGGTGGCGCTGGACTTTTCAGTGTTGATGTGGAACATAGCAGCCACGGTGGAGGGTTGTTGTGGTGCTGCGACTCTGCTGCATCGCTCCTCTTAGCGGCAGTGTCCTTATTTTTGCTAAACAAACCTGGTGGTTCTTTTCCAAGTGGTGTATTTAGTTTGTTGTTCCAAATGTCTTACTTTTGACGTGCAAGCATTACAAACAGCGTGTTTTGTGTCGTCCTGGCACAAAGTGAAATAAGTCTAACTCAGCGACATGTTTTCTTCCTGAGTCTTGCTAGTTTTTAGCTGTTTTGCTCTGGGCGCGTTGAGCTGCTACAAGCGCATGCAGGTCAGTTTGATCGGCCGAAAACCGGAAATTACTAAAGTGACTGGCCAGTCACCGATTTGGGCCGATTGGATATAAAACCGTCTTTTTTAATCGGCGGCCGATTTATCGGTGCATCTCTAGTGTCGGCACATGGACACTGTCTTTTGGCTGGATCATTTTGACAATCATTAGTTCTAGTTAAGAAGTAAATACATTATTTTGGAGACTTTTTGTGACTCAAGTGTATTGAATATATAATTTTATATCCTTAGAGATCATTTGGTCTGAGGTTTGTGAAATTGGTCACACTGTACTTCTAGAAACAGCAACATGCAGACATTGTTGCTCATTTCTATCACTCTCTACTTTGATGGACACAATTACTCATTATGTCAACACAATTTGGTGCCATTATTCCGTACCTGAATCGAAGGCACATTGTTAGCTTTTTCTTGCGTCACACCGATAAAGCAGAAATGAATTTGATTGAGCCGGAGCCGTGGAGAGCGGTATGGAAGAATGGGCTGGTGACCTTTCTCGCTATTTGAAATGTCAGAGTTGTCTTTAGCGTTGACTGCAGTGTTTGGCTTAAGTTGGTGCCAGCTAGGTCCCCGCCTCTAAATCATCACTTTAGAGAGAGAAGCCTCCGTAACAACCTCATTATATGCTTTTAATGTGAGACACTGCTGGTTACTAGGGAAAAATTTTGAACTTTAATAAATCAGGCTTAGAATTAGATACCAACAAATCCATCTGTATGTTCCGTTTTGTACCAGATTTACGAAAACAGCCTTTGAAATCACAATGATGGTGGATTAAATGAAATAATGAAACGTCTTTAGGTGTGGATTGGACATTTTTCTTGTTTCCATTTGAAAGCCTTTATGTTGAGAGAGCAAACTACAGTTTAGCCTGTCTAATGGCTCTGCTTAAGATGAAATCTGTGAAAGCTGCAACACAAAGGAGGCAAGTTTATTATTTATAAAAGCCTCCACTTTTAAAGACACAAAACGGCTCAAGAATATGTAAAGCAAAGCATTTAATGTTGTGTTTTTGATCACCATTTTTCTGTGCAGTTTCTCTATGTAACAATGATGGGGTAATTGTTTTTACCTTAGAAGCGTTAAATTAGCATGCAGTTCTATGCCTTATATACACTTGCTTTGGAGTGTTAGTATTTGACAAATGGATGGGCTATGCAAAATAGACAAACGATTGCATGTAATTGAAATAAATATAAAAGTGAATTTGTGAGCTGGCAAAAGGAAGGAGATATACATGTGTTGAGTCATTTTCTCAACATCTATAATTCAGATAGCAATCAGAGAATCCCATATTGGAATAATAGAAATGCTATGAAGCCTCGATAATGTTATGCCATCTCTGAAATTCCAATTCAACACTGTAATAACTCATTACAGCAAAAAGTATTTTGCCAATTGTATATATTATTTTTTCAAAGGTTACATCATTTGCTTGTATATGGCATTACATGTATTTATCCTGTTGCTCAAACGTGCTTTGTGAAACATGCATTCTTATTGTGAGCATGTTCACATTTCCACATTATCTGAATTGTAGTTTGGCCAGATGTCATCTCCTGCTTGACTCCATTGAGATATATGCATTTAATGTATTCCAGGCAAAACTAATTAATCTCCATGTATCAAGCAGAAAATGTACATAATACATACTTACATAGCACATTCAAACCTTTTGGATACAGATGGGAGATTATAAAAACATAAAGAAATGTATTTAGCGATCAAATTAGCATTCATTTCACTTGTATTCATGCCGACAGAGACGGTGTTTAACTTTGTGCCAGTTTTTGTTTCATGTGGGTAGGCTCAGTAATTACAGATATTTTTTAACCTTAAACCAGGCCAACAAATCTGAGATAAACAGTAAATTCCATCATAGCAATTTGACCCGTCGCGTGCTCAATTTCATTTGTTGTTTTGAAGATATGCACAATTAAAACATCACTTGTATCTCCTTTGATTTAAATTCAGTGCATGTGAGCAATTGAGTTTTGCTTTGAACAAAAAGAGTGTTTTATCTGTCCAGGCTAACACAGAAGACTATACTTTTCCCTGTCTCCCTTGCACGTGGGTGACCTGGTCTTATCTAAGCAGCTCCCCATCTCCACCTCAGCCGCCTCAGCCGCCTCAGCCACGGGCAAAAAGCTTGTGTGTCGTTCCACTGTGATCCCACATCAGTCAGCTACTGTCGGGCCACATTGACATTCTGCACTTCTTTTCTCTCTCCGGCAAAAATAGATATGTAAAACGACAAGCTCCTCTCCGCTTTTTCCCACGCACAGTTCGTCTGAGCTGGTGGGAAAAAGGGAAAGGTCTACGGCTCTGCTCTGTGTCAGTGCCTCGGAACAAGTGGGATATCTTTGTTTAGGCAAATAAGCCACGGGCAGGGCAAGTGCTGCAGAGAGGCCGACTAGACTGGGGCTTTAAACAGTATTGATCTCAGGTAGATGGAGATGTATTGCTATTACAGCTGGATTTATTGTCTGTTCGAATCCACGGTATGAGAACAAGGAGGAATTGAGGCTTTTTGGGTGCGAGTGTTATGGGTTTTCCCACACCAAATGTTACTTCTGAGCCCCAATCACACGTACAATAGTTCCCGTGAAATAAACACGTACAAATTGCCTGTAGGCTCTTCAATTAACACCATTCACACGTGCAAATTAGTCCCAGAGAATTGCTGTGTCTTCACCATTCACACTTAACCTGGCATTGCTTAAATACCTGGATAAAACATTAGCTGAAGAAGTTTTCAGAACTTTAACTGGATTACTGGATAAATGTCATTGACAAGGAACAGCTGACGAACAGCTGATAGAGCATAACAAACATGGCATCGTGAGTCAGAGGAGCATGTGTTTGCAACTAGGCAACGCAAGTTTATTTGTAGAGCACGTACACAAGGCCATTCAAAGTGCTTCAAACAACAGGATGACATGAATCTTAAATTTTGTCTGTGTTTAGTGATCCGCCAGATGGAAAACCAAATCTATTGGACCACACTGGCAGACACTCCAGACACTCTTTCATATTTATTTGACATTGCCTGCGTGACAGGTGTCTCCGGGATGGACACATCACTTTTGGATTGATTCACTTTTGGATTGATTCACTTTTGGATTTATTCGTCCATGTTTGACCGTCCCTAGACGTCAACGCGCTATCTGCCTCTGCACACATCTATGCTGAGCTTATGTATCTTCACGACGACTCTTGTCTAAACTAAATGAAGACATCGCCATGGTCATTACAAAAATACATTGAATTGAAGTGAATATCGAGATATACAGAGAAAAGTGAACATGCATTTGAAGAAGAAAGAGGGCGGGTGAGATGTATATAAAGGTATCTCTTACTGTTCAGGATAACTGACGCACCGTTTCATTTTTGACTCTGATAGAAAACAGTTCCACAATTGTGCATTTCATAAAAGAAAAACAAAGACAGTACGGATAGTTTTATGGCTTTATTCACATATAGGCCAAGCCGGCACTAATCCCGTGTTTAACTAAGTCTTGACACGGGATATTGCCAAAAATAATTCAGTTTTATCTTTATTCACACATGTTAAGCGGAAATGTTATTATCTAGGGGAAATATTTATCAGTTTGGCATCAGTCGATTGGCAGTTTGTCAAAAAAATGCAAAATAAAGAGATTAAAGAGTTGAAAGTTACAGGAAGTAAATCTGAGTTCTAAAAGAAATCTGCTCATGTCCAACCAGGACGCACAATTATAAACTTCACCAATATTGTCAAACTGGAGGAAAAACTGACATTTGTAGTAAAATCTTAAATGTTCACTACATTTTATTGAAATGTGTAACATGTCTGCACTTGATTATTATTGTACATAGAAGTTCAACTAAATAACGTGGATCAGATGGGTTGGTTGGTCCTGATTAGACCTGTCCCTATAAGTTTCTATGGCCTTTTCAGTTCTGTACCTTATTCTCTTATTCCATATTCAGACCCTGGGACAGCCAATCACTCACACACCACATCCATGCAAAGGCAAGGTGGGTGAAGTATATTGCCAAAGGTCATACAATCAGTCATACAATAAGTATGTTGATTACTGTGCACTGTACTATTACTCAAGTAACCAAACTGAGTACTTCTTCCACCACTGATTAAATGTCACCCATCTAATGATGAGAATCAGAATCAGAAAAGATCATGTTATGCATCCGTCCCCTCCAGGGCTCTGGGATGAGCAGGTCTGATCACAGCCGACCTGCTCACCCTGGACACGGACTATTTAAGCCACTCCCCTCAGGCAGGAGGCCACTCCCCTCAGGCAGGAGGCTACGGTCCATCCGGAGCAGAACCTCTTGCCAGAAAAAGAATGGTCTCTTTTCCCTCCGCCGTTGGACTCATGAACACTTCCTAAACAGTTACTTTAACTATATTTAATCAATCACTTTTGTTCATTGACACCGGCAATAAATATTTTCTGATTCTCATGATTAGATGACACATTTTATCAATGGTGGAAGAAGCACTCAGTTGGTTACTTAAGTAATTGTACAAATACAGGAGCCAGATTTGAACTATTAAAGTGTTGAATGTGGTGATCTTCAAAAATAGTTGTGCTGATATTTGGTGAACAAAAGCTACTGAATACTATATGTCATCAAAGAAAAGTACTTCATACTGTCAGTTCAGTTGTAGAGGAGTAGAAGGCACAAATGTAGTCAAGTAAAAAGAATCCGAAGAAAAATGTATTTAAGAACGCTCCTTTTTCAAATGTACTTTCCACCACTTTTAAAGGTCACATACGTTTATAGAATGATGCTTTTTGTGAAAATGTAAACCGTGTTAATTTTGGGAAACCTTCATCGTCTCATCTTAAACAACTACAACAGTAATGAAGTGAACAGATTCAGTAGTCATTTAATTTAATTACAGCCATTACAGCATGGTCCTATACAGTTATTTTAGATTATGTTTTGTGGGAGTTTGTGCACAACTCTTTTAGCTTTTCCTATTATAATCATCCATTACTTTTGCCTTACAATACAACAGACTGCCCCTTAAACACCATTTATACTTTATTATAGCACAGTGTCTAAATCGACTGTACTTGCTGGCAGTATTTTAAGTAGAACACTTTGCAGATGTAATGTTATGAGGTTCCCTTGGCTTCCTATCCCATATTGCACTATAACAAGTGAAAGATGTTTTTAATTATGTTTCATTATGCATCGAGTTCATCTCAGCGCTGCAGATTCTTCGTGCAGGAAACATTCAAGCTGCTTTACACTCACATTTTTAAGTCTATACATGTTATTTTTGTTTCTTATCATCGCTGCCCCCACACGTTTAGCTTCAGTTGACACCATGAGGCTTGTGACATTTACACGTCTGATTTTGTTTGGTCACACTTTTCCAGTTTTGTGACAGTTTGCATCTCCTTAGCGTCACAGCAGATGGTAAATTGGCTCTTACGCTCCCCACATTTATTCCAGACAAAGCATGACCAGTTTGGCATGAATACATTTGAGGTGAACATTGATTAATTTACACTATTCTTACTAGTAACACGACTAACATCCATGAATCAAATGAGGTGATGCTTCGACTATAGTCTCGTCACTATCAACACATCTATACATATGTGTTGATCTCTGTGATGAAGTCGGTAATTTGGTCTATTTTACGTACTTCCAATTCAGGTAATGAGATTCTATACCACGCCAACACTTGCTCTAGAATGAGAACGGTGTTTTGGATTCATATCATGCGTAATCTTTTAAACATGTTATACTCGTTCCTTTCTTATTTACACACTTGAAATTGTATTTAGAGGGATTCATGCATTTTTGAGTCATTTTTATTTCCGTGCTGTCAAAAATGCATGTTTTGCCCTACTCCCTATACACGCTCTTACTTCATTATCTGATTGTTCTTCTTATTGTTGTATGTCTTACTCTGTGATACACTTTGTCCCGTAGCCTGTGCTCTAGTGTGATTTGTTGTGACGGTGTTAACAGTGACAGGGCTCGGCGATATGGTGTTTGTGATTGTATTCCGGTCACAATCTAGTATTTTGGTAAAAGTGACATTAAACGATTTGCCCTTTTTCTCTTGAATGCAGCTCTATTCTTAACCGATTGTTCCCACCCAAACCTGTTATTGGTGAGTGACAGGTGGATTCAGTTAACTGCAATGGAGCGTGAACTTAAAGAAGAAGATTACTTTAGTATGTGATGTTGCAGTTTTCAATCCAGAAGTTGAAAGACGTATCTTTTATTAACTCGTTTTTAGATCAATGACACTGCGGGTGAAAGGGAAAACATTTTACCAGGTTTTCATACACATTTAGATCATTTTATTTACAAAAAATGCATGTATTTGGGGTATATACGTCTGAAAAACAGTAGGAACCAGGTTTAAATGTCTTTCTTCACTTTCTGACTTATTAGATACAAAAAATAAGGATATAGGAGTCATATATGTCATAGCTTATAATTACAGGAGGCAAAAGGTTGTTTGAAGGAGGGCATCTAGCTTCAAATCTATGTCAAATAAACGCTATCTCTGCACACAAGGTCACTGTGGAGACGCTTTGGCAACTCATAGGGGAAAAGAAAATACAAAAACTAGATTGTTGAAATAGCTGTATACACCAGCAGTTGACATTGCAGCTCTGTTGAACTCTGTGTTCAGAGCTCAGTTGAAGCTCATAAGGCCATGACCAACAGTGTGTCAGACGTCCTAACACAGTGCGGATGACAGATGGCCCCTACAGCGCCGCCCTGCTGGCACCCCGTCTCTGTGATGGATGTGCGATGGAGAAGACACCCGGCTCTTTGGATTTGACTCGCTCACTGCTGTTCACTTGTTTATATTGATTTGTGGATGTGCTGCTGATACTGTAGGTGCAGAGACAGTGTGCAAGAGGGATGGGGCTAGCATTTTAGCCCTTTATTTGAATTGATGAGTCGTGCCCCTAAAGAATATTGGCGAACAACCAGATATGGAGAACTTAGAGAGAATGCATCCAGATTACTGATCATGAGATAAGCAGCACTCGCACCCCGCAGCTGATAAATGACTCCACATTAGACTACCATCAGTCCTATCAAGACAACTTGTCTACTCCAGTGTAGTCGCACACATGCCAGAGGCATAAGGTTATAGTCCAATGAGGTCTTTTTTCCACCAGAAATGTCCATATCCAATGTGGTGCATTTTCTTCAAAAAAATTGAAATGATTTCATTCTGGCATCTCCCTCTGTCCTTTAGAAAGACTTACCGTACCCATTTAAATGGCAAAAGGATTCTCTTAAGATATTTTGGCGCGGTACTCCATGGAGACCTATCTACAATTCTGTTCCTGCCAACGTGCTGTTTGATGAGTGGAATAAAGCAATCTCAAGATTATACAAGGAAAAATAATATTGCGAGAATTCATCTAGTTTGCCAGGTCAATAGACGATACAATTATATTACAATTTAATTGAATTTGATTTATTTTTGCAAAGCCCAAAATCACAACAGCAGTTGCCCCACTGGGCTGATTAAAATAGTTGATTTTACCAGCAGAAAGTTTGAACTAATAAAAATGAAACAGTCAATAATAGAGAAGAAAATACAAATATTTATATATTTTTTTGCAATCTCCAATACAACAATTGCAATACCGGTACTATAATTGTGTTGTTATATCTCCCTCCTCTTATAGCTGAATTATCAGCAGGGTTGTAGCAATTGATTTTTTTACAGTAAAAATTATACAAATAATGTTTGTGTAAATAATAGTTATAGTAATATGTAATAGATTTTTGTTTTGCGCTGGTCTTAAAACCAAAACATCGTACAATGTTTTTCATTTTCACACTCAAGTATGATTGTGTTTTTAATGAGCTCTGATATCCCATTATTTCCCAAAGCTGGACTTGTCCTTTTAGCAGAGCACTGACAGCGCTGTAACTGATCACACACAGAGTCCACACACAGAGTCCACACACAGAGTTCACATACAGAGTTCACACACAGAGTTCACATACAGAGTTCACACACAGAGTTCACATACAGAGTTCACACACAGAGTCCACACACAGAGTTCACACACAGAGTCCACACACAGAGTTCACACACAGAGTTCACACACAGAGTTCACATACAGAGTTCACACACAGAGTTCACATACAGAGTCCACACACAGAGTTCACATACAGAGTCCACACACAGAGTTCACACACAGAGTCCACACACAGAGTCCACACACAGAGTTCACATACAGAGTCCACACACAGAGTTCACATACAGAGTTCACACACAGAGTCCACACACAGAGTTCACATACAGAGTCCACACACAGAGTTCACACACAGAGTTCACACACAGAGTTCACATACAGAGTTCACACACAGAGTCCACACACAGAGTTCACACACAGAGTTCACATACAGAGTTCACACACAGAGTCCACACACAGAGTTCACATACAGAGTTCACACACAAAGTTCACATACAGAGTCCACACACAGAGTTCACACACAGAGTTCACACACAGAGTTCACACACAGAGTTCACACACACACAGAGTTCACACACAGAGTTCACACACACAGAGATCACACACACAGAGTTCACACACAGAGTTCACACACACAGAGTCCACACACAGAGTTCACACACAGAGTTCACACACACAGAGTTCACACACAGAGTTCACACACACAGAGTTCACACACAGAGTTCACACACACAGAGTTCACACACAGAGTTCACACACAGAGTTCACACACACAGAGTTCACACACAGAGTTCACACACACAGAGTCCACACACAGAGTTCACACACAGAGTTCACACACACAGAGTCCACACACAGAGTTCACACACACACAGAGTTCACACACAGAGTTCACACACACAGAGTTCACACACAGAGTTCACACACAGAGTCCACACACAGAGTTCACACACAGAGTTCACACACACAGAGTCCACACACAGAGTTCACACACACAGAGTCCACACACAGAGTTCACACACACAGAGTTCACACACAGAGTTCACACACACAGAGTCCACACACAGAGTTCACACACAGAGTTCACACACACAGAGTTCACACACAGAGTTCACACACACAGAGTTCACACACAGAGTTCACACACACAGAGTTCACACACAGAGTTCACACACAGAGTTCACACACACAGAGTTCACACACAGAGTTCACACACACAGAGTCCACACACAGAGTTCACACACAGAGTTCACACACACAGAGTCCACACACAGAGTTCACACACAGAGTCCACACACAGAGTTCACACACACAGAGTTCACACACAGAGTTCACACACACAGAGTCCACACACAGAGTTCACACACACAGAGTTCACACACAGAGTTCACACACACAGAGTTCACACACAGAGTCCACACACAGAGTTCACACACACAGAGTTCACACACAGAGTCCACACACAGAGTTCACATACAGAGTCCACACACAGAGTTCACACACAGAGTTCACACACAGAGTCCACACACAGAGTTCACACACACAGAGTTCACACACAGAGTCCACACACAGAGTTCACACACAGAGTTCACACACAGAGTTCACACACACAGAGTTCACAGGATTTATTGTACCTGCCCCGTCTCGACACAATGGGCTTTATGGACGGATGGGCGGGGCTAAATCAGTTTTCTGACACTGGATGAATAACAGGCCACACCCCTGTATTTGTCCTGCGTGATGTATGAAAAGTATTTGTGTTTATCACAACGGGGCGGCAAGACTTCAGATCAATATTAGGACCCATTTTTTATCTCCACAATGAAAATGAATGTGCTTTGTTGTAAACCTGAAGGATATTTGTCCATATTTTTGTCCCGCCCAAGTCATAATATGCTTAAGGATCAGTATAAGCAGCTGTTTTCCACATAAAGAGTGTAAGACATGCTGGCTGTGTCACAGAATGTATGATTATATGTCTATTTAATGTTTATTACCTTATCGTTTATAGCAGATGTATGCCACTTTATAATAAAAAGCAAACTAATACTTTAACAAGAATCTGTACTTTGACAAATGTATTGTTACTCTGACCTTTAATCCATGTTTAATTTAAATGTCAAATTCAAATTAATATCAGTATTACGTGATTAGACAATATTGTGAAGCCGTGCCTAATTTGAATATATAATCATATATTGTTTATTGTAAAAATGCTATATTGATATTTCTGCATGTTTGTGTTTAATTTTACATTTTAAACGTAACATCAAACCGCAGCTAATATTCAAAGATATGTCATTTTTGTCAATATGCCACACCCCTAAACTCTGCATGAATACCTGGATATTTTGCCTGATGCCGTTTCCTATAGATTTAAAACAACAACCCTGCTTTTCTTTGGTTCATCATTTCAAATGGTCAACATTTTCAGACAATTTTCCCCACTTGATTAAAAGCTAATTTTGTTTTTGTTTGGCAGCTTCTGTCTCATGTCAAATCCAATCCCAATTTTCCACATTGGCATTCCTTCTGTAATTGAATTGGGAGTCCAAAAGTACACTGTGAAATCCATTTCCATAATTCTTTAATCAACGTATCGATCGCAGCGTTGGCACTCAGTTGAACAGAAGGAGCCGTGAAGGTTGCCAGATATTGATGGAATCCCCCAAGTTAAAGCCCCACTTGTCCTAATGAGCCCTGGATAGAGCCAGTACCACAGACGCACACACATATGGATGGTTGTGATGTGTTTATCTTCACTGTGCAGCTCAAGGGCATTAGAGGGAAACAGAGGAGGGATTTCACATGCACTTTCAGATTGAGTTATAATACTACGTCATTAATTAGTCTGTAAAGTCTAATTGAAATGTCTGATCTGTGCTAAACAATGGCATTTACCGAAGGATTTCCCCCATTACTTGGTTTGAAGTGTAAGTGCAAGTATTCTCATTGTATTGTCTCAGTCAAATATGCTACTTTTAAAGATAAAGCAGACCTAGTATTGAACTATAACTTAAGTCGATCATCATTTTACATTTTGTTCATTGTAAACCACAACATCGATAACCGGCTGAATAATAGAAAATGGTTCATTGACTTCCTGTTCAAAACTGCAGAACTGATAAGCTCCGCCTCTTCATAATGACATTTCACTGTAAAAAAACAGCAGATTGTCATTTAGATGTTTTATTTCTGAAAAGTGGCTGTGACATTTTAGAGAAAACAGGGATTTTCTGCACTCGAGCCTCAGGTGCAGGACATGAAAGATTACTCAGATATTTAAGAATCAATATGAATACTACTCTGAGGAAACTAATGATGAGGAAACACCATTGTAACAAGGTTAAATGCTCATTAAAGTTGATTTAGCATAATATGTCTACTTTAAATGTTCCTTTTCACAAAAAACATCACTCCCAAATTAAAATATGTTATTTGTTTTCACCTCTACATAAAATATATAAAATAGTTAATCAAATTCAATAATAAAATCATTCAAATTTGACAATATTCTTGCACTTGTCCAAAGGTGGCGTGTTTTGTTTCAGGTGCTGTAATCAAATGTGTGTTAGCTGCGACTCCCTATCCATCCTCTGTCCACTGTGTGTGTTTGAGTGGTATCTCGTCCATCACACGGGGCCACACTGGGATTAAATCAAAATCTCTCCGTCTCGGACACAGTGACAACACACGTCTCCCCTGAGAGCCAGAGCAAAGACTGACAGAGCTGGCACCGAATGAGACCATCACATGTGATGGAGCTGAGGCTTCAAATGCAAGCAGGTTTTAGCTTCATTTACAGGTTGACAACATTCAGCCCTGACATTATGTAAAAATGATGGTTTCATTGCATTTAATCTGTTATAGAAGATGCATTTGTGCCAATCTCTCATTCTGAAATGTTTGCTTTTTGCCTCTGCTTGTCGCTTGAACACGGAGAAATGTGCTGTTAAAATACATTTGAAACTCAAAAATGTCATGTTTTTAAGTGCCTTGCCTGCAAAACACTCAGCTGTTAGCGCCATGTTGCTAATAGCCATGATGCTAGTAAGCCATATCAACCTACACTTTTTCATTCTCATTTAATAATGACTTAATCCAAGTTTTTAAATGGAAAATCTGAATTAACTTTGTAGAACATTTCAGCCTACAAATATGAACAAACACGTGGTAACGCTTCTTTATCCTTAAGAAAGCATGAATTAATAAAGAACATATAATTCACTTAATTAGTACCCTCACCCTAACACCTAACCCCTTAATTAAGTAGTTAGCCTGGATCATTCTTAATAAACTATTAGTCATAAAGTCTTAGTTCTTAGTTTAGTGTACTCATTATATAGTGGCACCAAACTGGGATTAACAAAATACATATTTACACTTTATTCAACAAAGGAGGGCATTAAATTCAGTACATTTCTTCCAATATCAAGCAATATTCAAGACAGAATCTTGCTGTGCTTTTGAGTTGATATTGTAGCTTCATTTATCTTGTAGAAAAAAATCAGTTTTATCATCTGGACTCACCTGGGACCTCCTGATAAAGGGAGTTTTTGGTGTCAGCTGAGACTGTTTTCTAAGTGCCCTGTTATGGGCTATTGTAACCTGACGTTCGCTCCCTCCTCACTGAGTACCTGATGAGGGATGAGGGATCACACCGATTCATTTCTCTTGGGCAAACCACCCCGCTGCACAGTTCATTTACTCTTTCAAACAGGCTATGCATATGTAGCATCTTACATATCAACAAGCACTTCTAAAAATACCTGCTTGGAGAGAAAAGGAAGATTTAATTCAAAGACCAGATCCAAAGCGAGGTTAAGGGAAGGCGCCAGCTGTGAGTGTTTACATGGGATAGTCCTTATCTTTGCTTTAATTGAGAGACGTTTTCAGAGGGCAAGGTAAGCACACCTGCTCCCCACGTCGCCCCCGGTTTCGGTGTGTGTGACTAAAGTAAAATCATGTCTTTCCCCAAACCAGAGCAGGTAAAGCGTCAGGAAAGCGGCTGCAAAATCCATTGAAATGACAACAGAGAAGAGGCGATAAATATTTATGGAGCTCTTATTGCTTCAAAACGGCAAAGCGACTCGGAGACATCATCAGTGCTGAACTCGGGGTCAGAGGGGGTTTGGGGGTTTGGGCCGGCAGACAAGCTCACCTGGACATCACAGCTGAGGCCACTTTGAGGAGCTACTGTCCAATGGAAATGTTACTGTGTTTTTGTTTGGGCGACTGTATGGCTGCTGTTAACCAGGGTTAGTTGTTGTTTGTTTAGTTGTTTATTAATGGCTGATTAGTTTTGTGAGCGTGTGGTTTCGTGATCAAACACAGCAGCTGGAGCGGCTCTGGGCGTAGTGTGAGCGTGGTGGTAAAGTCGCACCAAAGCTAGATTTTGACAGTTTGTACAGAAGGATTTGCTGATATCTAGTCCAAGTTGTAATTCAAAAAATGAAACTAATGACAGTCTTCAGTAAGATCTTGTTCATTCAAATACTAAATAAGAAATCCAATCTTAATCTAAAATGGCTACTAGCAAAGCACAGGTCATTGTACTGTTTTTTTAAACTGTTTTTACAATCATTATTCAAATAAAGAATACATATATGGTCGGTATGTGCAATGTTACATCATTACTAAACCAAACAATGACATATGAATCAATCTATCCCATACTAAACTTAAAATAAATAGGAACAAAATGACTTTGTAAGAACTTTCCCAAACTTCTCTCGTCTTGCCTGTCGCCCTCTTGTGTTTTTCTGTTTTGACGGAGGATGCTGCACCTTGTTAGAGGCTCGTGTCTTTAGCTCTAACACTGACTGAAGGTGTCAGCTTCTGCCTTTGGTCCTGATCAGACACTGTTCCTCCCTCTTGACAAGGCTGTAGGGCCGTGTCACTCAACATAAACTCTAAAAACTTTATGGAGACACAAAAGCTCCAGAGGACTCTGCGCTGCCCATTTCCGGAGAACCGTGGAAACACTAATTGTGGTTTAAGAGCAGTTGGACAGTGCGAATTTGCATTTTCTTGATCATATCTGAATTGGATTTTTGTTGTTAATGTTGCTGGGTTTTTTGTTGTTGTCAAGAGACTGGAAATGTTCTGTATTATTGAGACAAGTTACGTGAAACGATGAGATGATCTCCAACACTGTCACTCTCAGTAAAGGAATGAAGAACAATTTAATGTAATGATATAGGTTTGAAATATTGCATCGCTTCCAGGACTATGTTTGACCTTTGGTTGTTTTTCTTTCTTCTGGAGCTGCTGTATGATTGAAACTAAGAAGCCATTGATTTGTCTTGTTCTGTGTTGAAATAATTGGGTGAATTGAAACGTCCCGTGTCCATCAGTGCCACCAACGACAAGAAAGAAATCCACGACTTGTTTTGCCTTGTAGCTTTATATTTCCCCACAGTCTTTTGGGATTTGTATCCTTTACATTCTGTCTCATTATCCTCTCTCTGTCCCTTCAGAGCTCAGTCCATATGACATGCTCCAAGTCATCTCAACCATCTACATACTACTCATCAACTGTATATGTGCAGTACACAACCACACACATCCAATTCCCATCCTTATTTCAGAACATAATCGTATATATACTGACTCATTATTGTTGGAATGAAATGCAGATTGCATACGAGATGAATGCATGTGTAGGTGTGTTTGGTAATTTTGGATAATATAACGCAGACTGAGATGCTCTCTGAGGGCATGAACAAAACAGATGCTTGTTATATGAGTAATTTGTGATCACAATATTGTGTTTTGCGCTGACAAAAGAGGGCGATTCCCTTGTGAACTCTACAAAAACAGACTGTTTTACCCTACAGATGTGCTGCTGTGAAGAAAGGAACTCTTTTTGTTCTTGTTTTTGGTCCAAGCGCTCTCAGCGGTCCCATTTAATTTATATGTAGTTGTGCCTTTTCACCTTTTACAACGTTCATAAAATCTTCCATCAGATTCATTCTTGTTATGCTGAAGTAACTCAAGTATTTTTTTTTTTTTTTTGTATTAGTAACCCACTCTTTTATTACATTGCTACCATCCAAGATCTGGCAGAAAATGTGTAAATTATATGCAAACGAACTAACCAGCTGAGAATAACTGGGATAATGAGGGGGAAAAGTTTGTTATTTACTCGTAATATAGTTAGTAATTCATCCTTTACTGCTGCCATTGCTAACACCTTGCGGTAAGTTTTATTATACATTTCAACTCATATTTTTACCACCTCAATCCCATTCTTGCGGCTGGAGTTTTGGCTCGGATGAATGTTTAATATTAATGGAAACAGAATGGAGCTGGTTACAGGACTATTGTTAAAAGTGTACAGCCGTCAATGGGACTCCAGTTTCCCCATTACAATAAAAGCAGCTCACCTCTGGGCGAGTGGCCAGTGAAATGATTGAATCTCTTTCATGCTAGACCCGGGCTACGAATGCCTTTGTGTGGGGTCGTAATCAATCCAGCCACTTTTCAATTAAACGTCTAGACATTTCGGTATGCATTTGGAGTGAATATTGCCCTGCTTAAACGCTCTGAAAACCCAGACTAACTTTACAAGACTGTTGTTTAATTGCTTGTAAGACAAAACATTTCGGTTACAGCGTTGTAATGTTGGCGCAATCACAGCCGGCTCAGAGGACTTTATATCACTTGTGAATGGTGTTTAGCGAGAGATTAAAACAGCACTGTTCCTATCAGGGTGAATTGTTTTCTCTCTGGGGACGAATCACTCTGACGTCCGCACCGTCTCTTATCTCGGCTTCATCTGGCGCCACGTTTGGAGCACATTTCACTGCTCCAGGGGCTGTTGGGATTGTCTGGGAAAAAAACACGATGACACGACGTCTCCAGCCAGAACAACACAATGCATTTATCTGTTTCCTCTGTCCGCCGTATTCTAAGTCCAATCCCCTCATGCAGTGGCGCGTTTGAAGGTGCACGACACACCTTTTTCCAGCTCCAGACTGTTATTTGTTAAGAAGGTTTCACAGTGTAGCGTTAAACTTCAAAGTGCAGTAAATAGTAATAAAATAGAAGTAAATAAAATAGACAATAGTTATGAGTTGACAAACTCATAACTACAAACTCCTCCCAAATAAATGACTCTTTCACATTACTCGATCTCGATATGTCGATCTTTAGATTCATTGCTTAGTCTTAATTTGGCTGTAAATGTCACTTATTAATGACATAGACAGGAACTCTCTACTTCTAACTTCTAACTCTATAATCTATTTTACTGCCACTTAACTGAAAAACCATGTAAAACTATGATACATATTTACCACAGACACTATTCTACAAAACAAAGTAACAATTTAAAAAAATATCTGTTGCACTTTAACTTGCATTTATTTATGTTATTTATTTTATATTTATATATTTAACTTGCAATATTCATTCTTATTGTGAGTGCACTTGCCTCTCCACAGGAACATTCTGGGCAAAGTTGAAGATAATCAGTGTTGAGAAAAGATACACAGTTTTGAACATAATTCCCTTTTTGTAAAAGTAAGTAAAATCTATAAACAGCAATACAAAATTTCAGGAGCAAGAGTAATATCTTTATATCCTGTTGTCGACTAAATAAAACCCTGGTCGACTCTAGGCCTGCCCTGTGCACCAATAATGATGATAATTAAATCAAATGAGTTGTGGCTTCTCAACGATCCGACCACATCTGACCTCGAGAGCAGGAAAAGTACTAGTACAGCGTGCATTTGTTTGTAAAATGGCCCAAATCTCCATCTACCTCCTTTCTGCTGTATTAATAGTTTACATTCCAGATTAAGTAAGTAGTTAATGAATATATTTTTTGGTTGACTAAGAGACTAAGATAATGGACTGAAACAATAATTCTTTTTTTTTTTAAAGTAGCAGTAGCAGAAGTTGTAGATGCTGTAAATGATGTACTTTGCCAAATCGAGTGTAAAGTATAGTATCTGGAATTGTGGGAAATAGTAGTAGATTTTTTTTTTTTTTTACAAATTTAAGTAGTAGTTGAACTGACTTTTTCTATAGTATTAATCTGCAATAACGGTATTTTTACTTAATTTATCGTCCTCCAAAAGGCTTTATTTTGTGCTACCTCATTTGCTCTCCCAAACCCCCCACGCTGTACTCTGTCATTAAAAGTGAAATCTAATAAGAGCGATGGCTTCAGATTAATGCGCAGGTATTGGATATTTGCCGGAACAGAAAACAGCAGTGATATTCTATAAAACATGTTCTGGGAAAGGCGGCTCAGGGCCATGTCTGACCTTGTGCTCAGTCTGTGGGGAAAGTTGAGCAAAGTCAAGTCGAGCAGCACCAGAAACTCACAAGTACACAACGTGCAGAAATACACTGTACGCGTTAGATTGGGTATTTTTGTAATGTACTTATGGGACTTGAATTATGTTTTTGGCTATTTACTGACTTTAGTTTTTAATAAGGACCAAAGTGCAAAATTTTTCAATCCAAGAAAACGCAAACGTTTCTGTACCAGCTAAAGACATTGACAAATTAGATCAACTTGAAGATGCATTGTTTAACTTTCCCGATGGAGTCTCTGGCCGCTGCTTTTCTTCACAGAGATGTTATTGCTTTGCTTATAATGTTCCACAGTATGGCATTAAACTAGTCTAAATGGAGACAAGCAGATGACGGTCCCGAACAATAGAAACGTTACGTCCAAATGTCCACGCTCGTCCCCTGACCCTCATTCACGACATAGTCCTGCACTATTTAGCAGACTATGCGGTTTGACACTCATCAGAGAGTCATTCTCAATCTGATTTAATATTGTTCTACTACATTTTACTATTTAAAACGGGAGTGTTTCATTTTGAGTTTGTGCAGGTGGTTTAACAAAGACAAATGGTCTTAATATATATTGGGTTCTTTAAAAAAATAGTGATATATTGTAGAATATCATGAGCAATATATTGATTTTCGCATGTATTGCAAAAATCGTGATATTATTGTACCGTGAGCCGTGTATCGTGTATCACATTGAATCCTGTGATTCCCAGAACTATTCTCCTGCAGAAAGATGAGCTTTTATGCCATAATGTGGAATATAATCCAAAAAGGCAACATTTCCAAGCCCACTCACAGCGCGGACAAAGATTTATACAAGAAAAACACAAGAAAAACATTTTTAAAACGCTTTGTTTGTTTTTATCTAAAAGGTTACTGGGGCTTTAAATGACAAAAGTAACATATTATGCCCGTAATATACTCACTTGTCTTCCCCAGTGTTAAAGAGCTTCTGGATTGAATTGGAGAATATATATATTTGAGTCACTTTTGTAAAACTAGATCATGTTTTAGAGCGTGACACTTCACATAATATGTATCTACAGCCGTTCATGTCCGACATAAGGCATGTTGTAATGAGATACAGAAGAATGAGGGTGTGAATCGTCCACTGGCTTGAGTCTGACGATAATGAGCCGGCCCCAGTGCTGTACTTTACACCCAAACTCCAAAATACATCAGTAACTAGAAAGTAAGTAAGACCTTGGTTCAGGGACGAGCTTGTTAGCTGCAACTGTTTAATGCGTTTAATCATTCTCTCCAATGCAGAAGACAGGATTAGAAATATAGGAAAATTATAGTTCAAGTACAAGTAAACAAAGTGCAAGAAGTAAAAAAATGCCAACTGTAACGAGATATTGAAAACAAGAAGGTACCAAACGGCCTCGAAAAATCATGAAATATTAAAGATGCGCTCAGTCAAATTCAAGCATACATTTTAAAAGGTGTCTGGTGTTGCCTTAAGCACTTTAAAATAGGTAATTTAGCTGATTTATGGTTTACGGTGCTCGATGTAGATGTTAGTGCTTTATGGCATTAAACGTATCGCCATAGAGACATAGTAAAGATACAATTCTACTTTATGTGGTTGGAAAAGGTGTTTATGGATTTTGCAATGTTATCAAACTTGGAAAATGTGTATATAATATTTAAGGTTTTTTGCTATCGAAATGGCCATTTGAATGGATTAAATTAGCAAATCGCGACAGCTCCACAAACGACATAATATCCTGTTTTATTCTGCATAAAAAACACTGTACAAAGCTATTTCTCTTTTCTAGTCTTTTTATCAATTCCCTCGGAGGAGTTTCAAATGTGAACTTTTGACAAAATCTTATAATTAAAAAATGTCCACTGCAAATTTACTCCCAATACTTACATTTATTGGGAGTAAATTTGCAGTGGACATTTTTTTCCGAAATTTCGCAGCCCTATTACATAACTCAAAGTTTTTGTTTTTGTGTGTATGTTTTTGGCTTTTTCTCTGATCCAAAGGCTTTATTGGCGATAGAAAGAGGATAGAGACATTTGGCAAACGGTCGGATGGTTGTGGTTGAGAGTTGAATGCCGACACAATGCCGATGGTAACAACCAGACGTGCGGCGCTTTAAACCACTACGCCACTGGAGAGCACACGAGAAACTCTTTCAAATGACAAATCTCAAACACAACCCACTCGCATCAAGGTCCTCACCAAGCTCTGCTTAACCCGTATTTATCAGAGATTACTTTCCATTTACTTCCATACTTGTCTGGAGTGTTTCTGTGATTAGTCCAAGTCGTGGATAAAATTATAATCAATTTGTTGACTGTATTGTCGGGATTGCACCTTGAGGGAAACGCACATTAACGGTGGCCCCGGCAGATGATTGAATTAAAGTCTGTTATTAAAGAGGATAATGAGTATGTGAAAGCAAACATTAGGCTGTGATTACTACACTCATCAAGAGGTAATATTTAGCTAAGTGCAAAATAGCGTATTAAATTTGCGAGCTTATCAGGCAAATAGTATTGGTAAATTAACCAGCCGCTCTGTTTCCGGAGCAAGAAAGCGGTGCTGAGGAACAATCTGTTTTCCACATATTAATTAATCAGCAGTAGGTTCACTCATGCAGACCTCGGGATGGCGACAGACGAACACATTGGAAGTTGTTGGACAGTAATTAATTTGCTAATGTGGCCTTCTGTACCTGACCTCCCGGGAGTGTTTAGCGGGACTCTCTGTTGGACGCGTCAAATGGCTCTTGCATGCTGTCAATAGAGCAGTCTTAAAGTCATAAAAGTAAAACATTGAACAGCATATAATTGCTCAAAGAGGTATACATTTATTGAGAATTGAGTTGAAAGTGACATAATGGTGCTTCATCATGTGCTCACCCTCGCTGTGTGAAGGAAAGGTTTCGCAGGTCTTTCCTTCTGCTGCTGTCAGACTCTACAACAAACACTGCTAGTCCTGAACATGTGCAATACTGATGTAACCATGTGCAATACCATCATATTCATGTGCAATACTGATGTAACCATGTGCAATACCATCATATTCATGTGCAATACTGAATTAACCATGTGCAATACCTGTTAATAAGAGTGTTCTATTTTGTTTTTATTCGGTTTCCTTACCTGCTAATAGTATTACCTAGTCTTGTGCTAGCTATTTTTACTTCATTTTATTTTTATTTTATTCTATTATTATCATTATTTTATTATTATTGTCTTATTTTTTATTTGTATCTTTTTATTTTTATTTGTATCTATTTTATTTTATTTCCCCCCTCCATTCCCTATTAAGACAGGAGAAGAGTTTATGTTAATAAGAGTTTTTTGTTTTTGTTCATAAGAGTTCTATTAAGAGTGTGTTTTTGAAACTTGTGTGGACATTAAAGGATTATCTTATCTTATCTTATCATCTCGCTGCTGTTTTTTCAGATACTATCATTTACGGAGCCTGTGCGCACCATCACGTCATAATGCACTGTCAGTGTCGATCCATTTCTTTTGTATTATACTTTTAATTATAATGCAAAGCTGTACAAATATGTTCATATTCTTTATTGAAATTTGACTGAATGTATTCATGTACCCAAGAACACATGTCTGTGGTGGATTTTGAATGCCTATAGTTATGATGTGGCTTCCTTAGTTGTTTTAAGCCATAAATGTTAGATTTGTCAATAGTACAGTCTGACAGGACATAATGGACATTACTTATCTGCATCTAAACTTTTGAGAAAAATGAAAATGTGGTTCTTCTAATGTTGTTGATTGGCAGTTTGAGAGTTAGTAGTGGTAAATATTATAGTGTGGAAAAAGTATTATGAGTACTGGCAAAAGTATACAGTAAGTGTTGAGTTTTTAGTGTTTACAATGACTGAGACCACGATCAAACATCTTTCTTTTTCTTTCATTCCCATTATCCAACACGTAGTATTCCTCAAGTTTGTGACCTGTTTTATGAAATCAAACAGGTCAACAACAAGGTCATTTACATTTAGATCTATTTTGGACTGTTGATTGAAAAAAACTGACTTGATTGTAATGATTTTGCTCCTGAAATTGTCACGATTATTATTTCTTAGTTACGGTTATTAGTTTTTACGATTACATTGTGACCTGAATAATCACAACTATCGATTCATATTCCGGGCATCTGTAGAGGAGCCACACTATTAGATGTAAAGTATTTTGGAACCTCAATATGTTCTTTCAAAAAGTAGAGGTGGACAATATTGAATAAAAATATATTTTATGGATTCTGTTGACAACACATTATCTTTTGCAATCCGTCTGAAATGTGCTGTTACATGAGTAAATGTCTTAGTTTAGATTAAAAAATAAACAAAGATTCTAAAATACTAGACACATCACACAAAAGTGCAGAGATGTCACTTTATACACTTTTTAACTGCAAATGTATGTTTCTATCAACACTTTGACAATAGTCTTATAATGGACAATAACCAATTCACTCAATATTCAAACGATAATTTCAATATTAATTTGTAGATTATTTAACCCCCACTCTAAGTAATTGTAGGTCTTCTTGCATAACAGTGAATCATTTTGCCTTAACATTTCCTTTACCTCACTGTACTAATATTACGCTCAAGTTTAGAGTGCACACTTTGACCTCTGTTTACTGAAACTCTGGACAATGTTCAAAGTTTCTCCCTGGGCCGGACATAATTAGATTGTATTTTATATTATTATTATGAGAAGTAAAACAGAAAATGCACTAAACTTATGTCTTTTCAAGTTTTTACAGTTTATAGTCAATAGGAATGATTGCTTTCCTTTCCAAACTCAATTCAAAATTACTGGTAACCAATTATTGTTGCTTTATCACTCTATTTGTGAACATATATCAACGTAAGATTTTTGGAAATATTTGTTCATTGCAAACCCAAAAGAAGTACACTCCATCCAACATTTTGAGAAGGTTAAAATGGGGTGTTTAATTGGTTATCAGAGAAAAGATTGATACATCAGTAACTATATTAGTCCCTGTTTGTTCATTAACCTCTAACATTCTTCCTTTTCCCTCTTCCTACAGTGGGACGCCATCACGGAGATGGACGAGCACAACCGGCCCATCCACACCTTCCAGGTCTGCAACGTGATGGAGCCCAACCAGAACAACTGGCTCCGCTCCAACTGGATCCCGCGTCAGGCCGCTCAGAAGATCTACGTGGAGCTGCGGTTCACGCTGCGCGACTGCAACTCCATCCCCTGGGTCTCCGGCACCTGCAAAGAAACGTTCAACCTCTTCTACCACGAGACGGACGAAGTTCACAACGTCAAATTCAAGTCCACGCAATACACCAAAATCGACACGATAGCCGCGGACGAGAGCTTCACGCAGATGGACCTGGGCGATCGGATTTTGAAACTGAACACCGAAGTGCGGGAGGTGGGGCCCATGACCAAAAAAGGCTTCTACTTGGCGTTCCAGGACATCGGCGCGTGCATCGCCCTGGTTTCCGTCCGCGTCTACTATAAGAAATGCCCGTTCACGCTGAGGAACCTGGCGTCGTTCCCGGACACGGTGCCGCGCGGGGACTCGTCGTCGCTGGTGGAGGTGAGGGGGGCGTGTATCGACCACGCGGAGGAACGGGACACGCCCAAGCTGTTCTGCGGAGCGGACGGAGACTGGCTGGTGCCGCTGGGGAGGTGCGTCTGCAGCGTGGGACATGAGGAGATAGACGGAGCCTGTATGGGTGAGTTTTGGTTCACTGTGGCCGGGATATGTTACTCGGGCGCTGAAATGTGACTACGACAGATATGCAGGGTTTATAATGGACACTGCAATTTGATTCTGTCCACATTTGGAACACGGGAGGAAGCTTTGCCAGGTTTGAACAGGAAAACCTGCGTAACATCTGAAAACCTGCCGTTAAATTTACAGTATTCCAGTTTAGCTCCTCCAACGACACACTTTCTCTAAAAAAGAAGAGGTTTGTGTCTTTGTGGTGGAGAATTTCTTATTTATTCCACTATTGACATCATTCCACTCCGCCCACTTTTCCCTCTTTTCCCACGTGATTGGCACTTTCATTGTAATCGCACTTTCGTTATAATCGCACTTTTGCTGTAATCACACTTCTGGCACAGCGTGAACTCCGTTGGTTTTAATGGAGAAGGAGGGAAAAGTCTCGCCGCTAAAATGTGCTATAAAGTAGATCTATTTGTGTAAAATATCCAATGTTCACATGACAACAAGTCAACAACGCACCGATTCCCTGGGAGGCCCGAAAACAGCTTTTTAGTCTGTGTAGAACTTATTTTCTCTGGAGGTCGGGAGCCCTATGTTAACGAATACAATAAGGTGAATATGGCTGGGCAATATGACAAAAAAGTCATCACAATGAATTTCAAATTATTCTCGTGATTATTATTTATTCCATTGTATTTTTCCCCTATTAAAAAAACAAATACAAATACCTTTTAATATAAATGTCCTCAACAGAACCAAGACAGACCTTTAATCAAGTGCAATTTAGTACCACAAATTTTCAGTCTGAACTCCGCTCCAAGCCATGTTTTCACTCTTGATTAAAAAGACCTAACCTTATAATTCACAATTGGAAATATTCATCATCTTTCATTGCTTTTATAAATCCTTTTGTTGAAAGAGCAGCAACAGCGTCTGTTCTGCCTCCACTTACAAGGACTATGGACTTGGATCAGGGACTTTACCAATAGTTTATGTTGGAGTGATCAGCCCCTTGGTCCAGTGATTTCTGCTGCACTGATAAAACGTCCACTAGTTCAAACTTCCCATTGATCCGCCACTTCCCCATATGCTGCCTTCACATTAACCTATTTATGAGACTGATGATGTGCTTTTGTGCTGACTCCGCACCAATCCCATTACATATATATTTTGTTAATGTTGCCTCCTTATAGTTTTGCTCCTCACCCTCCCTATTATCAACAGTGGAACTACCCAAGTGTAAAATTGGATAAGAGTTTGCGGCGATAATAAGCATATAATTTACAAACTAGGCTAAAGAGTGAAACTTGAGTACTTTTGGTGGTTGAAATAAAAACGTACCGTATTTTTCACACTATAAGGCGCACTTAAAAGCCTTTAATTTTCTCAAAAACGACGCCTTATTATCAAGTGCGCCTTATATATGAAAATAATCGAAAATAGACCTTACGTCGACAGTGCGCTTTATAATCCAGTGCGCCTTATAGTGCAGAAAATATGGTATGTTATGTTGCTCTGTAGTGTTTATAGTTGACTGTTTGGAGCCAGTGGTCTCCAGTGGTGTGGTTCCCAGGGGCCCCTTGATGGGACAGATTACGTGAGTGAGTTTGATTATAGCGGTGTGATCTAAACTGTGGATCAGTGAAGCCAGCAGCCCACAGCAGGGTCACTGTGGAACCATGCAGGTGTTCTACCATGCAGGTGATCTACCATGCAGGTGTTCTACCATGGAGGTGGTCTACCATGCAGGTGTTCTACCATGGAGGTTTTCTACCGCGGAGGTGGTCTACCATGGAGGTGGTCTACCATGGAGGTGGTCTACCATGGAGGTGGTCTACCGTGGAGGTGTTCTACCATGCAGGTGTTCTACCATGGAGATGGTCTACCATGGAGGTGGTCTACCATGCAGGTGTTCTACCATGGAGGTGGTCTACCATGCAGGTGTTCTACCATGGAGGTGGTCTACCATGGAGGTGGTCTACCATGGAGGTGGTCTACCATGCAGGTGGTCTACCATGGAGGTGGTCTACCATGCAGGTGTTCTACCATGCAGGTGGTCTACCATGCAGGTGGTCTACCATGGAGGTGGTCTACCATGCAGGTGGTCTACCATGGAGGTGGTCTACCATGCAGGTGTTCTACCATGGAGGTGCTCTACCATGGAGGTGGTCTACCATGCAGGTGTTCTACCATGGAGGTGGTCTACCATGCAGGTGGTCTACCATGGAGGTGGTCTACCATGGAGGTGGTCTACCATGGAGGTGGTGTACCATGGAGGTGGTGTACCATGGAGGTGGTCTACCATGCAGGTGGTCTACCATGGAGGTGGTCTACCATGGAGGTGGTGTACCATGGAGGTGTTCTACCATGCAGGTGTTCTACCATGCAGGTGGTCTACCATGCAGGTGGTCTACCATGGAGGTGGTCTACCATGGAGGTGGTCTACCATGGAGGTGGTCTACCATGGAGATGGTCTACCATGCAGGTGGTCTACCATGGAGGTGGTCTACCATGCAGGTGGTCTACCATGGAGGTGGTCTACCATGGAGGTGGTCTACCATGGAGGTGGTCTACCATGGAGATGGTCTACCATGCAGGTGGTCTACCATGGAGGTGGTCTACCATGCAGGTGGTCTACCATGGAGGTGGTCTACCATGGAGGTGGTCTACCATGGAGGTGGTCTACCATGCAGGTGTTCTACCATGGAGGTGGTCTACCATGGAGGTGGTCTACCGTGGAGGTGGTCTACCATGCAGGTGTTCTACCATGGAGGTGGTCTACCATGCAGGTGATCTACCATGCAGGTGTTCTACCATGGAGGTGGTCTACCATGGAGGTGGTCTACCATGGAGGTGGTGTACCATGGAGGTGTTCTACCATGCAGGTGTTCTACCATGGAGGTGGTCTACCATGCAGGTGTTCTACCGTGGAGGTGTTCTACCGTGGAGGTGGTCTACCATGCAGGTGTTCTACCATGCAGGTGGTCTACCATGCAGGTGGTCTACCATGGAGGTGGTCTACCATGCAGGTGGTCTACCATGGAGGTGGTCTACCATGCAGGTGGTCTACCATGCAGGTGATCTACCATGCAGGTGGTCTACCATGGAGTTGGTCTTATGGAAGTTCTGCGTCTGTACTTCTCTTTGGTGATGGACCTTTAACGGGGGAAAGGACATGCACGCTGGAACAATAAAGATGAGTTTATAAAGGACGGGGATTTTAGACCCACAAATTATATTTCTATTTTTATTATATTCAAACAATATTATGTAAATCCAAAAGAAATGAGTCTTTAAACTTATTAGTTGAGGTTTAATTATCTAATAAAAGTGCAGAAATATCACGTTATACAGTTATTTGAAAGTTTACAACGTCACTTTTTCTCTTCTAATCAGCTCTTTTTGATCTTCAAAATTACCTGAACAATATTATCACCTCTACTTTAAATCCTTTTCTGGAAGATTCCAATTTAAGTTTCTTCGAATGTAATTTATAATTTATTTTTCTTTCAGAATGTTGAGATTTGCAGTATTTTTTAATTCACACTCCTGATATTCAGATTTTACACACTTTCAAAACAACTAACACCAGTGATAATTAGATTTATTGCCCACCTCTTGTTAACAGGAGTTTACCAATTCAGTTCAAGCTCATGGGGAACAGTTGGTTCTTGATATTTCAAACATAATTTATCGTGCAGTTGTACAATGAACATTTGGGACAAAGATTTACAACGTTTTCATTAATCGGTCTCTCTCATCCGGGTTTCTGGGTCAAAACAATGTTTATGATTTCAGTGAATGCATTCATCCAAATTCAGCAGTTTCCTTCAGTGGAGATCAATACACTTTTCCAATATAACTTGTAACATGATGTGAGAAATAAAGGGGCTGTCCTCCATTGATATAATAAAGCAGATATATTAAAAGAAAGGTGAAAAGGAGTGCGCTCTCTGCATTTAATTATAGAGCGGTTTATTCTCCTTTGCTGTTAGCTTTACCGTCACCACAAAACTCACTCTGGGACTGAAAGATGAGGAAAGTGGTAATAAACGTGGTGAATATCTCGGATGCTTGGAATGCAATAGGCGTTTGGACTCTTCTTCTTTGGACATTGAACCGTAGATCTGGTTTTAACCTTTTTAAGACGGTAAAAATCAGGTACAAATGAAATGAAAACCGCTGTCCAAATGACCAAACACGTGCGCGATGTTGACGGCTAAACGGCATGTAATAGTAATAACATTTGCTCGACCACTAATCCCTCTTAATAATTGATGACATCACAGTTTATACATGATTTAGTCTTACATTAGCCTGCGCAGTAAGGCTCCGGACACTCGTCTGTACCGCTCCTGCACAGTGTAGGACCAGATGCCGCTGCAGTTGATTACGATTCGCTCTGTGGCAGGAGTAGGTGAGTCGGTTCCCCAGCTGCACAGCCAGCTGCAGCGTAATCAGCGCCAAACTGCAGCCGTGATTACAGCCGCACTAATCAGTCGGCTTGTGGGACAGGTGAAACGCATTCTGTATGTTCAGCTCGTCTTAAATATAGATTGCGGCGCATCCCCCGGCAGTGGAGGGACGACTTTTGAATTCTAGTGGTTAACGTTCCCAGTCTGCTGCATTCATTTGGACTTGTTGACTTAATTGAAATGCCCGGGTTCTCCATCCTTCTATTCCCCGTGCACCTCTGTCGCCGGGTTACGGCTGCTCATTGCTTCAAATAAGTGTCATTATTAAAGCTCCCCACACAGGTTCCTCCGGAGAGCCTCGGGAGCCAAGGCTGCGGTGGTCGTTTCCTTTAGTTTACAGCTGGGTTTACAGCTGGGTTTTATTCGAAAGCAAATGTGGGAATTTCATTTTTTATCCTAGAGCTTTTATGTCGGACAAGCCCATAGTCTTGCCTAAGGTCCGGTCATTGCACGTGGTCAGGATTCTACGGCCATGTCCTGGTGAGATAAAACATATTGGATTTTCCCCTGCAGCTGTGTCCGGCGCTCGGCTCTGTCAGCGCATTTCCTCATATCACAATGTTCTCAAGTACTGGCAGGTGATATGGCGATGGACGGAGCAAATGATGGTTATTATGGTGTATCAAGATGTGTCATGTGAATAATGTACAGTTGGAATAGTCTAAAGTCTCCCACTCTCCCCAAAGTACTTTACTCGGAACAATTTGGGTATTGTATAATGACAGTGCGTTAAAGAGGACATATTATGCAAACATACAGTATTTTCCTATAATTAGCACCTTTTTTCTTAAATTTATTCTTATATACTCATGGTTCTATATATACTCCAGAGCAACTTATATGTGATATTATTATTTTATTGTTATTTTCACACTTGCCACCGCATTTCATACTCCAGTGCAACTTATAAATGTTTTTTTCTTCTCTATTATGCATTTTTTGCAACTTATAGTCTGGAAAATACGGTACTTTAATGAACTTTTGAACACAACAATGTTTTCTCACCTTTATCTTACTCAAAGTTGCATTTTGATCGATCTTTATGTGTTATTTATGCGAGTAATCCTGTATTGTCCTGCAACTGAGGCTTTAAAAACAATGGCGTGAATGTAATATTCCTGGCTATTAAAGAATACAAGTCAAACTATTTTGTGAACAAATTAGCAAATGTGGCTAGCGTTACTATTTTTCCGATTGGCACCATAGTCCAGGGCACATTTTGTCTTCTTAACGACATAATTGCTGCTCCATAATGCCCAAGATCAGTCGAAAACGGTGAAAACGCAGAATGGAAAGGAGGTTTGACCTAGAATAAAATACATCACACCCTCGTACATAAATAGCACAAATTATGTACCCAGAGAATTGCCTCACTTGGCTTCTGCGCTTGCTGGTCGTGTTGTTCATGTTTGAGCAGGTAATGTCGTTCAGCCCCATTAGCTTCACTCTGACATTCATGCGCCACAGAAGAACACCGTGGCTTGGAAACGTGGATTATTTTTTTTTCGTTTGGCATTCAAAAGTTTGTGGTCCTAAATTGCCCCAGTGCGTTTTGAGTTCCGTCCGCGGGTACCTTGCGGGATCCCTCCTGTGGCGTGTGGACGAGTGATGAAGTGTGCTCACGCTTCACACCTGACCTTTAGATAGTCACATATTGCTTACTGTACAGAGCGGCTAAAGGATCCACTTAAACACGGCGCTGGCTCACACGCGCTGGTACCTGAGGGATGCGGGTTATTGCTCCGGAGCTCAATGGGAACGCGAGCTCGGACCACCAGCCCGCTTTTCTTTAGAGGAGCAAGTTCATCTTAATAAAACTATATTTATACAAGAGCCATTGTTTGCAAGTAGGTACATCAAGGCTATAGGTCATATGGTTAATCGATAATTGTGATTATTTAGGTGACAATATGATCATAATGAAGAATAGTTGATCATTGCTAGTATTTTATAAGCAAAATTAAGTCATTTCTATTCACTCTGTACTACAAGTAAACACCTCTTTATGTATAGTGTCTTTTATGTGACTGTGATTTCATTGGAACACTAATGTATTAGAATGAAAGAAAATTAAGGTTATCAGTTTTATTTTGTGTCAATAATCATGAATAATTGTAATATTGTGCGTTTGTTCTCACTATAATCGTAACACTTAAATTTCAATAGCGTGACATTCCTTCTTGCAAGGTTAATATGTATCAACAATGTTTATATGAACTAAAATTCCAGGTTGAGGGATGTGGCGCACCTAATTTGCAACTTACCGTATTTTCCGGACTATAAATCACACCTTTTTTCATAGTTTTGGCCGGGTGCGACTAATACTTATATTTATACTCATATACTTATACACCGGAGCGACTTATATGTGATATTATTTGTTATTTTCACTCTTGCAACTGCATTTCATACTCCAGTGCAACTTATATATGTTTTTTTCTCCTCTATTATGCATTTTTTGGCTGCGACTTATAGTCCGGAAAATACTGTAATCATGTTTGTGTTCCAGAATTGGTCCGGATGACTGCCTTTTGAAACTTTTTCCACGATCTGAAGTATTATTACAGTGTATTTGTATCATGCTTTTCCACCTTCAAAGCAAAATGTAAAAAGTGCAAGCCAATATGCAACTACGGCACATTTTGCATCACCCTAAATGTTCCCTGTTACAATAAAGCGCTTGTGTGTAGCTTTGAACCGCACTTAAAGTCTTGTGCATGGATCATTTGAATAGACGTGTTCTGAAATGTATTAAAATAGCTTCATAGGAACAGCTTCATTAACTTTTCATTAAAGGCAAAGCCCGAATGTTCCACACTATCCTCTGTATCTGCTCGTTAGCGCGCAGCAACAGTAAAAGGCCTGCATCACGTTTTTTCCTAAAATAAAACCGGCGTCCATTCAGAGCGCTGTAATCTAATGCGATGAGAATCAAGTTTATGACAACATGTAATTGGAGTTGCAGTTTATTTATACCATCCGGCAGACTGTGAGAGGGAGAACGCAGCAACTTTCTTATTACGTTTGCTTTTATTGACTTTATTGGCTGTAAAATATATTGCGGTGGGAGGATTTTTGTTGCACACAATCTTCTTGCATGTGTCTTAAAGCGGATTGTGATGTGATAGAAATCGTTAACTCCTTCATCTATAAACATGACACTGAAGCCCATATAGCGCTTTAGTTGCTTTAATACAGAAAAAGAAACAAAAACACCATTATAGTCACACCTATTGGGCCGGTATCACACAGTACCTGGGTTTCACTGCTGGTACATGACTTGTACTTTTTTAGTTTCTTTGTAGGTCATTGTTCCTCCATGAAAACCCCAACTTTGCCATTCCCTCCATTAGTGCCTGTCAAACTATATGCCCCGTAGTGATAGGAGCACTTGGGGCAGTAGTGCTATCCCATCAAACGAAGGAGTTCGAGAAAAAACACATGAAAACGTGGTCCATGGGAACTATCTCGCTCTTCAGCCAATTTCCCAGCATCAATCCTTTTGCCATTTAGGTCTGCCCTAATCAGCAGCAGTAGGAATTGTTTACCGTATTTTCCGTACTATAAGGCGCACGTAAAAGTCTTTAACGTCCTCAAAAGCCGTCCGTGCGCTTAATAGTCCGGTGCGCATAATATATGGTTTATTTCTGGTTGTGCTTACTGACCGCGAAGATATTTTGTGTGGTACATGGTGTGTAAAGAAGATTTGGGACACGAGACGCGATGCGCGACAATATTTACAGTACTCCGGAACCGGAAGTCCCAACAACATGTGTGCAAAGCATTCTGGGAATAGTAGTCTACCTACACGCGGCACACGCGGCGCACGCGAAACTTTGTCAAAACGTAAACAACATTTTCAGTCAGGCACAACGCAGACATGCTAACTGTCTTTTAGCGGTAGCAGAGTGTGTTCTGTGTTTGTATTTTACGTGTTTACAAGTGATCTTGACTGAGATTTGATTTGGATATGCTAACGTGTCTGTTAGCGATAGCAGAGTGTGTTTTGATGTTGAACAACGTTGACCTGAATGAGTTGAACGCGTTTAATAAAGCTCAACTAACTCTGACTTATCCGTCTGTTTTGTTTATCTTATGCACTTTATCGTCCGGTGCGCTTTATGTATGGACCAGGACACATGGTACACATAGTGCACATGGTGCACATGGTGCACATGGTACACATGGTACACACGGTACACATGGTACACACGGTGCACATGGTACACATGGTGCACATGGTACACATGGTACACATGGTGCACATGGTACACAGATAGCTGATGGTGTGCTTGATAATCCGGTGCACCTTTTCGTGCGCAAAATACGGTATTTCCTCCCAATGAACAATCAAAAAAATAACAACACTCTCTGACAATGATGAATCAAGAACTTTCAATTTATTTAAGCAATCAATAGTAAAAAATATAACATGGCCAATCAGAGTGTGAGAAAGAAACTGACAAGAGTCCATGTATGGTCAAGACAAAGATCAGACTAAGTGCACCACAGGTAAGCACTGTAAAACAATGACTTAAGGATTTTAAACAAAAAAGAAAGTGATCGATTTGGTCAAAAAGACTCCAAAGTACGGCTGGACACTTACAAGCAATGGTGCTTTGGAAAACTTTTGGGGACGATTGGATCTACAGCTCAATGAACACGCGCGCAGGGCAACGGCGTGGGTACAGCGCGGAGCGGAGGGAGCGCTCAGGGCAGCGCGCAGTGGAGCGCGTGGATACAGCGCGCGGGTACAGCGCGCGGGTACAGCGCGCGGGTACAGCGCGCGGGTACAGCGCGCGGGTACAGCACGCAGTAAAGCGCACAGCGCGCGGATACAGCGCGCGGATACAGCGCGCGGATACAGCGCGCGGATACAGCGCGCGGATACAGCGCGCGGATACAGCGCGCGGATACAGCGCGCGGATACAGCGCGTGGATAAAGTGTGTGGATACAGCGCGCTGGTGGAGCGCGCTGGTGGAGTGCGCAGCGGAGCGCGGGTGCAGCGCGGAGCGTGCATTTTGTTAGATATATGTATTATTATACCAAAATGTGTATATATATTATTCATTGTATTAATTTTTTTCCCACCTCTATTGGGAAGTTCATGGTTAAACTCATGTTTAAAATACAGATACAGGGGCTGGAATAGAAGCTAAAGCTCTCTAAAAGCGCCGCAACCGTTGAGGAAGAAGAAGGTACAGTGTAGCTCAAAGAGGAAAGAGGTCCATCTCGCTCTTCAGCCAATTTCCCAGCATCAATCCTTTTGCCATTTAGGTCAGCCCTAATCAGCAGCAGTAGGAATTGTTTATTTCATCCCAATGAACAATTAAAAAAATAACAACACTCTCTGACAATGATGAATCAAGAACTTTCAATTTATTTAAGTGATCAATAGTAAAAAATATAACACAACATATTAAATCTGAAGGTGCTGATCTGAATCTCTAGTATTTACACTGCCCTGAGCTTGATTAGTCTTGTCCCAAGGAAGGAGCTTCGACCTGAAGCTGCTCCGACTTTGTCAAAATGTCTCAGCTGGACAAGGTGCTGGTTGTGGTTTCCAAAGTTTTGTCACAACAACCCAAGTAACCTGGCGTTATGCTCCCTCTTGGCAGCCCACGACCGTTCGAAGTAGGGGGCTTGTTCCTCCTCCGAGAGCCTACTCCATCGCTCCCCGACAATTGTGTTGACATGGGCTGAATTTCTCATGTTGAATTCCAACATCACGTTCTCCCTCTGCTCAGCCTTGTACAGCATGAAGGCGTTTGGAGGTTTGTACGGCTGAGCAGCTTTCCTTCTCACCCTAGAAATGGAACGCAGTGTTTGCTGATCCTTTCCAGGTGCCAGTCTGCAGTCAGGTGGGCTGTCTTGAGGGGGACAGTCGTTCTTCCTTGGTGCAGGTCCATGTGAACGTGAAGGTGCTGTTGGTAGAATGTCACTGTCAGTGTTTGTACTGACAGTGCCGTCCATCATGGCTTCTACGCTGGCTAGCATAGAGTCTACATCCCATGTCTCCATAGTATTAGAACCGTCCAAGAAGGCGTCCACGCTGGCTGCCATGGCCTCTACATCCCATGTCTCTGTAGTACTCGTGCTCTCCAAGAAGGCATCAATGCTTCCAGACACAGCCTGTACATCCAATGCATCCATAGTGTAACAGCAAACCAACATGATCATGAGAATGAGAGGCCTTATATAGGGGCGGAGATGGGGCAGTGCATATTGGGCTTTATGACATCACATATTGGGCTTTATGACATCACGGTTACATGGCCAATCAGAGTGTGAGAAAGAAACAGACAAGAGTCCATATATGGTCAAGACAACGATCAGACCAAGTGCACCACAGGTAAGCACTGTAAAACTACGGATTTGAGTTTTATACAACAAACGCACTGTAAAACTATGAATTTGGGTTTCACGCAATAAAAGTACTGTAAAACTACGGATTTGAGTTTTATACAACAAACGCACTGTAAAACTGTGGACCCTTTGCTCAGGGCTGTCCGGTCCCTGTATGACCGGAGCAGGAGCTGTGTTCGCATTGCCGGCAGTAAGTCAGACCTGTTCCCAGTGCATGTTGGACTCCGCCAGGGCTGCCCTTTGTCACCGGTTCTGTTCATAATTTTTATGGACCGAATTTCTAGGCGCAGTCAGGGGTCGGAGGGTGTCCGGTTTGGGGACCACAGGATCTCATCTCTGCTGTTTGCAGACGATGTTGTCCTGATGGCTCCATCAAACCCGGACCTGCAACATGCACTGGGACGGTTTGCAGCCGAGTGTGAAGCGGCTGGGATGAGAATCAGCACCTCCAAATCCGAGGCCATGGTTCTCGACTGGAAAAAGGTGGCTTGCCCTCTCCAGGTGGGTGGGGTGTCCTTGCCCCAAGTGGAGGAGTTCAAGTATCTCGGGGTCTTGTTCACGAGTGAGGGAAGGATGGAGCGTGAGATCGACAGGCGGATCGGTGCAGCGGCTGCAGTGATGCAGTCGCTGCATCGGACCGTTGTGGTAAAGAGGGAGCTGAGCCGAAAGGCAAAGCTCTCTATTTACCGGTCGGTCTACGTTCCTACCCTCACCTATGGTCATGAGCTTTGGGTAGTGACCGAAAGAACAAGATCGCGGATACAAGCGGTCGAAATAAGTTTCCTCCGCCGTGTGGCTGGGTGCTCCCTTAGAGATAAGGTGAGGAGCTCGGCCACACGGGGGGAGCTCGGAGTAGAGCCGCTGCTCCTCCACGTCGACAGGAGCCAGCTGAGGTGGCTCCGGCATCTGTTCCGGATGCCTCCTGGGCGCCTCCCTCGGGAGGTGTTTCAGGCATGTCCCACCTGGAAGAGGCCCCGGGGAAGACCCAGGAAACGCTGGAGAGACTATGTCTCTCGGCTGGCCTGGGAACGCCTCGGGATCCCCCCAGAGGAGTTGGAGGAAGTGTCTGGGGAGGAGGAAGTCTGGGAGTCCCTGCTCAGACTGCAACCCCCGCGACCCGGCCCCGGATAAGCGGCAGAAAATGGATGGATGGATGGACACCAAAAGCACTTTAAAGGTCCCATAACATGCAAAATCGACTTTGCAGAGCTTTTAACCTTCTTACATTGCTATTTGTGCTTCATATATGTACCCAGAGTGTTTTTTTGATTGATTCCCGCAGTGTTTAGCTATATTACTGACTATCTCCTTTCCTCGAATCTCCAAACTGATATATAGATCTATAGATATATCTGTTCTGCACACGCTGTAGAATAAACACCAGATTTATTTAGTCTCAATATTTAGTGTTGACCTGAAGTTCTATTGTTTCTCACTCACTGGCGCGGAGCTGCGCATCGCGGAGCAAACAGCTGTGGGGGACACACTACGTCACGGGTGG
>NW_027315768.1:25371404-25401404 GCF_026437365.1 Eucyclogobius newberryi
TACCTTTTTTAAGCTCAAATCTAATCTTGTACTTTCATCCATAGCACAATGTAAACTTTGAAATGATTTAACTTTGATCAATACTTCAAATGTAATGTATGTGGTTGTAGTTTTATGTCAGCACACATTTTGCTCTGGTGTTTTTCGTCCTGTGCTCCAGCTGGCACAGACCCAGTGGTCAGACACATTCTCACGCTGATTTGGATGATTGAGGTCTTGATCTTATTTGCAAAAAAATTACAATTTAGATTAGAACTGTGTCGCCCACCTCCCTCATTAACTGATGTAATTACGATGTTTTAGTTTCGACAACACGTCATCTGCAAAAAATGACTGCACGATTGGCTATAGTTCACCGTCAGATTTGTTTTAAATTCAGGAATAATCAGTATGTGTAAATGTATTGATGCATAAAAGTGACATTATTCCATTTACCCCACATATACTGTACATGTGTGTGTTTTCACTGCTGTCATACACCTATGCTCTTTGAACATCACTGTATGCTAATGTGCCTCTCCCCTGAGTTGTCATTAAGCGGCTCTGCTCCGTAACCTGTGTGTAGCGCTCTGCTTCTGTGTGTGCTGGAAATAGACACTGTCAGACGACGGAGACATTTAGTGTCACGTCTCACTGTCCACACTGTAAACATCCGAGTAATACATGCTTTTTAAACTTATTCCCAATCAAATCCTATCAGAATATGTTGTGGAGATTGTATTATGCACATATATTGTATATAAACAACGATTTAAATTTAAATTGGCAACCATATGGCAGAAAAATAAAAAATATTATCAAGGTTTTCTTTGGAACTTCTATTTGCAGATTTTAGAAAGATATGATGTTGAGCTAGATAAACATTCTAGCTCATGATAAAAATGCATGTTGAAGATTTGAATATTGTGTATATAGTTTAAGGTAAATAAAAAAAAAAACGGATACAAAAAGAGCTGATTGAAAATAAAAAAATAAATGTAAAAAAGTTATATGTAAACGTTCAAATAAGTTTCTCAAATTACCCACAAATAATCATTTTCCAGATGTTCAAAGTTGCCTAGCATTTTTCTGCATGATAAACTTCTTCAATGCCGTGCAATTGTTAGTATTTTCTGGTTGCAAATTGTGGCGTTCATATTACAATAAATGTTATGACAGTGTTATATTTCCAGACAACATGCAAAAGTGTTACCTTTTGTTTCAAAACTCAGTATGACCTTCAATAAAAACTGTTATTTTCACTCTGAAACGCACACACTCCTGACACCTTACAGCTGCCTTTGTTTTGTAACTTTCAAACGTGAGAAATTGTGTTTTTATGGATACAATCTCTTGGGAATTATCAGAATTCCGATTTGACGTGATCATTTGCGTGTAGAGAGAAAACAAGGTATTTATAAACACATCTTGTTGTAGTGAAGAATATAATGCGTGCATACTAATTGGGCCATCCATCCTATGCTCCATCTAGGCTCATTTACATCAAAGATACAAATTCATTGTGTATTGCCTTTCCCTGTCTCTCTTCTAATCAGTCATTTGAGTATTAGAGGACCTCGCATTGTCGCTCTTCAGGCTCTAATTGAGAATAAATGTGAATTGGGAGAGCGCTTAATTGGGAATTGTCATGTTGCAGAGATCTGGGCGGTATCGCGAACACCTCCTCGCGTTCTCCATTTCCGAAACTGTCGAAAAGAATAAATTATGCAGATAGTATTTTTTTTCTTCTTCCCCCCCCTCTTCTCACAGAGAGTCCTAGTTATGGTGTGAACTCGCGGTGACTTCTCCATATTTTTTCCTCTTCCTCTGCTCCAACCCCCTTCTTCGCGGCGACGCACTTCAAAGCTAAGAAGTGATCAAAGAAAGGAGGAGGAAAAAAATAAACTCCCAAACGTAGCGGCGCCCTGCATACATGCATACATAGCCGCTTGCCTGTCTCGACGCGGGTAAGTCTGGAAAAAACAAAAGCAAGTGACAATGTCTGATGTTTTTTTTGTGTGTTTTTTTCCCCTCTTCCCCGGAACATAATCCTGTCAAACTTGGCTACTTTTCAACTCCTTCCTCCTTTATGCGTCGTGTGTTCTATTTCGGAGGCGACAAACTGAATTAGTCATAAAAAGGGATACGTATAGCGCGACATGGCCCAGATAGACATCACAGGCCTGGATTGAAGTGCAAAGTTGTCACAAATGAAAGGTGGTATTCGTCAGCAGGAGAGAAGGAAAAAAAAACGAGGTTACGGCGGGTTCACGTTCACTTGATGACTATATTTCGTCTTCTTGGCAGCTTGTTTGTCTCCCAGACTTGAACCAAAGAATCCAGTCTTCCGATAATTTTGATGTCTTTTTAAACTTGTCCTGAATGATTTATGAGGAGTCTTCATTAGGGAGATGGTGAAGGATAGGATTTTGGAAGTGGTTTTTAATTAAGGCGTCCTGATGCTATCTTAAGTGTGACTGGAGGTCAGTGCAGACTCCATCTTGACCCTCTGCTAGTCCTTATCGCTCTGGAATAATTACTGCTTTACTTCAGGCACCAGAGATTTTAATATCGCAGCACACGCATGAGAGCAAATCTTGGGGTTTTAGTTTCCCTAGAGCTTGTGTTTGAATTTTTTGGGCATTTTTAAATGTGTTCAGTTTGTCGTGTTGCTTAGTGTTTACATTTCATTCATGTATGGACGGTGGGTTGGCATTGCAGAACAGAAATGTCATCAACAAGACTCTATAAAAAGACTACAAAAGATATTATAATGTGACACTTCATTAACATGGAAATGTATTGAACTGTCCATCATCTTGCCTCATAAATTAAGTATTGTCTGTATTCACTTGAGTTTGTTAAGGGTTGGGCCATATTGACACAAATTAATACCTCAATATTATTTTGGCTTGTTTTAAATGTATTATATGAATTAGAAATGACTGTAAAAGCTTTAGGCAACGACCGAACGGACAGGATTGCGGTTAAAAGCGGTCAAAATGAGTTTCCTCTGCAGGGAGGCGTGCGGCTCCCTTAGGCCTGCTCCTCCATGTCAAGTGGAGCCAGCGGAGTGGGATAAGCAGCAGAAGACGGGTGGATGGAGATTGAAAGAAAAAATATATATCTTGATATTTTTTTGATCATCTTAATAACAATTTTCAGACTACGTTGCTATTGATACAATCCATCAAGAATGTGCTAAAATGGGACAATAAAGGAATATCTCATCTTATCTTGTCTTAAAATGTCCCTGTAAATGTTGGACAAAATTTGAATTGGCCCTCAAATTAACCACAAAAGTGCAGAAAAATCACTTTGTGGAGGGTGGTTATTTGAACAGTTTTAATTCAACACAATATACACAATATTCTAACTTTACTTATCCCCAAAACAACACTGGGATATTGTCTATTTTCCGATATACCTCCCAGCTATTCAGTATTTCTATAGTTTGATGGGTTAGTGATTAGTTGAGGCTGTGATTGACTTACAAAAAAAAAGACACTAATCAAATCAAATCAATTTATTTTTGTAAGGCCCAAAATCACAACAACAGTTGCCTCTGAGGGCCACAGGGAGAAATGAATCAACAATGTCTGTGGTTGCGATGGAGTCAGACAATGTCTGTGGTGGCGAGGGACGATGTCCCAGGGTCCTCTGTCCTTAGACTCTCCTTCTCGGCCAGGAAAAACTACAAATACTAAGTCGTTACCGTATTTTCCGCACTATAAGGTGCACTTAAAAGCCTTTAATTTTCTCAAAAAAACAACAGTGCGCCCTATAATGTAGTGTGCCTCTGTATGGATTCATTCTGGTTGTGCTTACTGACCTCGAAGCGCTTTTGTGTGGTACACGTTTTGTTTCGCTTAATGCGCCTTATAGTGCCTTATATATGATCAAAAATTGACCATTCATTGACAGTGCGCCTTATAATCCAGTGTGCCTTATAGTGCGGAAAATACGTCAATAAAGCTTTTTTGCAATTGTCTGTTTTTTGCTCTTAAAATTAAATGCTTGTACCCTCCCTTGAATATTTTACGTTGACACTTTGCGTTAATTCATCTTTATCTCTATTACGAACCTCAGCATCTTCTCCTGCACCAACAGCCGGGGCCACGATGACCCCGAGATACAAAAGACTTGAGCTGGCAGTAGGTGTCTCTCAATCTGGGAAGTGCAACGGCCAAGCTTGTTAGTCACGCTGTCGAAACCCTCACACACACACACACACACACACACAGACACACACACACACACACACACACTCCACAGTACACGCACAACCATCCTGTGGATAGACTTAATCCAATGTCGAGGAAGCGGAAAGCGGAGATAGTAAAAATTGGGTCACACTCGGAGCAGACTGGTGCAAAGGCGTTCCCCTGGAGGTGGATGGGGCTCTGAACTTTGTCTGACCCCGACACAACAATGAAGCCATCACAAGAAGGATGAAGGGTGCTTGAAGTACTGCTGACGACTTCGCTGATTGAGTTCACATCTGGGATTATGGAAAAGTGTTGGGCATGGATTCAGCAGAGGTTTGGCAAGTGCAGACAAGATTAACAGGAGTTTAGAAATGTTCAGGATTTAAGCACATTCATATTTAGTACAGGTGAGAAGTTATGACAAGATGTTTTTCTAATTATGACCTTATTTGGTGGGATTGTCCCTGTGGTATATATATATTTAGTTTTACATCAATTAACTGACTAGTTTAATTTGAAACATAAAGTAGACTTCTCTCTCTCCCCGTACACTTCCTCCAACTCCTCTGGGGGGATCCTGAGGTGTTGCCAGGCCAGCTGAGAGACATAGTCCCTCTAGTGTGTATAATAATAATAATCTGAAACGCTGTACAGTCATTTTCTCTGTTTTTTTTAGGTTCTGTTCATAATTTTTATGGACAGAATTTCTAGGCGCAGTCAGGGGTCGGAGGGTGTCCGGTTTGGGGACCACAGGATCTCATCTCTGCTGTTTGCAGACGATGTTGTCCTGATGGCTCCATCAAACCCGGACCTGCAACATGCACTGGGACGGTTTGCAGCCGAGTGTGAAGCGGCTGGGATGAGAATCAGCACCTCCAAATCCGAGGCCATGGTTCTCGACTGGAAAAAGGTGGCTTGCCCTCTTCAGGTGGGTGGGGTGTCCTTGCCCCAAGTGGAGGAGTTCAAGTATCTCGGACAAATTTTGATTCCAAACCTGTGATCATGTATTTTGACTAGAGATGCAAATATTCAGCTTTGTCAGTCAGGTTTAGATTATTATTGTTAGAATATCTGCTAATTCTGAAAAGAGCAATACAACTGTGTACACATTTCCTTTTTCAACCTTATTTTTAACCGTATTAACCTACTTTGTTGTTGCCGTTTACAAATCTAAAGATCTAACTTTTGTGGTCAACATCAGCGGTGCAGTGAATAATCAGCTAATACATACATTGATTCTGGATGATATGAATACAGTTCCAGATTAAACAGATACTCGATATATCAGTGAACTTGACTGCTATAAAATGTAATTGTGCTGTCGCTGCGGATCACAAAACCCTGATGTACTCACTGAGACGGCGAATGACAATCTCAACTTACATTATGTCCTTGAATCTCTGTTTATTCCACTGTGATGTTTTTCATAAAGCATTCAAATAAAAATAGAAAAAGCTTCAGTTGTAGTCATCTGGACTCAGTTTGAAAAAATAGACGTTTCGACTCTCATCCAAGAGTCATTGTCAATAAAAGAATTTAGATCGAGAACTCCGATATTAATACTGTTCTGTGGTAAGACCCGCCCATTGGGAGGAGCCTTCCTGAAGTAGAAAGAGTTGTTTGTTTCAACAGAAACTCCCCCCTTGTATCTACCAAGCTAGCCTATTCAGAATCTTAATGGGCTATTAGAATGAACAATGAGGGATTACATCGACACATTCAAATAAAAGTAAAGTGGTTTGCCAACATTATTCCAAAGCCCAAAAAAAAATATTTAAAATAAATATTTCATATTTAAATCATATTTAAAAACATCCTATTCATTCCTTGCCTAGTTTAAGTGTAGAACTTCAGGCACATTTAAGGCTTTGATTTACGTTTATTGCTGTAGCTGCGACACAAATCATCTGAATAGTCCAGAATTGCATTTGTGGAGCCATTTCAAACTGCCGTACTTCATTGTAACTGTTAAACTCTGCTCCACTTAGAGTCAGCAACTTGTCAAACACATTGTTCATCCCAAATCCCCCAAAGTCGAACGCCCTGCTACAGAAAAAGGCCAAGAGCTGTCAACAAAGGGGCGGACGTTTTAAATTTATATTTTCCTTAAGTGCAAACTAATTTGACATCTATTTCCAGTCGCATGGCTTCGTATCACGTATGACGTGTGTATTATCCATCACCGGCCACAGCTCATCCCACTCCTCACATCGGACCGACCAGACGCTTTGATTTATAAACCAATAGAGCTTGTTTTATGTGGGATTGATCCGGCCGCGTCGCCACCAGTGAAGCATTCCTTTGTCTATATTCAGAGTGACAGCAGGTAATAACGGCCCGACACTCAGAGCCACGCCGGCTAGAAGTGTTTACCGCCGCCGTCTCACCTTCCATTATTAAGCCACGTTTCAGACACGAGGGAAAATGTTGTTAGTTTGTGCAGTGGGAAACAGACAGACCGGCATTTGTGGCACTTCAGGACAAAGCTGTGAGACCCAAACGTGTTACACCAAATATCTGTCAAAGTGCGACTCTAGCTCTGACAATGCCGTATGGTAATTGTGTCAAATCATGCTTTCGACGGAGGAAGTAGGGCCTTTAATGGAGTCATCAGTCAATGACAACCAAAATGTGTATTTGTCGACTAATTATTTCATTCAGATTATATTACATGAGATAACAGCAGGAAGGAGAGATCAAGGAGAGAGATATTGGAAGGTTTAGAGACTGAATAATGAGTTTAATGTGCCTTTTTGATATAAATATGCCTTTTCCTAATAGTTTTGTGTCTATAGCAGCTGTAATCTTGTGTTTTCTTGTGCTTATAGTCATGTGTGGTCTCGTGAGTGCAGTTTTGGTCAGAGACATGCTCAGATCGTAGAAATAATGAAACGTTTTTAGAACTTTTGGCTTCAGTCGACTAATCGATTGGCAGCAGTGTATGTGTTTAGTTAATCAGCAATGTCGACTACAGCCCGAGTGCAAAGTGCATTTAAAAGAATATAGTCTAATAGCTGCTCATGTGATTTGATTCAAGCCTGCAGTACCTCTATCTGACCACAACATCACAAATAAAGTAACATATATTTCGTCATTAAAACACATGAGTTTAGTATTGTGTCCAAACCACATCTTGGTACTATAGCAGTTCATATGGAGCAGTGCTGAGAAGTGCTAGAAATGGTTTCACTTTTTTGTTTCTTGCTTCATCAGTCTTTGATGTGTCGCTGCCGTGTGTTTTAGTTGTAGCTGCAGTTGTGATATTGACAAGTTGAGTTGATTTATGATATGGGCAAACTTGAATTACACTTATATTAACTTTATTGATGGGGTTGACAAAACACTAAAGTCAAACACAATATTGTTCATGTTCGAGGTGAGGTGATTAATTCAAGTAAAAGTTTCAAGAAAAATGCCACTAATATGCGGTAGGACTATAATTTAAACTATAAATTCTGCAACTACGAGTGCCAAACACCGAACCAGATGTTACTGTTCCTTTATGATTTATACTTTAGTCTTCAGTAGCATAAATATCTCGTATACAGTATGGATGTCGTGAGAAGCACCGGTCGAGTGTTTATGGATTTTATATAAAACTTGAGACATTTCATTTCACCCACAGCGTCCGTCCCGTTTTACACAATTCCGTTTCCAATCTCTTTTTTTTCTATAGCTCTTTATTTCCCTTGATTTATTTATCCTATTGCGATGCATACACCCGGAGCTGGGCCCGACGAAGCCGTACGTCAGCGAGCTTCAATCTCCCTCCGTCTCTCGTTTCCAAGCAATCGCTCTCAGATGTCCCGCGTCCGGTGGACCCCCATATCTCCCCCCATCTCCCCCCATCTCCCCCCGCACACTGAGAGACACTGAGCGCTCTGATTTGTCCGTCTGATAGTGCTGTCAGCGAGGACTCGATGTCGGACAGAAGGAATCTATTACAGGATCGGTTTGGCCGTTGCAATTAGGTGGCAACGGGAATTTCGCATTTCACTTTTCTCCTCGGTAACGCTCGGCTCTCCGGGGGTTTTGAAAAAAGGATCGAGTGATGTAGTGTGATGGCTGGCTGGGGAAAAGAAAAGGATTACGGGAGTCGGGGAAGCGCCGGTCCGACTTGGGAGGTGTTTATGCATTATATATAAAGATCTCCGTAGCAATTCTACTGTTTTCTTTTGTAGTTGCGACGGAAAACTTGCACTAATTGGAGATCGCTTCACAAATGAGCAACATTTTCCCTCGCTCGTGTTTATCATCAGCTTTGGCATGGAAAGTATAGGAAAGTATAACTAATTATGACTTTATACAAAGGCGTCTTCCAGTTGATCACATCTGCTGTAAAATGCAGTGGAAGCTTATATCGCTGCCACACAGTTATTTACTGATTCTTTGTTGTTTTGAACCTTTGGTATAAAAAAATATATATGTATCTGTTTGGAATTGTTGTAGATGGTCAGGATGGTGTTTGCAGCTTAAGAAAATCAGGGTACAACAAATAATTGATGAGTTGAGATTAAATTTGGAACTAGCCAATGTTTGAAGAGAAATTCATTTGGACATTTATTTTTACGGGCAAAAATACAATGTAAAAAATAAAAATGCATTTTCCCTACATGTGTTTTTTGTGCACCCACTTGTATTAACCATAAACAAAATTATACATACCGTATTTTCTGGACTATAAGTCGCACCGGAGTATAAGTCGCACCAGCCAAAAAAATGCATAATAGAGAAGAAAAACATATGTAAGTCGCACTGGAGTATGAAATGCAGTTGCAAGTGTGAAAATAACAAATAATATCACATATAAGTCGCTCCGGAGTATAAGAATAAGTAAATAAGTATAAATATAAGTATATGTCGCACCCCGGCCAAAACTATGAAAAAAGATGCCACTTATAGTCCAGAAAATACGGTATTCAACACAATTATTTGATCATTTTTATTGTGCTTGCCAAAACTCAAATGTTGAAGTCATTTCACATTCAAATGAACTGTCTCCAGTGTAATCTCTGTCATCAATGACCAGCCCCTCCTTTATTTATGACTACCTCACCTAACATATCAAACCCACTTCTAACTTTTCACCCACTGATATTGACCGCGTTCCCCCCCGAAGTCTGTAACTCACCCGTTGCTATTGACAGCCGTTACGATTTACGTCCCTCTATCGCGGTGAAAACTGCCGAAGCATCATCTGTCTCCTGCTGCGTGCCAGATTTATCAGTTCCCCCCCTCGTCCCAGCGTAGTACCACCACGACGGCGCCGGAGAGGATGCCACGGGCCGGCGGGGACACTTGATGAACACTTCTTGTGCTCGACTAATTAAAATCTTTCCCTTTTCTCTCGCCACGTGATTAAGCCATATTTTAGCAGGAAGACATGGGTCACACTTTAGCCTCAGAGTTGTTATTTTGCAGCTCGAGTAGCAGGTGTTGGAGTGTGTGCGGCGGAAAGGGTTGTATTTGCATGTTTTGGAGCAGGAAATGAAGGGTATGAACATGTGTTTGTAGCATAAAAATAAAAGGGGACAAACTAGGAAGACGATGGGAAGAGTGTGCACTTGTTCTTGTAGCAGTGTAGTTGCCCGTGGTTAGGCTAATAGGATACAGCATAAGGTTTTGACACTGCATTTTTCTGATATATTAAACTGCGGGAAGACTCCACTGGGGTTTAATTGGGGAGATCCGGAAATGTGAGGTCAATTAAAGGGGCTGCACCTGATTTTCACTGTTTTGAAATGTGAAAAATAGAACTATTTCCTTTTCCCGGTTTTGTCGCATGTAAGAAAATAATTCTGTTTTGCTCCAGTGCAGATATGTTGTAAAATCATCTATTCAGGTGAAAATGAGACTATTTGTGTCTATTTATAGAGCGTTTTATCCTCAGAGAAGCAGGGAGGAGCGTTAGCATGCTAATGTTTGTTAGCTTTACCCGAGTGCTTATAAAGTCATCGTGGTGAATATTCCAGGTGCTGGGAATGCATGAGGTGAGTGAGCGATGCATGTGGACTTCTGTAAACTACTAGTATTTTACGTAAGAGGGAATTTCATTATAATGTCTGAAATCATTTACTTTGTTTCTTTTTGTTTTTTCATGTAATGTTGATGTTGGAACTGATTTGAAAAAATCCGGCTTGTTCTGTTTGTCTTCAAAATGTGGAGCTCCACTTCCTGCTCCATTCAAGTCTTTTTAACACAAAGCGGAGAGGAAGTTACAGATGGAACATCACAGGTTACCTTTACTGTGAATACATGTATATGTTTATCTATATGTTTATCAAAGTAAGTGGTTTTGTCTCTAAGCTAACGCTAACATACAATAAATGTATCAATAATGTAAAAAACTCCACAGACAGAAGTAACCGGTTTACAAAAACACTCACCTTTGCAATTAATGTACATTTATCTTAAGCGTGTCTGTTTCAAATTCAAGTTAGCCTTTAGCTTTGAGACAAAAACACTTGTATAAACACGGTGACATATTACATGGTACATAAAAGTATTAACATGCTGCCAGTGATTATCCACCTGGAACTCGCTCTCTGCTGTGAGATCATTTTGATTTATGTATTTATATAAATATATGTTTTTTTTATTGTTTATTGCTATGGCAATTCCCATAATTCTGAAAAGCCTGGATTTAAACTATTTTATGCCTCTGACACAATAACCCTGCTTAAAAAACCCATGTACAGTATTGTTATATGGCATGAGTTGCAACAATTAGAATGAAATGATTATTACCATAGATATGACATACTCTGCTATAGCTCAGACCTTATCATCTTACAAAAAAAGTAACATAAAAGCAATAAGTCTTCTAAATATTGTCCCGTTACACATCGTATCATGTTCCCTGTATTTGTTCTGCACATGAATAATTGAGTACACGCATTAAACTCCACGTTTTGTAATCTCCTCGAAGATGTATAGTTGTCTTTAGCGCGGATGGAAAAGTCTGCCTTGTTTTTCTTTGTGTTTTTTACACCACAGAAGCAGCGCAGTGGCCCGGGGGAGCTTTTGTGCTTTGTGGAGAGCTGCACATTCAACAACTTCTAAATGATCTTTGTGTAGTTATTATGATTTACAGTACGTCAGCTGGAGGGAGGACCTGCTGCCCCTGCTTCCCACGCTACCGTTTATTATACAGGCTTTGAGCTGCACCACACCTGCATTATGGCTAATATGCAAAACTATAAGTGAAGGAAAATGCAGTAAGAAGTTAATATATCACAGTATTCAGACAAAAAGCTTCATATCATCTGATTCAGCACTTGTAATTGTGACTGTTCAAACCCTTTTTCAGCCCAGTATTGGACTAGTTAGTGCCCTGGGGTAACGTGAGGGTGCTAAGCTCACTCACTCGCCTCATTCATACGTAGTTTGAATGGATATTAACATACAAAACAGCATTGACTGGTTAGTTTAACTACTGAGCTTGATTGCATTGTGGCATTTTACAGTTTTGCTTTGAGGAGCCTCTCTGCTGCTGTTTAATCTGTTCTAAATGTGCTGAGTAGTTCAGGGGCCAAGTTATTAATACACTTGAAAAATCATTTGAGAAAACAAAAATTACTGAAGCGTACAAAACGTAATGAATTGTAGTTCTTAAGGAAGTGATGAAAGCGGATAAGTTTTTTTATCCATAATTTTGATTGCTTGGTTGAACAATGAACTAATTTTCTTTGTGGCTGAGGGAGCTGCCTGGACCCATGCTGTAATGCAGTATGAAATATGAGAGGAAATCATGGCCTGCGTCTGATTAGTTTAAAGCAATTTCAATTTCTTTGTATTATTTTTGATATTTTCTGTTTGTTTGTGTTTGTCCAATTTTAGTTGGGGGTCCAGGAGTTCATCAACCAATTGCATTTTATCAGTTTTATTTCAGATGTATTTGAAATGTTTGGGGAAATACTAATACCAAGGCAGCCAAAACATGTTTAAAAAGAGCATAAAATGTCCACTTTCACTTTATAGACTCAGAATTTACAGTTCAAAAATACTTTTCTCATGTTTTTATTGTTTCTTTATCAATATGCCCTATCACTTATCAAGTCTCTATTGAAATTGATTGGAATCTGTAAAAGCCATCCATCCATCCATCCATGTTCTACCGCTTATTCACCATTGTTATTACAAAAAGCGGTACATGTCTATGGGATTGGTCGTGATCTATGAAGGTGACTCACCTCATTGTTTTTGCAGTCCCATTCTTCTCATTAAACAGACCTGGCTAGTCACCACAACTCTGAAACAATGCAGTCTCGGCCAACACATCATCTGTTCCCAATCCTCCATCACCGATTATTCGACATAATGCTTAAATTAGAGCTAAATGGTTTTAACTGCACCGTCTGTGTGAAAAGCGGTGATAAGAAAAGGCCTCTCGTGGCGTATATACTTAAGCTCTTGGAACCACATGGCTTGAGCCAAACGGCGTCCTGCAAGGCCTGTGACAGCTTTAATTTTGAAACTAGCGGTCAGTGTGATTAGCAAACGGTAGGGTTTTTTTGACAAAGTGGACCTACTGCCTTCGCCGCCCTGCTGGGAGGGAGGGGAGCTGCGGTGGAGGGACAGTGAGAAGATTGCACAGCCACGGCTATTTTTCCCAGATGTTTTATTGAACTGAATTCTATTGTCATGTAAAACGGCACATGCACTGGGGAAACATGGCATCAATAATGTGTGAAACATGGCGACAGTTTAACATACTGTAAACTGTATGTATCAAACTACCTTGAAAACTGGGATAATCTGGAATGTGAATTAAACAACATACAATAATAATAATAATAATAAATCTATCAGTCATATCCTATCATCAACATACATGGGTTTAATATGTGACTATTTTCAAACTGATTATACAGAAACAAAATCATCTTACTCGTGATTGTCCATAAGATCATTTGTTGCATAATTATGTAAACATTCAGCAGCATTTTTTGCTCTTCCATTTTCATTTTCACTCATTGGGCTGTGGTTTCTTTATTTAATTCACCTTTTTTGTGCAACGGGGGGAGCTCGCTTTCACCTCCGCAGAATTGGTTCCAGGTTTGGTCTTGGTTTAGTCCGAGCGGACTGGAGAAAAAGCCCATGGACATATGCTTTATTCCCCGGGGATAAAAGCGAGCTCTGCGTGGCTCCTACTCACGTGAACACGTAACTGTGGCACTTGCCCCGCCTTGAGCTCGGTCTCCGTTCCCCTGGGTTTCGGAGCATATGTCCTGGACTAGTCCAAGGCCAGGTCCAGGATAACAAGGACTACATGAGTCACGTGCAGTACAGCGTTAGGGTTTAAGGACTGTAGTAAAGTCTGATTGTACGTGCAGCTCGTCCTCTCGTGTTGTGCTGTCAGTCTGTGCCGCTTTTATGCAGACTGGACAAGGATTTTTGGTGATTGTGATAGTGACGTGGGGATTTATCCAGTTTCCAAATTAGATGTTGCTCTCTAAGCTGAGCATATGCAAGTCTGCACGGCCCAGTCTGGCCCAGACGGCGCAGTACAGGTGTCCAATGCTGGAGGTGGAGGTGTCCAGCTTTAAGAGCCGAGCTGCACTGTTCATGTGAGTGACAGAAATATTGTAACACGGGAAATGCACCACACCAGGCCCTACGCTTTCAGCAATGTTAGATGTTAGCAAATTGCCTCCTCAACGCTCCTGTTACCACTAAGATCGTGGGCAAAATATGACTCATTGTCTGTTTGCAAAGACAAATCTGGTGACTCCTGGGCACACACAGACAAGAGCCGTGCAGATGCCATATATGGGCTACATTTTTAATATCGGACCGGACTGAAAATCTGAAAAAGTTTTCCAATATCGCCGAGAACCAATCCATCCCTTTATTTATAGTTTGGTTTTGGGGCAGGGAACAATAGAGCGTGGCACTCTGCAGTCAAGGGCCCGTGTCCAACACCGTAAACACTTTGTAACTCACTGAACACGACAGGACTTCTGCTGCTCCAGACGTGCACCGTGTGAGCAGCGGTGACAGCACGGGACATGTGACCCAGCCTCTGCAGCCAAAAGAGCTCCAGGACCATCGCCAACTAAATCACAAAAAGAAAAACAAGAAGTGAATACAGTTTGTCTTAATCAACAAATAGATTCCCTTTGTTTTCTTATTAACGTTTCTGATGCTTGCAGCTTTGATACGTAAAGACACAGTGACAAACCAATCCAAAAGGCAATGAAAGTGAAGATTGGACCACAGACTGTTCAAGTGCCACTACACGACTCACAAAATGAGCCTGAGATGGGGTTTACACGAACAGAGGAGTTATAAAGTGAAGGTAAACCACAAATAATCTGTAACAATACATATAGTACATAAAGTCTAACCGGACCAGCCTCTTACAGTAAAGGCATCATTTGTAGGACAACTAAAGAGCAATATCTGAATTTCAAATGAAAGAAAATACCATGTGAAATCACTGCAAGAGGAAAAATCATCTACATTTTACAGGGAATAAAACAATTGTATCATTCTTGGTTGAATTGTTCCTATGGATTTTTCACCTTTGGGCTGAAGCATCTTAATTTTCCAGTTGGCGGGGAGTTGATGTGCTCAGATATGATTTATTGATCATGTTGAGCGTATTAGTTTACCCACTGTGTTCAGTTCAAAAGCAATAAGACATTTCACACCCTCTGTTCTGCACAAATGCAATCAAACTAAACTAATTATACAAACTGGGGACAGAGAAGTGATTTGTAAAAAGCTGGAGCAACGCAAAGCTCGAGCTTCAGTAAGAGCCACGTAATGTTAGAAATCACAGACAGAATCCAGCCCATTCATAAGCACTTTATGACTCTTTAATATGTATATATACTGAGATGCAGGAAAGGGCCACTCCCACAGGAAGCTGGTAATTCTTGCTGTTGCTTTGGCAGACGATTGGTGCTGCTTTGATTTGTGTCCCCCATTTTGAACACGCAGCAGTAATGTTAGTACAGCATAAAGTTGTGCTGCTGTTTTCTTTTTGTATCCACAACTTGATTAGAAAGCCACAAATCAGCGTAAATGTTACTTGTGATTCTTGTACTGAGTGTAGATACAAAGCAGCTTTTATTTAGATTAAATTGTGTTTAAGATGAGGGTGTAAAATATATATATATATATATATATATCTCAACTTCCAGCTACTCAAATAATAATAAACTTATAATAATAACTATAACTAATAATAATATTTTGTGTTGAAAATGATTCTATTGTCTAAAAAAACATTCCGTTATCATCATGGTGTCAAAATTGATAAAGTATCGAGAGCCTTTTCCTCAGTATTGAAAAAAAAATCATAATTGTAACGTTTTTGTACAGAACTATAATTGAATCCTCCTCTCCATAAGTCAATTAATTCCCCAAAAATACATTGTGTCTTTGCATACATTGACTTTATAGTTTCATGAACACACTTGTCTGTCCGAGCATGTCTACCTCTCTGATATTCATTTTACATCATACGCTTTCATCGTTCTTTAATAAAAAAACATATTGAATTTAAATGAATAGGACGGCTAAAAGGAAAAGTAACTCTCATCAGCTTTTTCATCAGTCATAATTGATATTTGAGGCCCTCTATATTTCGCAGCGGCCCGAGACCTTCCTCCTCTTCCCCTGAAATGAGCTTTTGAAACGGCTGAGGTGGTGGAAACGGAATTGGTTGTGTGTCGGTGCATGAGAGAGTGGGATTATCCTGCCGTAATGTCAGCCTTATTAAACACTATTACAGTCAATGGATCAGGAGCGGATGGGCCCGGATGGACTGGACAGCCTCGGTGTGTGAAGAGAGATTAGAAAAGCATAAATGAGGCTTTTGGTACACAGATATAATCCCAGAATGAGGCCTCGTCCAAGGAAATGTGCATTAAGTATTATTACATTATGTTTATGAATAGAATATTCTGGTGTGTTGTCAGTGAGAGAATACACACCACACACACACTCTACACACACACCACACACACACTCTACACACACTCTACACACCCACCACACACACACTACACACACTACACACACACACACACACACACACTACACACACCACACACACACTCTACACACACTCTACACACACACCACACACACACTCTACACACACTCTACACACCCACCACACACACACACTACACACACTACACACACACACACACACACACACTACACACACCACACACACACTACACATACACCACACACTCTACACACACTACACACACACCACACACTCTACACACACTCTACACACACACACACACACTCTACACACACACCACACACACACTACACACACTACACACACACACACACACACACACACACTACACACACCACACACACACTACACATACACCACACACACTACACACACACCACACACACACTCTACACACACTCTACACACACTCTACACACACACTACACACACACTACACATACACCACACACACTACACACACACCACACACACACTCTACACGCACTCTGCACACACTCTACACACACACCACACACACACCACACATACACCACACACACTACACACACACCACACACACACTCTACACATACTCTACACACACTCTACACACACACCACACACACACTACACATACACCACACACACTACACACACACCACACACACACTCTACACACACTCTACACACACACCACACACACACTACACATACACCACACACACTACACACACACCGCACACACACTCTACACACACTCTACACACACACCACACACACACTACACATACACCACACACACTACACACACTCTACACACACACCACACACACACTACACATACACCACACACACTACACACACTCTACACACACTACACACACACACTCTACACACACTCTACACACACACCACACACACACTACACATACACCACACACACTACACACACACCACACACACACTACACATACACTACACATACACCACACACACTACACACACACTACACACACACCACACACACTACACACACACCACACACACTACACACACCACACACACCACACACACTACACACACACCATACACACACCACACACACTACACACACCACACACACCACACACACTACACACACTACACACACACCACACACACTACACACACACACACACACCACACACACTACACACACACTACACACACACTACACACACTCTACACACACTACACACACACACTCTACACACACTACACACACACCACACACACTACACACACACTCTACACACACCACACACACTACACACACACCACACACACTACACACACACCACACACACTACACACACACCACACACACTACACACACACCACACACACTACACACACACTACACACACACCACACACACTACACACACACTACACACACACACCACACACACTACACACACTCTACACACACTACACACACACACACCACACACACTACACACACACTACACACACTCTACACACACACCACACACACTACACACACACTACACACACACCACACACACCACACACACTACACACACACCACACACACTACACACACACCACACACACTACACACACACTACACACACACACCACACACACTACACACACTCTACACACACACCACACACACTACACACACACTACACACACTCTACACACACACACCACACACACTACACACACACACCACACACACTACACACACTCTACACACACTACACACACACCACACACACTACACACACACTACACACACACTACACACACACACCACACACACTACACACACACTACACACACACTACACACACACACCACACACACTACACACACTCTACACACACTCTACACACACTACACACACTACACACACACCACACACACTACACACACTCTACACACACTACACACACACTACACACACTACACACACACCACACACACTACACACACTCTACACACACTACACACACTACACACACACCACACACACTACACACACTCTACACACACTACACACACACTACACACACTACACACACACCACACACACTACACACACTCTACACACACTACACACACACTACACACACTACACACACACCACACACACTACACACACTCTACACACACTCTACACACACTACACACACTACACACACACCACACACACTACACACACTCTACACACACTACACACACACTACACACACTACACACACACCACACACACTACACACACTCTACACACACTACACACACACTACACACACTACACACACACCACACACACTACACACACTCTACACACACTACACACACACTACACACACTCTACACATTTCAAAAGGCACATACCATGAAGTAGAGCTGGAGTCAACAGTATAAATTCTTGCCTATTGCATCTAGAAGTCGACTGATTGAAGCTCTCAACTGTTTCATTATCTTTACGACCTGACTCAAAGTGCATTTACAAGACTGCAAGCTCATAAAAGTACACGCAAAAACAACTATTTATTAAAAGAAGAATTACTAGTAAATAGTATTATTTATGTACATTCATTTATGTTTACACTTGGTCCTGGTTTAACTCTGATGTAGACTTGGTTGGGTCCTGTTCTTGTCCCGTTCTAGTCCAGGTTTAGTCCTGGTTTAGTCCTGGTCTAGTCCTTGTTTAGTCCTGGTTTAGTCCTGGTCTAGTCCTTGTTTAGTCCTGGTTTAGTCCTGGTTTAGTCCTGGTTTAGTCCTGGTTTAGTCCTGGTTTAGTCCTGGTTTAGTCCTGTTTTAGTCCAGGCCCACTTTAGTCCTGTTGTGGTGTTGTGCACGTGTGACGCACACTCACCACTACGACTTTTCTCTTTTGTGTTGTATAAATATTTGATGATGAAGTCGACAAATAAATCAAACAATCAATCAAACTTTATTGTTCTAACGCTTTACAACAGCAGCAACTGAACCCAAGTGCTTTCCATAAGTGCATTCACATACTTTAAAACAAAGTCAAGATGCTCTTTAAAGCAATAGAAATACACTTATTTATTCAACTGTGAACAACACATCTTTGGCTTTGAACTGAGACGCCATCGACTGTAACAAATGAACCCAGTTAACCACTAAAGGCATACAGCCCTAATATGAGACACAATGTCCTCAAATATCTTACAATATATTACAGACTGAACATTTTAGTGAGATTTTTTTAAAATGTTTATAATATGTCTTTTTAGAGCTCTATCTCACAATAAAGATAAAACATGTATAATGTGTTCTCCAAGTCAGGAAAGTGAGTGTTTAGCTAATTGCAGCTTAATTGTTCTCAATTTGCTGCTTTTCCAATTGACATCTTTCTGAAGCGTTTGCCTGGATCTGTAAATCACATGTTGATCTTCTCTCTCTCGTGTTGTGGTTTGGAGCTACAGTGACAGTATTTGTTCCCAACGCCACGTTTTATTCAGGAATATGTGACATCACATCTCATTGTGTTACTCAGGTGAAATTGTACTTGATATCTGGCAGTGCAACAGTGAGAAGCCTAAGTATGCACGCTGCTTTAAATAGAGATTCTGCCTTGTATCTGCGAGACAGGAAATGTGCTCATGATATAATACTGAAACCATTGCCCACACCAGTTTGGCGCCCACAGAAAAAGCAAGTTTATGTACCATTAAAAATTGTGAATGTTTTTAAATGTCCTTATTTTAGATCACCATAAGAATGTTAATCGATATTGCTCACTTAATGTCATCAAATTGTAAGCTGTCTTTTATGAATGTTGTGAAAATCGAGCTTTTCAGCAAACACAAAAGACAATTTTATGAGGATCTAAACACAATTGTTAGGATTTGTTTCCACCACGTCTGACATTGTAACAGTGGAACAGTGTGCAGAATGCTCTGTAGTACTCATGTACTCCAACACCTGGCACACTTTACTCACCCACTTTTAAGCAACAACACCACAGTGTAAAAATGACCCCATTGCTATTCTTACATAAGCCAAATGAAGCTGCTGCAAACAGAAAGCAGCTTTCAGCTCTCGTTTGTCACCTGTTGTTTGAATGTTTAAGGAGGTATCGGTATATTATGCTCTTTGAGGGGTATTAAACTATAACGTGGATCATTATTTTACATTTTGTTCATTTTAAAACTCAATATTGCTCTAAAGCTGCTTCGGGTCCCATGACATTAGACTTCAGAACTGATAAGCACCGCCTCTTTTTCATTTACCCTATTTTTATTATTGAAATGTGCAATGTGACATTTTTTAACACTGCATGAATGATCCGGCGTTTGTGAATAATCAGGACTCATCAAATGATCAAAATGGAGCGTAGGATCTGTGCAACACAAAAGTCTATTATATATTTGCTATAGTCAAATTTAGCATTTACTTTTTAGTTTAATGTAAATTATAGCAAAATCAAAACAAATATGTTGATAGTGATAGGCACTGCATATCTTGGAACTGGTGTCAATACTGTGCTTGATAATTCCTAAGTTTTCACACAAATCGACTAAGTTCAGTGACATGGAGTTGTATCCATATGAATGTAATGATATCACATCAAGCCTCCTGTGTTTTCTTACTCCAGTTGCAGTGAAATTCGGGGGTTGCAGGTGTGTTCCCTGAAAGAGTCTTCCTGAAGTCATTACAAAATTCCACTAGTTATAATTAATTTGTGATCAATAATAGCCCAATCCAGCTTCTCATCCCATTCCAAACCCTCCGGCGTTCTCTTGCATGCGAGTGACGCTCAGGCAGGTTACAGGTGTGTCTCCCTGCCATCCTCACATCATTAACGAGCCAGATCCGTGCTCCAGTTGTGCTCGCTCTCCTCTAATTACTGGCAAATGTTCCCCCGCTCATCCTGTGACGGCACACTTCATCACGACGGCGACTGCGTGAAGCACCTCGTGTCCTTTTGCTAAGTAAGTTCCCCGACGCACAAAGCCGAACCGCATTAGAGCGGCGACGATCTGCGGAAGGTGCGCCCGCTGCCAAGGAAAAACGGAGACGCCAACCCCATCCACACCTGGAAAGGTTAGGTGTTTTTGGGCTGAAGAATGGGCAGTCGTGATCACAGCGGGGAGCGTAGGTGGGCAGCGGATATGATGTAATGATATAATGATACAGAGATGGCATAATGGAGCTAGAGTGGGATTAAAATACATCAGTCAGTGCAGGCGCCTCAGTCCTGCACAGCCTCATCATCATCTACCTGTTCTCTAAGTGTGTCTCTTATATCAGTGCAATGAGCGAGTGCGGCATTAACCTGTGTCCTATATCACAGCCACGCCCACTGCACGCCGTTATGTCCTCGCCGTTCAATCAATCTGTTGTTTTTTAATTAGGTTTTGACCTTGTGAGAGATGGTCATAGCAGACTGCAGATGATGTACAGAATCAAAAGTTCTCTTCTCTCGTCGTTCCAGTTTTTGTTTCATATTGTGTGATGTTTAATTTGGTGAATGTCAAATTTATGTTTAGAAAATGCTAGGGCTAAGCAGAAAAAATAAAATAAAATAAATAAAATAAATAAAATAAATAAAATAAATAAAATAAATAAAATAAATAAAATAAAATAAAATAAAATAAAATAGATTGATAGTTTATTGATTAAATAATCATCAAATGGGGCGGCACGGTGGCATTGTGATTAGCGCTTCAGTCTTGGGTTTGACTCCCGGGCAGCAGGGGGCCTTACTGCGTGGAGTTTGCGTGGTGTTGGACTTCCTGGTTAAATAAATAAATAAAGTGGCATTTGATTAATTGCCCTAATGCTTGGAATTTTTGCAAATATCCAAAATGTTCTCTTATTTGAAGGGATTTCTACACCTGTTTGGCACCATTCACACACACACACACACACACACACAAAAACACACACACACACACACAAAAACACACACGCACGCTCGCATGCACGCTCGCACGCACGCACACGCACGCACGCACACACACACACACACACACACCTAAACATGCACACACACTCATAACAGAGGTGTCTTGCCAATGACACAGTAATAATATGCACTTGTGGGGATCTAACCACCAAACTCGCCCAGTATGTAAATCAGACCACAACTTTTACCTGATATCTTTCTATGCAGTCATTAAGTGCCTGAAGTTTAAACCAGGACACAGACGTGATCCAATGGATCTCCACAAACTGACGCCATGTTTGGTTTGGAATTAGGATCCGTCTGCACAATACACCCACACAATGACGAGAGAAGTCTTCTGTCGCACTCATCACCGACGGATCATTTAAAGGAACAGAATTTGTGACAAAAACACACACACTTTTATGTGTGTTATGCAGCTAGTTAAATATTCTGAGAACTTTGTCAAACAATTTCTCTCTGCCTCTTCACACTTTCTGAAACGTGTTGCTGACAGACCAGAAATATCCTAACAAAAAAGTCTCATTCTGATGATAATTCAGAGATGAACAGTAGTTTTCAATATGTTTTGCAAGAAAAAGAGTTTTATGTGGCACACTGGACGGCTATTTTTGTACAGTACAACTTTTTCATTTTGTGCTCTTTTAATTGCAGCGTTTTGTGTTTTATTAAACTTTTGCTCAAAGTCCAAATGAAGAACTCTTACTAGAGCGAAAGAGCGTCTCACCCACGTGTTTGAACTGATCCATTTTCATTCCACCGCTGCTCCATTATGTGGCCATGTCGATCTGTATCATTATCTTTCTTCTTTTGCCTGGGCTTTTCTATGTTTCAGAAGACACTGCAATGGTTTACTTTGCACTAGACGCGTTTATGCTAATGCAGCCTCTGCTAAAAGCAATTTGCTGTTAAATTAAGCAGCATGTTAGGAATACAGTCAGCGTCAGTCCTGGCAAAATGAAGAAATGGGTTTAGGAAATTCATTAGATTTCCATCAACATCTATTATTCTTTAACTTGTCTTTTTATTTGTGGCATGGTAAGTTTTAAGTTAAATATATGTATGGATTTCCACAGATAAATCCACACAGGTTTTATTTGTGGAAATCCATCCGTATATTAGAAGTGTTACAAGAGACATCCTGCTGTTTATGAGATCCTCGTATATTTGTACAACAATACTGCGTCATAACCTGTCCAAACTGTGATGCACATATCTCTCATCATGTTTCTTTGAAGGAAACATTCACAGATGCAAAACTCACGTCATCGGGATCAGGCCGATAAAGGAGAAGAACTAACATGTTATTCACTGTTGACCCAGTGTGCACATTTTAAGCCAAAAAATAGACTAAATTTAAAAGAAAGTCATGTTTTTTTTCTTTTGTATTGGTAATGTTAAAACATGTTACAAAGTGTTGCTTTAAGGTCATCTTTACGTTATTTTATCAGGCATTTTTAAAAAGCTAGAAAACTGTACGAAAACATATTTAGTGTTTTATTAGTGCTGCGTGAAAGGGATGTCAAGATTATTAAGTGTTAATTGTGATCATTTTGGTCACAATATAATTGTTAAAAAAAACAATAATAATCAGAAGCAAAATTAAGTCTTATATATTGTCCAAAAAAAGTACCTTCATCTAAATAACTTTTTTCTGGTAGTTTTTTCTGGTAGTTAACTTTATTTTGTCTTTCTGAAAGTTACTTTTCATAAAGCCATTCAAAAACTTGACACATTAGACCACAGGAATGTCCATGAAATATAAATTAAATGCAATTTATTTGTTATGTGACCTTTGCTTTTTACTCCACCTAAAGCAAATAATGTTAAATGTCTGTATTTCAAAATGTTTCTTTCTTTTCTTTCTTTTCTTTTTTGTAGCTGTCTCTTTTACAGTGCAGAGTCCATGAAGTCCTTGTTTTACAGTACACAGCAGCGCCTTGTCTCCATGGTGAGATTTAGAGTCGTCCGTGGCGCTGCTTCGCTTCAGCTAAGTGATGTTGTTGGAGGTTTTAACGTAGTTGGTCTGACACCGGAGTCTTCGGACGCACCATAAACAAAGCCATAAAGGTGTGACCTCTCCAGTCCATAAAAAAAACAACGCACGATAATGTCACTGCGGAAACGAGAGCGCCTCGCCGCACTGGCCGAGCCCAAACCCAGTGCCTGTGGTTTATTAGTGTGCTTTAATTGCGTCTTTATGTCTTTTTAATGCTCGAAATGTAAAGCGTAATAAATGTTTAATTACTTTTTCAATGACTAAATAGTTTATGGGTGTAGTTTTCTCAAGTTGGCTGGATTTAAGGTCAGTTAATTAATCTGTTTTGTAGAGGGCAGTGAAATGCTAAAAAGTTAAAAAAGAAGAATAGTTGATCATTTTTTAATCTACATAATCTATGTCTTTCTTCAAAATGGTACTTGAGTATTGAAAAGTACACTTATTTTTGAAGCCTCACAAATATATATTTTTTGTTCCATTTCTTAAGTTTATTAGCTTTGTACCTATGCAGTTATTTGATTTTGGGCTTACAGATTTTAACAATGCTCAAAGTAAGACGAGTTAATTTACAAAAAAAAATGTATACGATTTTTTTTTAAAAGCAAAAGTTAAAAATAAAAAAATAAAAACTTGTTGACAGATTATAATTTACTCTTTGTGGTGTTTTCAAAAGCCAAATCTATTTTAGAGCAACAAAACTATTATTCCATTCCATCTTGAGCAAATCACTGTTATTATTATTAATAACAGTGTTATTTTAATTTATTAATACGTGCAGAAGATTATATCAAAAAGAGAAACAAACTTAGTGACACATTTCGAAACCGAGATATCCGTTTTTACAAATGAACTCTTAAAAAGTAGGTTAACATTCAGAATTTAACTCCTTCACTGTCACATCTTCTCACATTACACCTGTTTCTCTCTCAACACACTCCCAGTTTGCTCCTCTACTCGCTGACAACGTCGCCCCATTTCCGTCCTCTCCTGGGGACGTCTCTCGAGTGACATTTTACAGTTTGTCAAGACATATCATCATATTTACCTTCCATAAACAGCTCCACACGACCGACTTTTCCCATGCGGACTCTAGTGTTGTTTTTGGTGCAAATTAAAAATGTGCGCCTGCATCGGAACCTACGTAATGAGAACAACAGGTGCGCGCGAGTGCGTGTGTGTGTGTGTGTGTGCGTGTGTGTGTGCGTGTGTGTGTGCGTGTGTGTGTGCGTGTGTGTGTGTGTGTGTGTGTGTATGTGTGTGTACCTGTGAGGCTTGTGTTTGAACAAATGCTTTAAAACTGTTTTGTGTGTGCAGTGGCATCAGATTGTGGTGAGATGAGCTCCATGGTGTTGTACAAAGACCTTGTTGTCAGCGCAGTACAGATTATTACCCCTGATTATCTTTGTTAATGGTGAGTAAAAATAGCTGGCGTTTAAGAGGCTTAGTTTGCCCATTGCCTTGGATTCTTTACGATGGATTTGTGGTTCGATGTGTTTCTCGAAAGCTGCAACGATCCAGACGCCGCGCGCACAAAACACCTAATTAAATTCCTAATTAAAGCTGAAGTGAATCACAAATGTAATTCATGGTCTTTAAATTACTACGGCGGACTACGGCGGAACAGGGTATTAATGGAGAAATTAAAATGGAAAAGGATTGTACGTAATTTAAGCCCAACCCCGGAGAGACGGTGACAAATGTGCGTAATATAGTGTAAGTGTGATATATTAAGAAACTGTGTGTTATATAATATTGGACACATAATATCAAGTGAATTATCAGTCTTTTCACATGCTATTTAATCTGTACATATGCTGCGCTGGACATTGGTCATTCATGTTCTATCGCTTTTCCCGTCAGAGGGTCACCTCCACTTCCTGTACATCAAAGTTTATGTTCTGTTTTTGATTTTTCTTTCTGTTTTTATCTTGTTTTTCATCCTTTCTTTTCTCCTGCTAATCTTCTCTCCATTGTGGGACAGATAAAGGTTCTCGCTTATGTTATGTATTTTGTTGCTTCATTTATTTGTGTTGCTGGTGTTTTGTTTGGTTCAATAGTATGTACCGTATTTTCTGGACTATAAGTGGCACCAGCCCAAAAATGCATAATAGAGAAGAAAAAAACATATATAAGTTGCACTGGAGTATGAAATGCAGTTTCAAGTGTGAAAATAACAAATAATATCACATATAAGTTGGGGTATAAGTATACAAGTATAAATATAAGTATAATTCGCACCTCGGCCAAAACTATGAAAAAAGGTGCGACTTATAGTCTGGAAAATACAGTAATTATTTCCGTCCACATAAGTAACACAGCAGAAGAGACGACTTCCTCTATTGCAAATGTTTGACTCAAATCCATCAGAAAAGTGCTAAACGAGCCTTTAAATGTTGTAGTTCAGGTTTAATTTTAAATGGTTATTTCTGTTATTACAAAAATACAATGAATTAAAGCCACTTATCTACAGTATTTTCCGGACTATAAGTCGCACCAGACATAAAATGCATAATAGAGAAGAAAAAACATATATAAGTTGCACTGGAGTATGAAATGCAGTTGCAAGTGTGAAAATAACAAATAGAATCACATATAAGTCGCTCCTGAGTATGATATAAGTATAAGTTGCACCCCGGCCAAAACTATGAAACTTGCAACTTATAGTCCGGGAAATACGGTATGTAGTTCAAGTAGTGCTAGTAGTCACCGTTAGTGTTTTTGCTGCAGTCATTTGTGCGTGGCGGCCTGAATCCTGACCCCAAGGGGAAAATTGCGCACTAAAACAGTTGTTATAGTTGTTTTTTAAGTCCTCATGTGTCATGTGACTTGTTTTTTGGCGCGGCGGGTCCATAGTGGCAGAATCGGGGGGAGAAGCTGGCGCGCTGTTGCACACACAGAGGAGGAGACTTATGTGAGACGGGGAAGAAATTAACGCAATATCAGCACTTTTGCTTCGTGGTTTGCTTTATCGTTGTTGTTGTTGTTGTTGTTAGCGGGAAATAAAGGAAAGGAAAAGAAAGCAAAAGCACTAACTACAGCCACAAGTTGTCAGAGAGAGTTAAAGGGCCAGAACTCACATTCATCCCACATACTAACATGAAGTTTAATGCAGTTTAATCACTGTAACATGACATTAATTGGGCTTGGATTATGCTAAATTGAGTAATACAATTCTAAACTAATTCTAATTATGATACAAACCAATAAACCAATTCTAAACTAATACAACACGCACACGTAATAGCCCCGCCCTCCCCAGTCACATGTCGTTCAACAGCGCCGCCTGGCCGAGCCTCCCGGGCCAGAGGAAACATCATCTCATACCCGATCGCTCCTTTTGTTGTTGCAGCTTTAGGTTCAGCTTAACATTCAAATACACTGTCAACATTTTAATAATTTCCCATGCTGTTAGAGCCACTGATCCCTAAATGTCATTTGAGATTAGAATCACAAAGCCGGCCGGGGGAAGATTACAGAGTACAATATTGCGTTTGCTGTGTTTGTGAAAACTAGAGCACACAAAGATGGAAGTCGAAATGCCAGATTCTAAACATCTGCTGAGAAAACAATGAAATGACAAAATTGGATGCTCCGTTCTGCACTTATTCTATGGGAGGGTTGGCATTGGCCTCTGAACAATATGCACTTGTCCCAGAGTTTTGCCACTAATGCAATGGTGTATTTTTTATGGACTAATAACATAAGATCGTGTGGTGGATCAAGTCTATTCTCTCCCAGAAAGGTTTCCCCAGGTGTTGTTCCATTTTCAGATATGAAAAATGGATGCTAATTGCTAACTCAACTCATATGTTTGTCTGTTTTTTTGTGTTAGTTTTCGCAGATGCTCGTGTCTCTGTCAGAGGTACATATTTCGTCTATAAATAGGACCCATTTGTTTATTTAATAGCCTGTTTTATCTCCTTCGCTCTTAACTTATGTCACTAATTAAGAAATATCATTCTTAAGACATGAGTTGAGAGAAGCGGCTCAAAATGAATAAAATGAGAGAGGAAAGTGAGAGAGAGTGAGAGGGCTCATTCTGAAGAGCCTCGGAGTGTTGTTCCTGATTACATGTGTAACGATTCAGAGGAGGCTGAGGAGGCATTTGTAAGAGACGCTCAAAGAGAAACACTCTGTTTTCAAGTGCTTGTAGGTGCTGTAAACCGGCGATAAAGAGGTTGAAGCAGAAGCAAATATATTCACTTTCCTCACTGATAACTTTAAATGAGATAAGAGTTTTTCAGCGTGGGAAGAAATGATTATATTGTTCTGTTCAAAAAATGTAATCTAATTGTCTCCTGACTGACTTAAGTAGTGTGTAATCTCCTGACATGTTCACTTTAGTCACTTTCAGTGTCACAACTGAAAAAAGCAAAAGTAGGATTAGTAGGACTGTGTATATAAATATATATCTGGTCCAGAAAAGGTTAAGATATTACTGTAAATGAAAAGTTATCTTGCCTGGTGGGTCCAAGTTAAAAGGAAATATTCATTGTTTTTATTTTTTCTACTCTGTAGACAATTAATACCTCAACCAAGTACCATTAAAGTACTGGAACCAGACAAAATGTACTGTAAACAGCCCCAAATATGCTTAATAAAAGAGTAGGATCGCTCTCTTTCATTGTTCCACAAAGGCTGCATTTTTCCATCTCTGCAACTCATCCTTTGCTTGGCCTCCTCCTCTACGCTCACCTCGCTGGCTTCTTTTGATTTCAAGAGCTGAACTATTCTGCAACATTTGTTGATGTGGTTCTGATAGTAAATGCTGCAGAATTGTGCTCCTCTTGGAATTGTTCTTCTTCGCTGGAGAGGGACCCATCATCGGCCTCCGTCCACGCTCCGATCCTGCCCATTCCTCCGCTCAGTCTCACACTCTGCTCAAGTAGATGGAGCTTTAAGTCCATTTCCTGGATGTGATTGGGTCTTTTAGCCCAAATAGCCTCACTATTAGCCAAAGCAAATGAGGTGTTAGCATGCTCTTGCAATATGCAATTTCAACTGGGCCGATAACACTCGATTAGACTTAGTGGTTCTCTACAATTTAGGACATGGGGCAGATGGGTTTGATGGACAGAGAAGCTCTAATCATTCTGTGCTGTAGCGGCTCAGCTCCAGTGCAGTCAGCTCTGGTCTGGGACTCAGGGCAGGGACAGTGGACTCAGCTCCTGGAGATGTTCTGGACCACTTCCAGACCTCATTAACCTTGGGCATAAGGGCTTGGAGTAGATCAGCGCCCCACAGGTCTCCCGTCAGGCTTCTCTTCCCACACTCTCCCACCAACGCTTTAGACGTAACTGCTCTACATCTTTAGCTACAGCTGGAGGGAAGATTGTGTCAGATAATGTTCAGCTCAACACATTTTATTACACTTTCACGTTTGAAAATATCCTTGTGAAATACAGGGCTGGTTTGTTGCATGCACAAAGCTGAATGTGGCTGATACAGAAATGTATTTTACATACATATGAAAAATGTCGCACAATGAGCAGTAAAAATATAGGCTGGGAAACAGACTCCTGCCATTGTTATGATGTATACAAGAAAAGAGACTACGGGGGGTAAATGGACACTTTTCACTTTGCATTTGCTTCTTTCAGTACATCACAGCTTTATAGAATATGTAATATATGACATTTCTACTTGCATTTTAAAGGTGTTCTATATAACTTTTCTGACAACTATAACTAAGTGTCTAATGGAGTGATCTTGATAAATAATTGTCCTGATTGAGCTTCAGAAGTGGCTTAATTGATCAGGTAATTTTTAATGATATATCTTCAGGAGGGATGTCAGCATGAACATGGTTAACAAAAAACATATGGAAAAATACTCCAGTTCAAGTAGAAAGTGCTCTCAACTGTAGT
>NW_027315768.1:25403904-25496404 GCF_026437365.1 Eucyclogobius newberryi
TCCAACTCCAATCGCTTGTCATTCCCTGCTGGGGTCTAAGTGCCGGAGCGATTTCCACAAGCTTTTGCACATCTGAAAATGTGTTCAGCTCTTATTCTTTGTATTTATGCACATCTCAACGTCACTGTAAGTGAGCGTTGTCTTAGCGCAGAAAGTGTGCCTGATCTTATTGTTTATTCTTATTTTTTCTTGTTTGTACGCTGCAAAGGAAAGATCTACCTACAAGTGCCAATAAAGTCACCTGGATCTGATTCCAAGAAAGGCTATATCAATCTGGAAAGACTCAAGAACGGATTTAAATGTACGAATTTAACCAAATAATGCAGTAAGAAAGACAATAACTTGTTCCTATATATATATATATGGCATTAAACATTCAATTACTGGTGTTTTATAGCTTAAGAATAGCTCTTAGTGTAAGTTGAGTTGCCTCTTAAAACATTCTGACCATTGAGATTGATACGTTTAATGCCACACTGTGTAATATTACAGCCAAAGCAGTAATAACATCGAGAGACGAGCAGGTGACAAACCCGTCTCTAGAAAGAGTTAGCGAATCCGCATAGATTTGTACCGAAGACCATCATTCTATTTGGACTATATTTAGTGTTTCTATAGTCAAACCGCCCTCCTATGTTCCCGCCGTTGTCTTGGCCCTAATTGTGTGTTTGAAGAGCTCTCCGGTGCGAGGCTCTTCCTTGTCCCCTCCAGCTCCATTTATCACCGGCAGCAGAGACGCGCTCCGGGCTCAGAGTCTGTGGCCGCTTCAAGGTGATCTCGGCCTGCAGTGTCGCCTTGTTAAATCGATGGAGTCACTGACAAACGGCAGCAAATGCGAATCTCGAGGCTGGACACCTAAATACACCCTTCTCTGACAAAGAAGTCGGCTTTATTTATTGATCTCGCACCAATAAAACTTTGTTGTTTGTGCTGTCTATATGTTCAGTTCCAGGGCTGGATTTTTACAGAGAAAAGACAAATGAGGTTTGATTCATTTGTGGAAGGATAACGGAAGTTTGATGCTTAGACCTTGTCAAAGTTATCGTTTATGCAGTGATTAAGTACTTACAATGAACTAAACTCCTTCAGTGTTTGTACATTAGTGGGAAAAGGAGATTGAGGCTGAGGTGGCTGGTGGTTCTGCTGCTGTGGAGGGGGCCAACAATTCAGGCATATGTGTCGGAGCAGCTTAATTTCTGGTACATGTCAGCCTCGGTGAAACTGAGAAAAACAGTGTTTCCTTTTTTTTGCCCCAAATTTGTGATTTTCGTTTTTTTGCATTATGTGAAAGTTGAAGTTATAAAGGAGCCCCTCCGTGCTTCAGATATCAGTATTCATTACCTTAAAAGTACACATTAAGCTGTTAAAAATGGGTAGTTTTCGTGTGCCGCGCGGGGGGCGTTACCCTTTTTTCAGCCACGTACTGTTTACATTTTTCCATCAATCAGTTGCTAACCGCATGGCTATAAACTAATTAAAAAAGGACCAGAAAGTTGGAAAGTTATATTATAACTTTCCAACTTCCTGGTCCTTATTTAATTAGTTTAACAATAAGGCCGCAGTTATTTTATTACTTGGTTTACGGATTTTTAAATGAAATATATTGCACAGGCGGACAAAATATAAATATGATTTCAATTTCAAAAAATGTCTTATTCTGGTTTTTTATAATTAATTTATTTTATTTATATTGTAGAAATCAATAATCTAAGTGCGGCGGATCCGTAAATCAAGTAATACAATAACTAAGGCCTAACATATTTTAAAAAAGGTTCTGCCCAATGTTTTTATGTTGTAGAATCTGCTCCAGCACAGATACAATGTAAAATGTATGATGAATAATTCGAATGTGAAAGAAAGAGTTTGAACCGTCTGAAGTTTGAACTACATAACTACAATGTGTGAACAAAATTGCCCTTGTTACCACCTTTGTGCACCTCCTTCCTGTTTCCTCCTGCTTTGTTCATAAACAATTATCAGCTTCACATGTGTTGCTTCTGTTTCTCTTCATTATGAAACTGCATGCCACTAATGCTGTTCTCTGTGATAGATGTATTTTAGTGGTGCAAAGTGATAATGAATATTTGAGTGATGGGTTCAGATTTGCTTATAGTGCCTGTGTTTGTTGTGTGTCTGTCCTCAGCTTGTCACCCGGGCTTCTTCAAGGCGTTTGCTGGGAACATAAAGTGCTCCAAGTGTCCTCCACACAGCATCAGCTTCAGCGATGGCTCCGCCGTGTGCCGCTGTGAGACCGGCTTCTACCGCGCAGACAAGGACCCGCCCACTATGGCCTGCACACGTGAGTACTATTTTTGTGTTTGTTTGTTTGTTTGATTGTTTTTTTTGTTTGTTTGTTTGTTTTTCAGATTGTTGGACGTGGGGGGACACAAGCACTTAGCAAGGGAATGGGTTCTGTTTCAAATAGAGTGAATTGAGAAGTATTTGAATTCAATCATGTTGTTACAAACATTCTCTCATATGTCCCAATCTGGACATATGAGAGAATAATCAACTTTTTTTTTTTAGCCGTTGAATCCAACTGAGTTTGAGACAGAACTGTGCAAGGGCTTGAGACAAAAAAAAAGGTTGGGAACAGGTGAATTATGCTGTATTTTGATGAGAAAATATCCAAACGGAAAATTTACCATTGAATCAGATCAATTATATCATTGAATGGTCTAGTGCAGTGTAACTCTTCTCATTGGGGTCCGCCACCCACGGGTCATCATGAATATGTTATTGATTTGCCTGGAATGTTTCACAGTCTGGTATTAAATTACTTTATCTTCAGGGAGACTAACAGGCCAAGTTTTGTTGTCAAGAAATAAAAACTCAAATTTAATAGATTCATGATACATAATTAAGGCCATGGCTGGAGAGCCGCGGCGCGGTCAAATGGCCGCGCAGTTTCAGGGACCGCGGCATTTCCCTTATAGCCTCATGGCTAACCCTAACCCTAACCCTAACCCTAACCCTAACCCTAACCTTAACCCTAACCCTAACCCTAACCTTAACCCTAACCTTAACCCTAACCCTAACCTTAACCTTAACCCTAACCCTAACCTTAACCCTGACCCTAACCCTAACCTTAACCCTAACCCTAACCTTAACCCTAATCCTAACCTTAACCCTAACCCTAACCTTAACCCTAACCCTAACCCTAACCTTAACCCTAACCCTAACCCTAACCTTATCCTTAACCCTAACCCTAACCCTAACCCTTAACCCTAATCCTAACCTTAACCCTAACCCTAACCTTAACCTTAATCCTAACCTTAACCTTAACCCTAACCCTAACCTTAACCCTAACCCTAACCCTAACCCTAACCCTAACCCTAACCTTAACCTTAACCTTAACCTTAACCCTAACCCTAACCTTAACCCTGACCCTAACCCTAACCCTAACCTTAACCCTAACCTTAACCCTAACCTTAACCCTAACCTTAACCCTAACCCTAACCCTAACCTTAACCCTCACCTTAACCTTAACCTTAACCTTAACCCTAACCTTAACCTTAACCCTAACCCTAACCTTAACCCTGACCCTAACCCTAACCTTAACCCTAACCCTAACCCTAACCTTAACCCTAACCTTAACCCTAACCTTAACCCTAACCCTAACCTTAACCCTAACCTTAACCTTAACCCTAACCCTAACCCTAACCCTATCCTTAACCCTAACCCTAACCCTAACCCTAACCTTAACCTTAACCCTAATCCTAACCCTAACCCTAACCCTAACCCTAACCCTAACCTTAACCTTAACCCTAACCCTAACCCTAACCTTAACCCTAACCCTAACCTTAACCTTAACCCTAACCTTAACCCGGCGCAGTCTAAAACTGAAATCAAACAATATCACATACTTAAAAAAGCCAATGTATTGTAACTGTATTTGTATTTGTACTTTTACTTCTTTTTTTGTATCCTGTGTTTGTTTGTTTGTTTGTTTGTTTGTTTGTTTGTTTGTTGTTTATTTTGTGATGTGTTTTAACAGGGACCCATGAAAAAGCGACGTTTTCTCATTGGGTTTTCCCTGTATAAATAAATAAATAAAATGAAAAACTCAGAAGTGTTCAGCCGGTACATAAGAGTCGATGGGTCACACTTCATCAGTCATTAAGTCTTCATATTTTCATTAAATTACAGTTTAACCGGAGTAATTCTGCATGAATTAAGAATGGATTTGTCTGTCAGTGAGATGGACAGGTCCATGTGGAGCGGGACCAGGCTGAGACTGGAGCTGTCTGCTGCTCGTGCATGAAGACACGTTACAGAGGCTGGAGGATGGAACAACTCTATTTGATGTTTTATGTATAGACATGCATAATATGATCATCTTCCCTTCTGTATTTAAATGCACAACAAGTACATGTTTGTGGCCAGATGCAGTAGATTGTGTGAGAAGAGTTATTCATTGGTTTCAGGGTGATAAAAAAAATGTATACATCATTTGAATGGGTAAAAATACTCACAGAAAGTTGGAACCCATGAATATTGTACAGTAAAGAACTTCAGACAAATCGGTAAACCCACATTTTCCTCCAACGCTTTAATTGTTTTGCACCTTATACTTTGTTTTTTGCTTAATTCCAATGGCATTATCTTACAATATCTTGAGTAAATCGGTGACCATTTACAGTGTTGAATTCTGAATGCAAATGCGTATCATCTTAAAGCATTAAAATATGACTAAAGAACTGTGATGGTTCTCCGGAGAATGTGTGGGATCTTGTCGTTCTGTGACCACAAGCGAATGTCCTCTAATCCCAGCCCTCACTCTTCACACTGATGCATTGTAAAACAGTTCTTCCTCCTGGACCGGCCCATAAACAATTCCCTTCAAGTGAGGAATTGAAATGGAGATTAAAGAGTGTGGGCCTGAAGACGGAGAGAGGGGTGTCACCTGAGTGCGATAAAGGTGAAGAGAGAAAGAGAGAGGGCTGACGGAGGGAGCGTGCGATACCATCTACGCCCCCTGGAGGAGCACAGGCCTGATTGATGACAGCGGGGCCGCTCTGTGGGACGAGGGCGGGGGGGGGTCCCGTGTGGAGAGAGGAGGAGGCGCGATGATGGGACGGAGAGAGAGACGAGGAGATTAAACTGAGGGGCTTTGGGTTATTGTCGTTTTCTAGAAGTCTACATTGTTTAACTAGTGATAAACGCAGGCAAGAATAGTTTGAATGTTTCTATGTCTGATGTGTTTATGGACAATGGACTGTCAGTACTCCTCCTTGAGCCGACACCTTAACGTGGTGGAGGGGTTTGAGTGCCCGAATGATCCCGGGAGCTATGTTGTCGGGGGCTTCATGCCCCTGGTAGGGTCTCCCAAGGCAAACAGGTCCTAGGTGACGGGTCAGACAAAGATCGGTTCAGAAGCCTCTTATGACGACGACACAATCAAGGCAGTTCACGTCGCCCGGATCGGCGTCACCGGGGCCCCATCCTGGAGCCAGGCCTGGGATGGGTGCTCCATGGCGAGCGCCTGGTGGCCGGGTCTTACCCCACGGGGCCCGGCCGGGCACAGCCCGAAAGAGCGACGTGGGGCCGCCCTCCCGTGGGCCCACCACCCGCAGGAGGATCCATAGGGGGCCGGTGCAGAGAGATCTGGGCGGCAGTCGACGGCAGGGGCCTCGGCGACCAGATCTCCGGACACAGAGACTAACTCTGGGGACATGGAATGTCACCTCGCTGGGGGGGAAAGAGCCTGAGCTTGTGCGGGAGGTTGAGCGATACCGACTAGATATAGTCGGCCTCACCTCCACGCACAGTTTGGGCTCTGGAACCCATCTCCTCGAGAGGGGCTGGACGCTCCACTTCTCTGGTGTTGCCCGCGGGGAGAGGCGGCGGGCTGGTGTGGGCTTGCTGATAGCCCCTCAGCTCAGCCGCCACGTGTTGGAGTTTACCCCGGTGAACGAGAGGGTCGCGTCCCTCCGCCTTCGGGTGGGGGACAGGTCTCTCACTGTTGTGGCGGCCTATGGGCCGAACAGCAGTGCAGAGTACCCGGCCTTCTTGGAGTCCTTGGGAGGGGTACTGGACAGTGCACCGACCGGGGACTCCGTTGTTCTACTGGGGGACTTCAACGCCCACGTGGGCAATGACAGTGACACCTGGAGAGGGGTGATCGGGAAGAACGGCTTCCCCGATCTGAACCCGAGCGGTGTTCAGTTATTGGACTTCTGTGCTAGCCACGGATTGTCCATAACGAACACCATGTTCAAGCACAAGGGTGTCCATCAGTGCACGTGGCACCAGGACACCCTAGGCCGGAGGTCAATGATCGACTTAGTTGTCGTGTCATCAGACCTCCGGCCGCGTGTCTTGGACACTCGGGTGAAGAGAGGGGCAGAGTTGTCAACCGATCACCACCTGGTGGTGAGTTGGATCCGCTGGCGGAGGAGGAAGCCGGACAGACTTGGCAGACCCAAGCGCATTGTGAGGGTCTGTTGGGAACGTCTAGTGGAGCCCTCTGTCAGTAGGGTATTCAACTCGCACCTCCGGGAGAGCTTCTCCCATGTCCCGGGGGAGGCTGGGGACATTGAGTCCGAGTGGACCATGTTCTCCGCCTCCATTGTTGATGCGGCTGCTCGGAGCTGTGGTCGCAAGGTCTCCGGTGCCTGTCGTGGCGGCAACCCCCGAACCCGGTGGTGGACACCGGAAGTAAGGGATGCCGTCAGACTAAAGAAGGAGGCCTATCAGGCCACTCTGGCTTGTAGGTCTCCGGAGGTCATCGACGGGTATCGGCAGGCCAAGCGAGCCGCGGCTCGTGCTGTCGCAGAGGCAAAAACCCGGGCCTGGGAGGAGTTCGGGGAGGCCATGGAGGAGGACTATCGGTCGGCACCAAAGAAATTCTGGCAAACCGTCCGGCGCCTCAGGAAGGGGAAGCAGTGTCTCACAAACACCGTTTACGGTGCGGGTGGAGGCCTGCTGACCTCGACTGGGGATGTCGTCGGACGGTGGAAGGAATACTTTGAGGATCTCCTTAATCCCTCAGTCACGTCTTCTGAAGAGGAAGTAGAGACCGGGGACTCGGAGGCTGGCTCATCCATCACCCAAGCTGAAGTCACTGAGGTTGTCCGCAAACTCCTCGGTGGCAGGGCTCCGGGGGTGGATGAGATCCGCCCTGAGTACCTAAAGTATCTGGATGTTGTAGGACTGTCTTGGTTGACACGTCTCTGCAACATCGCGTGGCGTTCGGGGACCGTGCCTCTGGACTGGCAGACCGGGGTGGTGGTCCCTCTGTTCAAGAAGGGGGACCGGAGGGTGTGTTCCAACTACAGAGGGATCACACTCCTCAGCCTCCCGGGTAAGGTCTATTCCAAGGTACTGGAGAGGAGAATCCGACCGATAGTCGAACCTCGGATTCAGGAGGAGCAGAGTGGTTTTCGTCCCGGTCGTGGAACACTGGACCAGCTCTATACCCTCCATCGGGTGCTCGAGGGTTCATGGGAGTTTGCCCAACCAGTCCACATGTGCTTTGTGGATCTGGAGAAGGCTTTTGGCCGTGTCCCTCGGGGTGTCCTTTGGGGGGTGCTCCGGGAGTACGGGGTCCGGGGCCCTTTGCTCAGGGCTGTCCGGTCCCTGTATGAGCGGAGCAGGAGCTGTGTTCGCATTGCCGGCAGTAAGTCAGACCTGTTCCCAGTGCATGTTGGACTCCGCCAGGGCTGCCCTGTGTCACCGGTTCTGTTCATAATTTTTATGGACAGAATTTCTAGGCGCAGTCAGGGGTCGGAGGGGGTCCGGTTTGGGGACCACAGGATCTCATCTCTGCTGTTTGCAGACGATGTTGTCCTGATGGCTCCATCAAACCCGGACCTGCAACATGCACTGGGACGGTTTGCAGCCGAGTGTGAAGCGGCTGGGATGAGAATCAGCACCTCCAAATCCGAGGCCATGGTTCTCGACCGGAAAAAGGTGGCTTGCCCTCTCCAGGTGGGTGGGGTGTCCTTGCCCCAAGTGGAGGAGTTCAAGTATCTCGGGGTCTTGTTCACGAGTGAGGGAAGGATGGAGCGTGAGATCGACAGGCGGATCGGTGCAGCGGCTGCAGTGATGCAGTTGCTGCATCGGACTGTTGTGGTGAAGAGGGAGCTGAGCCGAAAGGCAAAGCTCTCTATTTACCGGTCGGTCTACGTTCCTACCCTCACCTATGGTCATGAGCTTTGGGTAGTGACCGAAAGAACAAGATCGCGGATACAAGCGGTCGAAATGAGTTTCCTCCGCCGGGTGGCTGGGCGCTCCCTTAGAGATAAGGTGAGGAGCTCGGCCACACGGGGGGAGCTCGGAGTAGAGCCGCTGCTCCTCCACGTCTAGAGGAGCCAGCTGAGGTGGCTCGGGCATCTGTTCCGGATGCCTCCTGGGCGCCTCCCTCGGGAGGTGTTTCAGGCATGTCCCACCGGGAAGAGGCCCCGGGGAAGACCCAGGACACGCTGGAGAGACTATGTCTCTCGGCTGGCCTGGGAACGCCTCGGGATCCCCCCGGAGGAGTTAGAGGAAGTGTCTGGGGAGAAGGAAGTCTGGGAGTCCCTGCTCAGACTGCTGCCCCCGCGACCCGGCCCCGGATAAAGCGGCAGAAGAAGAAGATGGACGGATGGACTGTCAGTATTTCAGAGAGTTTTGGTTTTTAATATGAAAACTGTTTTATTCAAGACAAGGCAAGTTTATTTGTGTGCAAAGTAATTCAAAATGCTTTACAGAACAGGAAAATGTGCATTAAAATCACAATACAAACAAATAAAATCCATGTAAAATGAACTTATTTTTTTCCTTCTTATTTGTATTTATTTATTGTTGTTTTATTCCATGAAAATTGTGGAGCAAGTTTGGGATTTCAACTTGAAAATTGAAAAGTTTTTATTTTACATAGTGCTGTAATAATGCTCAATCTGGACAAGAAAATGCTCATGACATAATTTGAAATGACAAATAAAATTATTATATTGGAAACACTTTAAAATAAGGTTCTATGATAAATTATAAGGCATTAAATAGCAGAGTTATTGTGTACAACATGTTTGTAAGAGCATTACCAAGCTGCTTATTAAACCGTTATCCAAACCAAGTGATAAATGCTTATTGATAGCTTATAAGAGCATAATATATAAATAACTAGTGCTTATTAATGCATTATAGTGTACTAAGGAACCCTATTTACCACAGTATTTTTTTTATATATTTTAAATTGATATTAATTGTACAAGTTCTGATCAACATAATTCAAAATGATTCAGGAAGGGTCAAATTTGTCCTATAAATATGTTGTTGTTGTTTTTTTACAATATGGGTATTTCAAAAGATCATCAAGTAACTTTAGTGTCTATTACTATAGTATCTTGGAATTGTTTTATTATGTTATTCTTAAAAAAAAAAAAAAAAAAAAAAACAGAAAACATTGGACGTTGGTTTATTATCACAGAAAACTGTCCTGTGCATTACTGGCATTACGGGACAAACACAATAAAACGACAGTGGCGCTGGAGGCGTGGCAGGAGGCAACATCGGGAGAAGGAGTCGTCTGGGGAGGGGGAAACGTCCCATTGTGCGGGCAGAGAGTGAGCTTGGCAGGACAGGACTGCTCAGATCCCCCAGGTCTTTTAACTCCGCCCGGCTGACAGCTGCAGCCCGCTCACAAACGCACCCTCTGTGAATGCGCCTGACTGAGCCAAGAACCATACATTGTTATGATTATCCACTGCCAACGTGTGCCCATGTTTACGCCAGCTTTACGCCAGCTTTACGCCAGATTTAACTATTCCTCAGAAAGTTTGACACCATGACTGCAATCTAGGAGCCCAAAAAGGTACGAAATCGGGCCAGGTTTTTAGTGCAGCGCTTGCAGTCCTTAAGTCCTCTTTTATGTTTATCAACTGTTTTGTTGCCCCCTGCTGATTTAAGTTTTTACATCATATTCACAAACATCTTGAAAAGTATTCGATATTCTGTCGGTAAATGAGTGTCTAATGTGCTCATTATAGATACAGCAATGTGGTGGTATCTGTTACAAAGTTGATGACCACCACGTTTTAAGTTGCAAACTTTAAATACATGTATAATTGAGCTGATTTGTTAATTTGTTTAGTTTTAAAAGGGGTAAAGATTAAAAGAATCCGGGCTGCAGCTGTCTGAGCAGCATTTTGTTTACTTCTGCACTGCCTTGTTCCCTGCTGTTCCTTCACAGTAGTAGGACTTCACAAACCAAAGAATCAAGTTTCAAATGTTTTTCACTCGTGCAACACACAAGAATGGTCTACCAACTGCAAACTTTTGGTCGGCTGAATGAGCCATATTTACTATTTGCAAGAAGTTAAGAAAAGTGCCCAAAGTTACATCAAAAGCATTTATTTTTGGCACAAAGTTTCATCAATCTTACTTTAAAGGAGACATATTATTATTTAGTACTGATGTATAACATAAAGACTGGTATATCATCATTGTATATTTGTTCAAAATAAACTGCAATATTGAAAACGGGTCCACTGACTTCAGAACCGATAAGCCCCGCCTCTTCATAGTAGCATTTCATATTTTTTTTTCATGTATATGTATAAGTCTTAAAGGCGTAATGGATGATTTTTTGGCCCAAATCTGAGTCTCATTTCCTCTTGGCGTGGACGGCCGATTAGTCCTGCCTCGTATCAATCATAGGATGCACCTACCGCTCACCTGCAGCCTCCTCCTGCTCGTCCCCAGGAGAGCAGCACGTTTCTCCGTGTCTAAGCGCATGGATCTATCATAATATAGTTCCCTCAGCGTACGGGACAAAATTAAGACAGAGAAAGACGGATCGAGCTGACTCAGAAGAGACGAGAGATGCGTTTGTTTTTTGACACTTCTGAACCAACAGTTTTCATCGTCAATCACAAACAAAAACATAACTACACTCAACACCAATGTGCTCTCAAAAAATCAATACAATGTACAGTAAATTCTGCAGGATACATTGGTGATGAGAACTTCCATTGTGTAAGTCCCAACCTTTTAACCAATCGTGTCGGTTGTTTGCAGGCCCTCCATCTCCTCCTCGTAACCTGATGTTTAACCTGAACGACTCCTTCCTGCTGCTGGAGTGGTCCCCGCCCAGTGACACCGGGGGCCGCAGAGACCTCACCTACAACGTCCAGTGCAAGCGCTGCAGAACCGGTCCAGACCAGTGCCAGATCTGTGAGGAGGAGCTGCGGTTCCTGCCCCGGCCACTAGGGCTCACCAACGCCACCGTGACCGTCATCGACTTCTCCGCTCACGCCAACTACACCTTTGAGATCGAGTCTCTGAACGGCGTGTCCGACTTGAGTTCGTTTCCTCGCCAAGTGGCGTTCATCACCGTCAGCACGGACCAGGGCGGTGAGTACTCAGTTGTGCTGTTATAGCAACGGGGGAAAGTAGTTTATGGGGCAATGATTGGAGTTTATGATGTATAGCTCACACGTTCCTGACATTCACACAAAATCGACTTTGAAGAGCTTGTTATATTGCACAATTATTCTATCCGTAGTCGTGGTCGTCGGCGTGGTCAGCGCGCAGTTTCGAAGAAGAAGTTATAACTGCGTTACCACAAAATGTGCACAAAGTGACACATCATATCCTGCAGAGGGCGCACTGTGCACAGTCTGCTCGGTTTGGCTTTGCACGAGATGAACTTTCTCTAACCCTTGGCTGCATACTTTTTTGTCCTGTCCAAAATGTAGCAGGTTGTTAACACTTAAATAATGTTATAGATTTATTTTACGACCAAGCAAAATGGCTCTTGCTGGCTCTATTTTTGCCAAAATGTTACGGTGATGTTGAACAGAATGAACTGTGAAGTCAACACTTAATGTTGGAGAGACAAACACTATCACTGAGTTTCTCCTTAAATAAAGAGTAGATGTGTTTTTGGGCAAGTTATAGTTTTGTTACTTTTTTTAACATGTCAGTGTAATCCAGGGGTGTCCAGAATGCCCACAGGCGTCCTGCTACGTTGGCCAAAACAAGAAAAAGTTGTATTTTTTCCTCTAAAATTTGAACATTTCATACAAGTTCATGTTATACCAACCTAATATTAATGCTCCAAGTCTTATTAAAGTGTGGAGGTTCATCCAAACTATGTCAAATGCAACATTTTGATTGGTTGACTTCATTGTTGGGTTGTTTGTGGCCCTCTGCTCTGTTTAAGTTTCAAAATGCAGCCCAGTGAGAAAAAAGTTTGGCAAACCCTTGGTACAATCCCTCATTCGTCCAGGAGTGTTCCATTGTAGTCATGACAACTACAACTGAATCTTTTTTTACATGGTTTGTTTTTAAGCTGATTTTCAAGACTTGTGCGGTGCATCTATGTTTGTTAGCTCTGCTTTTCTGGAGGATTTGCCACAAACAGCAAACCTAATTGGATTATGTGGATCATGTTGTAGATTATAATTTTGAATATTTGCTTCATGATTTTATGCGACTTTCACCACCTTCCAAAAATCGCTTTAACTGTTATGCGCATTTAACAAAATCCGCCTCAATCAAGTGTATAATGCGAGTTAAGGGTTCTAAATGTGATATTTGGTGTTTCCACTTCTCGTTACTTATGTGATACTTCAAATTGCGCATTATAAATTAGGTGATGGAAATGCAGTTAATTGCTTTCATTTGTATTATTAAGTTTTATAGATTACTATTGTGTTTGATCTGTGTCAAACTCAAAACTACTTCCATATACCAGCAAAATGCATATGTATTTAATATTTGTGCATTAAACATTTGCTAATACAGTTTGACAAGTCCCCTGCAGTTAAAGAGATCCAAAAACATTATAAATATAAGTATAATTCACCACTGTTACACAGCTCAAAATGTCAGTTGACAGCTCTAACCACTTGTTTTCTTGATCTTTATGTCTCTTTTGGGTCAGTTTTTTGCATGTAGCACTCAAGGGTTTAGAATAGCATGAGAAATAATAGTTTTTACTGTAGTGGCCATTCGTCAAATAGATGTTGACGGTTCTGCCTTTAGCTTCCAACAGAGTTGTTAGTGAAGTGAGCAGTGGTACATTTCTGATGACATCTGCTAAATTGTTGTAGTGTGTGTGCGTTTGCGTTCTCAGCTGGTGCTTTATGTTGTGGCAAGAGACCAAGACTGTTTGTGTCGAGATCCCTGCTCTAAATCAGCCTTTTTATTCAGAAAGCTGTATATTTCCTCTGGGACGTGGTATGTGTGTGGAACGCTTGTGTTTTTAATTTGTGATTTGCCAACAGTGTTTCTCCTCTCCGCCCTCTGGCCGTCTCTCCTGACTATTCTCCTCCACATATTTCAATTGGCTGTTGGTCCTCCTCCCTGCATGTTTGTTTTTGTTCTTTCTGTATTCTTCTGCTGACAGGGGACTGTGGGGAAAATACATTTCTGTGCCAAACCATTAAATGCATTATTCAGTCTCGGTGGGGTGCAGCTCCAGCCTTTTCAGGTAACTCGATGTTGCACGGGGCCTTTTTATTTCATTAGGAAGCCCAGTTTAGCACACAGTCTAGTGGCAGGTCCCCCGGCTGTGGACGAGACCCATTTGATCACTTACACACCTGGTCACTGTTATCTAACACGCTCAGGGGACGTCGCACGGGGACTTTGATCAACTTTGTGATTCACTCATACTAGCCACAACTTGACTCCGGGCAAATACATGTAATTACTAGAGGAATGAGGCAGTATATTGGATTTTGAGTGTGTTTTTTTTTGTCTTGTTTGTTGAGTTTATTTATTTCTTCAGTCATTGGGCAAAGTCAAACAGGAAACACAAACACAAATACGTTCTACAGACCAAAAGTGAGTGGCTTCTCATTTCTATCTCATTTCACATTTTACAGAGCTAGTTAAGCCGCCGCAGAGGAAATACTGTATTAACTAAATATCAATCTTTGCTAATTGTGACCACTCAAATCTCACATCCATTAGTTTCAGAGTTATGAAAAATGACTAATGTTTCCATAGCGATTCACAATTCAAAACCATATGATCCATCTTTTAAACAGACCATTCTCAGTGATCTCTTTAGACCACTCAGTACACACTTTTTGTACTGGGTGTCAAAACGCTATTAATTAAAAAGATGTTTCGTTCGTTTAGAGTTGAGGACACATTTCTGAGCACGATTTTCCTCAGAGTTTCATAGTGTGGAGCTGTTGGACTGGACTAACCCATCTTTGAAAAGTGTGCACGGCAGAAAGACATGACTAGAGCTCAGTAACAGACATTTGAACGTGATAACGCTGATTTTGGCCGTGCTCCGGTGCAGCAGGCTGTTTACTGACACTTCCATAAACAGAGCCCAGCGGCCAGTGACAATTAGCAGAGGAGACACTGGAAACAGCGTCTGGGCTAAAACTTTCCATTTTCATCTTTTCAGAAGTGAGAAATGCCAACAGCGAGGAATATAGTTTGATATTTCAGCCTAAACACCAAATGTACAATGCAAAAAAATATAGACACAAAGCACTTATAACCAAAGCTAAAGTGCATTAAACATAAACGATGGCACTCACTGTGTAAGTCAGCTTTGCTCCTCTTTTTCTCCTAATGACACAGGTTTTCCTCTGATGAATCCAAGTGTGTCAGACTCGTTCACCACTTTTCATTTTTGAGTGAGTTAGCGTCACAGCTAGTTTAGCGCCACAACACTCATGGATCTATTAAATTACCTGGATGTATTGCTAGATTAAACCTGTCATGTCCATTGTTACTGCAGCCAAAAAACCCTCGACAAGCATTTTCCCCGTAGAGCACAATGTAGAACCAAACTCCTCATGTTCAGCTAACAGGTCTGCAGCTTTCATACAAGTCAAATTTAGGCCATTTTTCCTTTTCAAAATCCTTCAGTTTTCCTAAAAACCACTATCAAATCTTTAGATTTGGCTCACTCTGGTCCGGGCAGCACAGCCGTCAGATGTACCTCGCTACTAAAGTACGGGTGACCAGATTTTACAATTAAAACAAGGACGCCCCCCAGGTTGGGATGGGGGGGCATTGATCAATTGTAAAAGTATTTCAGTATATTTATATGCATTTAAACCTCTTTCACAGCTCACTTGTCTTGTGTATAATCTGAGAGACTTCTATCAGTGTAACTTACTGCATTTTAAGTCCATATTTTCTCTATTTTGGCTAAAGAAACTGAAACCAGTGAATATCAAAGTGGTCCAGAGGAAGTGTGGTAAAACTGAGGTTTGTGTGTGAGATTATTTTTATGTCCATATTATATAATGCTACTGCGTGGATGTGAATAACAGCACATCAATGTAATACTTTAGCAGCAGATTTGCACTTTTAAAAAGGTGTGAAAGTATTAAACCGCCTCCTCCTTTTCCATAATTCAGTGAGTGATTTAAACGTGGCATAACATTTGGGAAGTGCGTGAAAAGTTGGCGTGGAAACAGTGGAGGTGTAGACAGACACTGGTAGATATTCTAGAGTAGTTTCCAAGGCTGCTTGCCTTTAGTTATTAAAGTCAATTCATGGTGTTTTAGTCGACCCAAATTTCTATTATTTGACTAATTATTTGATTTCAATGATAAGAATGAATATGGAACAACAGAAGACAAGAGAACGCACGGTTACATAGATATACAGTTTTCTAGTACTTTTCTGTATAAAATCTTCTCTGTGTTTGCATGAGACACTGTAAGTGCAGATTAGATCCGAAAAAGCTTTCTCCAGACAATTAATCGAGGACTTCTTCTGTCCACTACAGCCGTGGTCATTTCAAAGTACCGGTATATATAATTTAAAGATGTGCTATGTAACTTTGACATTTTCCATAGAGACAGCCACCAGGCCAAGTTACAGGTCAGATCTGTGGAGAGACAACAGTAAGAATGCATGTTTTTCAAGGTCATTTCGCAACAGTAATCATACCGTATTTTCCGGACTATAAGTCACACCTTCTTTTCTAGTTTTGGCCGACTTATACTAATATTTATACTGATATACTTCTGGAAAATACAGTAATCTAGCTGTAATTGAATACATGTAAAGATAGATAAGCCACACTCAGGGACATAATAACTCAATAACATCTCCATGAACCCAATGAAGGCAGAAAAGTTACATAATACATCTTAAATGTATTGCTAGTTTCTTCACGTTGGATGGAGTGTTCATTGCTCTCTCAGGCATTGGAAGCTGCTCATTTTCAATATACTGTACATACACCTACATACACATAAAGATACTTATTTTATGCTAACTTCGCACCTATTCTAGCTTCACTCACACCTTGCTCAGAGCCGCATGTGCCAAGCTTGTTAGTGGGTTGAACGTTCACGTCTCACCATCCGTGCTATTTCTGTTAAAAGGGAAGAAGGATGACATTTACAAAGTTACCCACACCATTATTACCAAATTACTGTCACTTTAACAAATTAGTTGGTATATAATGAGCCCGTGCACCAAAGACCTTACACCTTCATTAAATTAGAGGTGTCAATCCGCTGTACATTTATCTGTTTTATTTTTTCTATCTTTACGCCGCATTCGAGCTAGTTAAAGGTGCTTAAAGTGGCTGTGCACAATATCTGTACATGTAGTTGAGCAAAACTACTTCAGTCCCAGTGCAGATATTGTAAAAGCAGCTCTTAGGGTTAAAATGAGACCGCTACGTGCTGTTTGTGTCTTATTATAAAGTGTTTTTTAATCTTCCAAGAACCAGGAAGTTGTGATTTTGCGCTTTTAAAGGACAAATAAAGTCATGTTCAGTCTTGAATCTTGACTGCGATCGTACAGGTGACATATTTTTCTACATTCAGCCCTATATTAAAAGGATTAAGGGCTGTTTTAGAAGCCAAAGTTACATTTATTGAGAAGCGGTTGTCCAAAAAAACAGAGACAGAAAAAAATAATAGCAGAAATAAAAAACTATGAGACCAAATTGTGAACTGAATCTCACATTTGATTGAATTGAGTCTCGTCCCGTACCTTGAAGCGTGTCATTCAAATGCAGAAGACGTCTCTCAAACATCTCTCATCTCTGAGCATTGTGCAGAATATGTTTTTCACTATAAATCCATTTGTCACGCTGGTTGGACGGTCACAAACATCTCAACAAAGTGTACTTGTTTTGGGATTATGTGTGGGTTTAAGTCTCTTCCTGAGCACCCAATTTTCTATTTGATTTCACTGTGTAGATAGTGACCAGATGCATGCGTGCCTCTTCCTGGTCCCATGTGTTGACTGAATCGAGTGGTAGAAATAATCCATATGTAAGGGCGAATACTTGTTTTTAAATTAATTTATTCAGTTAAAAATGTTGTTTACTTGACGTCTTTTTTTGCTTTTTGGACATATATAGATCGCTAGTGTTTACCGAACCAAAGGTTACGCCCTGTCATGTCTGCAAAATATTCCCGAGCCTGTGAATTTTCCTTGATAGAAAATAATGCAAATCTTCTAAGGACGGCCTGAATCTGTGTGCTGCTGTAGTAATCATTTTTGCAATAAAATAATGCACCCGGGCCAATACATTTACACACAACTGCTTTAAACCGAGTGTGATGGGCTCGTTTGGGAAGGTGCAGACAAAACAAACCGTATTACCATAGCGACACCATCAGCAGAAAGGATGCCGCGAGGAGTTTAAAGAGCGGCCAGTCGTAATGAAATAAATTAGACATAGTTATTAAAATGCAGATGCCCCTTTTTTGCTAAACTCTTTGCATTTTGCAGATAATAGAATTCCCTTAAACATGCACGCCCACACAGTCTACTGCACAGATGAAATAAGGGTTGCCATATAGTGATAATTCTCTGTCAGGCGTAACCTTTTCACTGTTTTTGATTCATTTGATGGGAGAAAGAACACACACACATATATATGCATAGAGACTGCTTTGTATAGCAGAAGGATTAACAGCAGGGGAGAGTCTCAGCCCAAACCAAATCCTCTTTATATTTGGAAAAAGACACCAAGAGTCGAGGGAAATTACCAGCGCATTTGTTTCCTTAAGGCTGTACTGACAAAAGAGAGGCGTTCCAGCTGTCTCGCGGACCCTCAGACAACTTCCTGCTTTGTTATTAGGAGATCTACTGGAAGAAAAGTTTAGAGCTTTTGCTTTTTTGCATTCAACTTGCAAAATAATCTTCCAACTGAGTAGTAGAGTTCAGCAGTGGGCCCGGGTTTGACTCCTGGACGATATGGGGCCTTTCTGTGTGGTGTTTGCATGTTCTTCCTGTGTCTGTGTAGGGCTCTGGTTTCTCCCATCACTAAAAACCTGTTTTGAGACTGTCCTCGTGTTCATAGATCTTGGACTGAGATTACCAAAGCACTGCAGACTGTTCTGACAGCCTCGTCCTGTGCACTTGACCTCAACACCTCCTGCCAATTCATTCCTTCATTCGCGGGTCGTGGGTGACTGGAGCCTACCCCACTGACTTTGGGTCTGCCAATTACATCATAAATGGATTTATGAAACCTTTGGAGCGTAGTTTTGGTGTCAGGGAAGGCCATCACAAAAACATGTCTGACACAAACTCAACCAACAAACAGAGACTGGACCCAAACTATAACTGACATTTATCAAATAGAAACTTACTTATTCATTACTTTGGACTAAATTGGATGTCTTATTATTACTACCTGTTTTGTTCTCTCTCCGTGTCATGTTCTGTGTTTTATGTTCTGTTTAAAAGCTGTAGAAGATAGTTGTGGTAATGTCAGTGAGTGTGAATAATCTTAATTGTAACTTCTCACAATACTCATAACGTTAAAATAAGACATTGAGATAGTTCAGTCTAAGAGGATGATTCCACCCTCGCCTCAGAAGGTCCTGTGTGGGGTTTGCATGTTCTCCCCGTGTCTACATGTTCCATCTGAGTATTAGTTTCCTCTTCCACTAAAAACATGTACAAAGCCATTCTTAATCTCAGTAGGATTTTGCTGGAAAATTAAAGATCATATAAAATAGTTTGGGTAGTTTTGCCTACAATATATACACATCAACAGACTGCAAGGTATATTTACTCAAATATAAATATGTTCAAATCAGCAAGGGATGTATGTTTTCCCCACTTTCAAACCTGATAAATAAAACTATAGGTGATGTGATCTGAGGATATTATAGTCTTTTGGGAAATGTGCCCATAAACTTTGATGGCGAAAACTTTGAATATGCTTAAACGCATCTTTTAATCAGCCTTTTTTATCTGTGTTAGCACAAATGCACCAATTAAAATAACATGGCCGTGTTGATTATGTAGCACCTGCTAATTATGATTCTGATGATAAGACGACTGAGAGTTGAAGTGAGGCTTGATTTTCACCCACGCACAGGCTCACGTGGGACCGCTCACTTCAGGTCTGGTGCAACACTGACGACAGCCTTACACTGACACTGTTTATGCCTTTAGGAAGAGGCCTCACCAGAAAATATAGGCTGACCTCTTGCACGAGTAAAGAAATGTCCTGGCAGTTCAGAAGCGTTCACAGTCAAAGATGGAGGATTCAGCGGTGGATGAAGTACTACATTTTGTTTCTTATGTAAAACAAAAAGTGACTTGATACTTCTTTTTAAAATCTACTCGTACTTGTAAACTATTAACGTGTCAAATGAAGTGATTTGTCATGTCTGCTCAGTTTTATTTAGATGTTTTTATTTGTTCAAAGCCGTAACTTGAACTCAAACTTAAATACCTTGTACTTTTCAGTGCAGTTCAAAAATGTAGTGGAGTAAAGTACAGATGTCTAAAAAGAAATGACTTAAGTGCAGCACATTTACATTTGTTCTTTGTTATTTTCCACCACTGAAGTCATTTTAGAATTGATTATTCTTTGGAAAAGTTCAAAAAGTACATAATCATGACTTTTCTACCGCTTGTTCCCTTTCGGGGTCGCGGGTAACTGGAGCCTATCCCAGTGACTTTGGGCCTTAGGCGGGGTACATCCTGGACAGTGGCCAACTCATCGCAGGGTTAATGTAATCATGACTTGAATGGCAAAATAAATGTATTGAGCGCTTCTACAACTCCAATGGACACTCAAAATGCTTTATATCAAGGAACTGTTAAAAAGGAAGTGCACTGGAAGTTTATTAGATGGATACTTTCCGTCATCTGGCTGAATATGCTGTTGCAAAATATAATTCTGGATCTAAAATACGTGAACAAATGTACCTCTACCTCTGCCGCTGTTTGTTACTTAGCCTTTGATGTATAATAATCATTCTCACCGTGCGTCATTAAACGTTACTGCCCTGAACTGAACTGTAAAACGCGTGTGGACAGGGGCCGTTCAGAAGTAATTAGAAGGACTTCCATACTCCGGCGGGATAATAAGTTATGAAGGAGGGGTGGACAGGTGTACGAGAGCCCAGAGAGGAGCAGGAAATGACCTAGAAACTGGAGCGCGCGGCTTTAATCACAGGAAGCAGCTGTTTAATCGCGTGTGTCACTTAAAGCAATCGCGGGGAAGATCTCACTGATGCGTTTGAACGTCTCCACAACAACTCGAGACTTCATCAGACGAGCTTTTGTAGATGAAAAGACGGGGGTGCCAGACGTGCGGCCTTGTATACGAGAGAATGGCATTGACTATGCATCGACTGGAAGTACTCTGATCGGTAAACATCCTTGTTACTCACCTGAAGGCAATTGTAGCCTACTTCAAAATCCATTCAGCTCGTCTGGCGCGGTGGAATACATTTGTGTCATCGTGCGAGGCTTTGGGGCTAACTCTGCCTTGCATTGATGTGTGGAAATGGGTGTAATTGTACAGGCAAAAAAGTGTGAAACTATCCTGACAAGTACAAGATTTGTGATCAGTGTTACAGTGAAGGGTTCTCGGGTTTTTCTAAGTGTTACTTTTGTTTGGTGGCATCGTCCCTGTGGTGGAGGTTCATCAGTTTTACTTCAGGCAAGTCACTAGGGCCGTTTGTGTGAAGACAAAGGTGGAAATCAAAGTTGAAAATGACGTAGAGGAGAAGAAGTTCTAAAACAGAATCTCGTATTACCTACTTTTGTCATCAATGAGCAACATTCCATCCAAATTGAGATATTAGATCAGTGTTGTATTGTAGAACATCACGGTAAAAGCAATACAATTTTCCATGGAGACAATCCGAAAAGTTGTCTGCACTTTTAAAGGAGATTATTATGCAATTTTGACTTTCAGGAGCTTTTAACCGTAATATAATTGTTTCCCCTTCTCATTGAACCACATGAGTGTATTTAGAGTGATTTATGCATGCGCTTTACTTACTTTGTTCTGCCATTTTACTTTCTTTAACGGTGACACCTGTCATTTCAGCACAAATGAAAAAAACATCTACTGTTTGATATCATGACCTGCAGCTCTCCAAAGGGTGATGTATCGTAAAGGAGACACGGAAGTAAGCAGATGTGTTGTTTTAAAATGTCCTAAATATAATGTAATGATCAGACAAAGGCAGAATAGGTCTTCTATAGCAATTTGACAACAAGCCAAAAAAGAAAAGCTACTTAAATAATAGATAATAATTACCATCATCAATAATTTATTGTCCTTTCACTTACAGACGAGACTAAATATGCACCTTTTTCCCGTTAAAGCGTAAGGAACGTATTCTCCTCTGATATTCTTTGTTATTTCAAGTCCACATTATTCTAGTGGTTAATCACAGAGTACACATTTATTTTTCACATTTATTTTTACTGTGACCTTTAAAATGCATTTGTCTTTTCGTGTAATTAAACAAAAGCCCCAGACGATGAATATTGATGTTTTATTCAACCATAGCCGTGACCCATGCATTACTTTAACGTTTGTATGCATTCCATGTATATCCATGGCTCTTGATCTAACTCTATTTATTTAGATGTTATTGACTAATACAAAGTGTTGATTTCTCTTGACCCGAGCCTTCACTGTTGTACACAAGAAGAATGAGGAACTTCAGACAAACTCAGATCTATTCAGAAATACCTCCTTTTGTGCTGATCTACAAAGCACCTTTTCAATATCACTACTGTTCAAAGACCTTTATTACTGGGCCAAATTGATTGTAATTATGAAATTTAATGAAACAAAATTATGATCCAATTAAAGCCAAATTGCGTACTGAAGTATTCTCTGGGATATTGTGCGTTATAACATATTTTCAGCTAATGGAGTTTGTTCATACGCAGTTCCCCAAACTCAATTAGTTTACTTGGCATTTGAACACAAAACATACTGTTCACCCAGTGCCCATTTTAAGGAACATAAAGCCCTGACATAGGAAGAAAAAGGTTACAGTTCTTTCTGGACAGACCATAATAATCACATTTATTTGCACAATCGCCTGTTTTGTCCCATTAGGCTCTTTGTAGTTTTATGGTTGTACTATAAAAGGAAATGGCCCACCTGCTCAGTGTAGCTTATGGTGGAGCTCAAACTGGAGGTCATTTCACATCACCACACACAGGGCTGTGTTTTATTCTTTAAATCGCTTCTGAAAGTAAAATGACCTGAACTGGACACAAGAAAGCAGAACGAACACTACCACCAATAGTCTTTTGATAACTACTGACAAGACATTTTAAAATATAGGGATCAACTTAAAATGTAAGTATTATATGTTGTCAATTTTATATAAAGTTCTATGTTAAACATGTTCTAACTTTGCCTGGGATGTTCCATAGTATTGCACTACACAATATCTGTCTGTCATTTTTTGTCATTTTCGTAATATCGCTTAAAGATATCTTGAAAAACATGCATTCTTGCTGTGTGCTGGCTCGCCTCTCCAAAGACCTGACGTGTAACTTGGCCTGGTTGCACCACCTGCTTGTCTCCATGGAAATAAATATGTTTAATGACACAAAAGCCGACCAGAAAAGTTTACACAGTACCTACAACTTTAAATTGCCCTTTACATCTTACACATCCTCAGTTAGGATATTCATGGAGGTCAGAATTATGAAAAATTAGGACTGTAACCATAGCAACTGACACCATTGAAACCAAATCTGATGTATTTTGAATGTTAAAACAGGAAGCTGAAACCAGTCAGTACAGGCCTCTCAACAGTTTAGACAAGAAGACTTTTGCGTACAGCAGAGAGAGACCATAGTAGTATTTATGTCGAAAGGAATATTAACACATACTTAATCAAATGAGTCAATATTTTTAAGCCGGTTTGATATTTCAATGGCCTTTCTAAATTCTTCAACAAACTCTTCCAAACTCGTTGAGGAGCTTAACAAGTTGTATTCTCGATTCTAAATGATCTGCTGGCACATTCATAACTCTCCAGGAAAGCGTTTAACCAGGGGCACGGCAGCAATGCAAATGCGTCCGACTTGGCAGGGCCTTTTCATTTTCAGCCCCATGAATATTCAAAAACCCATTTATGTCAACGGGAACTATGATCAAGCACCAAAAAACGAGCGAGTCACAAACTATGTCGAGAAACCTCTGGCCCACCTTGATCCGCACTGGCTTCGCTCCATCCTTCAAAGAAACCTAACATTGAGTCCCATCAGGCGCGAGTAAACGAGCAAAGCGTTAAACTCTTGGCCCTTCTCAGCCGCCGTACACCTTTGCCGCGCGGCGCTCTAACTAACTATGACAAATTAGCTCCGCACTTAATTACCGGCCGGGGAAAATCATGGCGATGTTTATTAGGCGCGGCGTCGTGAAGCTTCGCGCGTTCGTGTCCTGGGACCGCGGCTTGGGAGACGCTAATAATCACAACAGGCGCACAAATTGGAAGTGGAGAATGACCGGGGGGTTTCAAGACGCGGGGTGAGGACGCAGGGGAGAGGGGCGCGGGGGGGAGAAGGTGACTTTCTGCAGAGGAATCAATAGTGTTCCGTGCGGTGCGTCCGGGCTGTGCAGAGGAACCTGCGCTTTATTAAAGACTAATAAAGGGTAAAGTTGGCTGTGATGAACAATGCTCCAAGAAAATCTGTTGGATTATTAAGCAGGGATGAGGACCCGTTATTTCATTAGACATGATTACATTTGATAAGAACAGCAATTTTGTGTGTTTTTTACACAGTTTGAGCAGTAAGTTGTTGTTTTTATTTAAAGCTGCACTATGTGACTTTAAACACATCTGCCTCAGTGGACTTATCAGTCAGATCTGTGCAGATGTGACCCTGCTCACAGTAAAAATGAAGGTTTTTCAAGGTAATTTGAATTTTGAAACCCTGTCAAAACCCGTGTAAGTTTAATGCCTGGGGTGGAAAGTACATTAGTAAAAGTGCTGTATATACTTTTTACTCACAGTATTTTTTTTAGTGGATACTTTTTACTCTTACTTCACTATATTTGACTGCAGGCATCTTCTTTTTACTCCATTGGGTACATTTTAAAAAGGTACTTTTACTTGAGTAATTTGTTTGCACTTAATACTTTTACTTTACAAAATGGCAACATTTTCTAAATTCTTCCTCCATTCTGCTTGTTCTAAGCAAAGCGTCTCGATGGAGCCAAGCAGATGGACAACAGTGATTTAAAAAGTCCACCAACTGGTGTTTTTCCTCTAATAAGACAAATAATGCCAAAAATCCATGAGCTCATTAATCTGACATGTTTCAGAGGTGAGATTATTGCTTTTGTTGTGTCTTATTAGAAGAAACACAAGTCGATATTAAAAAAATAAGACTAAATACTTGTTCTAAGTCCATAATGCACATAGAAAACACGGTTCACTAAATATTGACAATATTCAATAATATTCAAGATTTTGCTCAAAGTTTTCCCTGGTTTGACAATTAATTATGGCCGACTTCCTATAGCTGGACACGAGCAGCAGATGTGACTTTTAACCTCTAACCATCCTGTAAACTATCAACGCTTGTCTTATTTACATTAAGTTATGATTTGACAAGTGAAAAAAGTATTATCTTGTTATTTACCACAGGTTTTTATTGACAACCAAAGTAAGTAAAGAAAAATCCCACATGACCCTTTTCAAAGAAGAGTGTAAACTGTAGAACTCTCCACGCTCTCAAATCAAGTGACGTGAAAGTGTTGGACTCTTTACTTAAGTGCTGGCTGAAAGAAAATCAAAACGTACCCGTCTGTAAGTGATATGAACGTGTATGAGTGAAGGTGAAGCGTGAACGTGTGTGTACATTTGCACTGATGTATTAATAAAATGAAAATGTGTTTTAATATCTGTTAAATTTGACTGTTGAACGTGTAGAAAAGCCTTTGCCTCACATCAGCGACAAGCTTTGTTTTGTAACTGTGTATGACCGCATTGTCCCTGCCAAATAAGTAAATTAATGAATAAACACAATTATAAATAAATAGAAAAAGCTTGTTAACTTGTTGTGAAAGCAGTAATCGTAACAGTAACAAATAACTTCTACCTTCTAACTCAATTTGTTTTATTTTTCCCAAACATTTGACGTTTTAATTTGTACTTTAGTATGACATTATCATATGAAAGTGTTTCTTCTCTTCATAGTTGGAGATCTTTTGTAGTAAATTGTTGTATTTTATTTTTCTCAAGCGTTTTGTTGTTGTTGTTTTTTATTCTTTTAGGAGCATTACCTTTCCTGAAGTGTGTGTTTGGATGTTTCCCGCTCTCCTCTCAGACGTGTGCGTTGCAGATCACTTCACACTGGAACATGTGAGCGGTGCACAGCTGGACTCTGGCCTTGTGCTCCTCGCGGTCATAAATAGTCCTCTCCTCCGGCTGCTGGCTTATTAACTCTTTGATTTATCTGCTCCCTGTAAGAGACGAGCGCCCTTGGCTCCGGGGGCCTGACGATCACCCCCGGGGGCCCCAATTACCCTGTGCCATGTGCCAATGCGGGGGTGTGTCAAGGGAACCGTTTGTGTCACCGCATTGTACACGTTAAGAGCACAAGAGCGTCGTGTGTAACGCGGCCGAGTCGGCCTCAAGGGCGGCTTCATCATCGGGGCGAGAAACCTGAGGAACGACGAGACAAAGGGCGTCCACGCAGCAGCCAGGGGCCCGCACGGGGATTTAACACTCTATTTACCCTCATCACAGGCGTTAATCATTCTCTTGTGAAGGCTGAGAATGTGTCGGGCCCCGTCATTCTCCAATTTGAATAATTTGCTGGATTTGAGTGAAGAATGGTAGTCGTTTGTATATTTCCATTATTCAAAAACTACACAGAACAATAAGCAGTGTCATCTGTCAGTTGTAGCCCTTGTTGGCCAGTCATTTAAGTTATATTGAGTTTGTAAAGAAAGTTTCATGAGGTTTGTTTTTTATAAAGCCTCGTAAAATCTTGCACCTGCCATAGTCGCCAAACACGATAAACTTTACACTGAAGTCAGCTAAACTCTGTGTTTCTCTGCACTGATCATTTATCTCTAGTTTGTGGTTGAATGTTTCCTTTTCACGAACTTTGACATCATATTTAACTTCAAATAATCAGATGTGATTAAAGAGTAAAAGATGTTGATTGCTTTTTAGATGTAGTTTGTCATTGTAAGAGATTCTGATCTGGCCCGGTGCAGATTAAATGTTGATGCACATTTGGCACTGACTCAAATTGAGGAATCAAGGGGCCAAACGACTTTGGAAAGGTGTCTAATTATGATTGTTCTGACAAGCAATTGTGGGTACAATTAGATTTTTGACATGTGTTTTAAAATCTGAATTCAGTTTGAAATGTCACATTCTAAATAGATCCAGGAGCATTAACATTTGAGAGAAAACTAAAAAGTTTGCCGTTTTATACATTTCTGGTTGTTATTGAGTAAATTATTTATTGCTTACTTTGTAATTTGATAATACGCCCATTTAAATTGCATTTCAGATTCGATTGCGGTTCATCTTGCAGCCCTAGTATCTGTGTCATTGTTATATATGCAATTACAGCACAGACATAGCTTTAGGTTACTTCCTTATCTCCATTTCATTTATGTGCGTCTTTTAATCCCTCGTGAATTTTAGTCTTGCCCTTTTAAATGTCAGGTTTATCGTTCATTTTAATGTGTGTCTGCTCTGCAGATCTTGGACTTCAACACATTTTACTCTTTGTCGTAATCCTGTCATCTCTCTGATTACACGCCATGATACGGAACATGAAAACATCATGTTTATTCTGATTTACAGTTTGTGTTCTTGGAAAGGTTTTTTATGAGCTGAAATGTCACCTCTGACTTTTACGCCTGCTGTAATGTAGCTTTGCTTCACTTTGAGGTTTCAGGTTTCAAGTTGAAAACCAATAAAAGCCTAAATTAATAAACAAAATACATTTAAACAAGGGAAGAGAATCTATGAGAAGGAGCTCGGCTCTGAAATGTCATATAAACAGTTACTTACGATCTGATTTCATTGTGATTGTTGTGCAGGTTTTGACAGTTATTGTGGGGGAGAAGGGCAAACTATTTAAGAGTTAAAGCTGAAGTACAAAACTTTTTCCTCACAAATGAGTAAATTCAGTTATTTCCCCCGGAAAGAGTTTTGTGCAAGAAGCGGTTTTGGCCCAAAATCAGTGGTCCACCTGCTTCACGAGAAGTGGTTCTAACGCTGCACGAGAAGTGGTTCTAACGCTGCACGAGAAGTGGTTCTAACGCTTCACGAGAAGTGGTTCTAACGCTGCACGAGAAGTGGTTCTAACGCTGCACGAGAAGTGGTTCTAACGCTGCACGAGAAGTGGTTCTAACGCTGCACGAGAAGTGGTTCTAACGCTGCACGAGAAGTGGTTCTAACGCTGCACGAGAAGTGGTTCTAACGCTGCACGAGAAGTGGTTCTAACGCTGCACGAGGAGTGGTTCTAACGCTTCACGAGAAGTGGTTCTAACGCTGCACGAGAAGTGGTTCTAACGCTGCACGAGAAGTGGTTCTAACGCTGCACGAGAAGTGGTTCTAACGCTGCACGAGAAGTGGTTCTAACGCTGCACGAGAAGTGGTTCTAACGCTGCACGAGAAGTGGTTCTAACGCTGCACGAGAAGTGGTTCTAACGCTTCACGAGAAGTGGTTCTAACGCTGCACGAGAAGTGGTTCTAACGCTGCACGAGAAGTGGTTCTAACGCTGCACGAGAAGTGGTTCTAACGCTTCACGAGAAGTGGTTCTAACGCTTCACGAGAAGTGGTTCTAACGCTGCACGAGAAGTGGTTCTAACGCTTCACGAGAAGTGGTTCTAACGCTGCACGAGAAGTGGTTCTAACGCTTCACGAGAAGTGGTTCTAACGCTGCACGAGAAGTGGTTCTAACGCTTCACGAGAAGTGGTTCTAACGCTTCACGAGAAGTGGTTCTAACGCTGCACGAGAAGTGGTTCTAACGCTTCACGAGAAGTGGTTCTAACGCTGCACGAGAAGTGGTTCTAACGCTTCACGAGAAGTGGTTCTAACGCTTCACGAGAAGTGGTTCTAACGCTGCACGAGAAGTGGTTCTAACGCTGCACGAGAAGTGGTTCTAACGCTTCACGAGAAGTGGTTCTAACGCTGCACGAGAAGTGGTTTTAACGCTGCACGAGAAGTGGTTCTAACGCTGCACGAGAAGTGGTTCTAACGCTTCACGAGAAGTGGTCCACCTGCTTCACGAGAAGTGGTTCTAACGCTTCACGAGAAGTGGTTCTAACGCTGCACGAGAAGTGGTTCTAACGCTGCACGAGAAGTGGTTCTAACGCTTCACGAGAAGTGGTTCTAACGCTTCACGAGAAGTGGTTCTAACGCTGCACGAGAAGTGGTTCTAACGCTTCACGAGAAGTGGTCCACCTGCTTCACGAGAAGTGGTTCTAACGCTGCACGAGAAGTGGTTCTAACGCTGCACGAGAAGTGGTTCTAACGCTTCACGAGAAGTGGTTCTAACGCTGCACGAGAAGTGGTTCTAACGCTTCACGAGAAGTGGTTCTAACGCTGCACGAGAAGTGGTTCTAACGCTTCACGAGAAGTGGTTCTAACGCTGCACGAGAAGTGGTTCTAACGCTTCACGAGAAGTGGTTCTAACGCTGCACGAGAAGTGGTTCTAACGCTGCACGAGAAGTGGTTCTAACGCTTCACGAGAAGTGGTTCTAACGCTGCACGAGAAGTGGTTCTAACGCTGCACGAGAAGTGGTTCTAACGCTGCACGAGAAGTGGTTCTAACGCTGCACGAGAAGTGGTTCTAACGCTGCACGAGAAGTGGTTCTAACGCTGCACGAGAAGTGGTTCTAACGCTGCACGAGAAGTGGTTCTAACGCTGCACGAGAAGTGGTTCTAACGCTGCACGAGAAGTGGTTCTAACGCTTCACGAGAAGTGGTTCTAACGCTGCACGAGAAGTGGTTCTAACGCTGCACGAGAAGTGGTTCTAACGCTGCACGAGAAGTGGTTCTAACGCTGCACGAGAAGTGGTTCTAACGCTTCACGAGAAGTGGTTCTAACGCTTCACGAGAAGTGGTTCTAACGCTTCACGAGAAGTGGTTCTAACGCTGCACGAGAAGTGGTTCTAATGCTTCATGAGAAGTGGTTCTAACGCTGCACGAGAAGTGGTTCTAACGCTGCACGAGAAGTGGTTCTAACGCTGCACGAGAAGTGGTTGAAGTGGTTCTAACGCTTCACGAGAAGTGGTTCTAACGCTTCATGAGAAGTGGTTCTAACGCTGCACGAGAAGTGGTTCTAACGCTGCACGAGAAGTGGTTGAAGTGGTTCTAACGCTGCACGAGAAGTGGTTCTAACGCTGCACGAGAAGTGGTTCTAACGCTGCACGAGAAGTGGTTCTAACGCTGCACGAGAAGTGGTTCTAACGCTTCACGAGAAGTGGTTCTAACGCTTCACGAGAAGTGGTTCTAACGCTGCACGAGAAGTGGTTCTAACGCTTCACGAGAAGTGGTTCTAACGCTGCACGAGAAGTGGTTCTAACGCTGCACGAGAAGTGGTTCTAACGCTGCACGAGAAGTGGTTCTAACGCTGCACGAGAAGTGGTTCTAACGCTGCACGAGAAGTGGTTCTAACGCTTCACGAGAAGTGGTTCTAACGCTTCACGAGAAGTGGTTCTAACGCTGCACGAGAAGTGGTTCTAACGCTTCACGAGAAGTGGTTCTAACGCTTCACGAGAAGTGGTTCTAACGCTGCACGAGAAGTGGTTCTAACGCTGCACGAGAAGTGGTTCTAACGCTGCACGAGAAGTGGTTCTAACGCTGCACGAGAAGTGGTTCTAACGCTGCACGAGAAGTGGTTCTAACGCTGCACGAGAAGTGGTTCTAACGCTTCACGAGAAGTGGTTCTAACGCTGCACGAGAAGTGGTTCTAACGCTTCACGAGAAGTGGTTCTAACGCTTCACGAGAAGTGGTTCTAACGCTGCACGAGAAGTGGTTCTAACGCTTCACGAGAAGTGGTTCTAACGCTTCACGAGAAGTGGTTCTAACGCTGCACGAGAAGTGGTTCTAACGCTTCACGAGAAGTGGTTCTAACGCTTCACGAGAAGTGGTTCTAACGCTGCACGAGAAGTGGTTCTAACGCTTCACGAGAAGTGGTTCTAACGCTTCACGAGAAGTGGTTCTAACGCTGCACGAGAAGTGGTTCTAACGCTGCACGAGAAGTGGTTCTAACGCTTCACGAGAAGTGGTTCTAACGCTGCACGAGAAGTGGTTCTAACGCTGCACGAGAAGTGGTTCTAACGCTGCACGAGAAGTGGTTCTAACGCTGCACGAGAAGTGGTTCTAACGCTTCACGAGAAGTGGTTCTAACGCTGCACGAGAAGTGGTTCTAACGCTGCACGAGAAGTGGTTCTAACGCTGCACGAGAAGTGGTTCTAACGCTGCACGAGAAGTGGTTCTAACGCTTCACGAGAAGTGGTTCTAACGCTGCACGAGAAGTGGTTCTAACGCTGCACGAGAAGTGGTTCTAACGCTGCACGAGAAGTGGTTCTAACGCTTCACGAGAAGTGGTTCTAACGCTTCACGAGAAGTGGTTCTAACGCTGCACGAGAAGTGGTTCTAACGCTTCACGAGAAGTGGTTCTAACGCTGCACGAGAAGTGGTTCTAACGCTTCACGAGAAGTGGTTCTAACGCTGCACGAGAAGTGGTTCTAACGCTTCACGAGAAGTGGTTCTAACGCTTCACGAGAAGTGGTTCTAACGCTGCACGAGAAGTGGTTCTAACGCTTCACGAGAAGTGGTTCTAACGCTGCACGAGAAGTGGTTCTAACGCTTCACGAGAAGTGGTTCTAACGCTTCACGAGAAGTGGTTCTAACGCTGCACGAGAAGTGGTTCTAACGCTGCACGAGAAGTGGTTCTAACGCTTCACGAGAAGTGGTTCTAACGCTGCACGAGAAGTGGTTTTAACGCTGCACGAGAAGTGGTTCTAACGCTGCACGAGAAGTGGTTCTAACGCTTCACGAGAAGTGGTCCACCTGCTTCACGAGAAGTGGTTCTAACGCTTCACGAGAAGTGGTTCTAACGCTGCACGAGAAGTGGTTCTAACGCTGCACGAGAAGTGGTTCTAACGCTTCACGAGAAGTGGTTCTAACGCTTCACGAGAAGTGGTTCTAACGCTGCACGAGAAGTGGTTCTAACGCTTCACGAGAAGTGGTCCACCTGCTTCACGAGAAGTGGTTCTAACGCTGCACGAGAAGTGGTTCTAACGCTGCACGAGAAGTGGTTCTAACGCTTCACGAGAAGTGGTTCTAACGCTGCACGAGAAGTGGTTCTAACGCTTCACGAGAAGTGGTTCTAACGCTGCACGAGAAGTGGTTCTAACGCTTCACGAGAAGTGGTTCTAACGCTGCACGAGAAGTGGTTCTAACGCTTCACGAGAAGTGGTTCTAACGCTGCACGAGAAGTGGTTCTAACGCTGCACGAGAAGTGGTTCTAACGCTTCACGAGAAGTGGTTCTAACGCTGCACGAGAAGTGGTTCTAACGCTGCACGAGAAGTGGTTCTAACGCTGCACGAGAAGTGGTTCTAACGCTGCACGAGAAGTGGTTCTAACGCTGCACGAGAAGTGGTTCTAACGCTGCACGAGAAGTGGTTCTAACGCTGCACGAGAAGTGGTTCTAACGCTGCACGAGAAGTGGTTCTAACGCTGCACGAGAAGTGGTTCTAACGCTTCACGAGAAGTGGTTCTAACGCTGCACGAGAAGTGGTTCTAACGCTGCACGAGAAGTGGTTCTAACGCTGCACGAGAAGTGGTTCTAACGCTGCACGAGAAGTGGTTCTAACGCTTCACGAGAAGTGGTTCTAACGCTTCACGAGAAGTGGTTCTAACGCTTCACGAGAAGTGGTTCTAACGCTGCACGAGAAGTGGTTCTAATGCTTCATGAGAAGTGGTTCTAACGCTGCACGAGAAGTGGTTCTAACGCTGCACGAGAAGTGGTTCTAACGCTGCACGAGAAGTGGTTGAAGTGGTTCTAACGCTTCACGAGAAGTGGTTCTAACGCTTCATGAGAAGTGGTTCTAACGCTGCACGAGAAGTGGTTCTAACGCTGCACGAGAAGTGGTTGAAGTGGTTCTAACGCTGCACGAGAAGTGGTTCTAACGCTGCACGAGAAGTGGTTCTAACGCTGCACGAGAAGTGGTTCTAACGCTGCACGAGAAGTGGTTCTAACGCTTCACGAGAAGTGGTTCTAACGCTTCACGAGAAGTGGTTCTAACGCTGCACGAGAAGTGGTTCTAACGCTTCACGAGAAGTGGTTCTAACGCTGCACGAGAAGTGGTTCTAACGCTTCACGAGAAGTGGTTCTAACGCTGCACGAGAAGTGGTTCTAACGCTTCACGAGAAGTGGTTGAAGTGGTTTTAACGCTGCACGAGAAGTGGTTTTAACGCTTCACGAGAAGTGGTTCTAACGCTGCACGAGAAGTGGTTCTAACGCTTCACGAGAAGTGGTTCTAACGCTTCACGAGAAGTGGTTCTAACGCTTCACGAGAAGTGGTTCTAACGCTGCACGAGAAGTGGTTCTAACGCTGCACGAGAAGTGGTTCTAACGCTGCACGAGAAGTGGTTCTAACGCTGCACGAGAAGTGGTTCTAACGCTGCACGAGAAGTGGTTCTAACGCTGCACGAGAAGTGGTTCTAACGCTGCACGAGAAGTGGTTCTAACGCTTCACGAGAAGTGGTTCTAACGCTGCACGAGAAGTGGTTCTAACGCTGCACGAGAAGTGGTTCTAACGCTTCACGAGAAGTGGTTCTAACGCTTCACGAGAAGTGGTTCTAACGCTGCACGAGAAGTGGTTCTAACGCTGCACGAGAAGTGGTTCTAACGCTGCACGAGAAGTGGTTCTAACGCTTCACGAGAAGTGGTTCTAACGCTTCACGAGAAGTGGTTCTAACGCTGCACGAGAAGTGGTTCTAACGCTGCACGAGAAGTGGTTCTAACGCTGCACGAGAAGTGGTTCTAACGCTGCACGAGAAGTGGTTCTAACGCTGCACGAGAAGTGGTTCTAACGCTGCACGAGAAGTGGTTCTAACGCTGCACGAGAAGTGGTTCTAACGCTGCACGAGAAGTGGTTCTAACGCTGCACGAGAAGTGGTTCTAACGCTGCACGAGAAGTGGTTCTAACGCTGCACGAGAAGTGGTTCTAACGCTGCACGAGTGGCCAAGAAAAAAGAGTGAGATGTGAAAACAAGCAAAGTGCCAGGAACTAGTTAGATCTATCTAAAAACTTCCTCCTTTCACAGTGTGAAAACCAGATCCTCCAGCTTTAATTTAAGTAATTAAGTAAATGTTTTGTTTTTTTAAATAAATGATCTATTATAACTGTTATGAAGAAAACATTTACAGTGTAAAGTTTGTATGTCTGACTGACCCCACTATCCGGATAGTGCCAAAATGAGAACGTCTCATTGTCCCTGATACAATCTGAATGTATGCGTGAAATACTCGTGTGTTTGTTCACATATTGTGTTTTTAATATGTTTTGTGTCTGTATGGAGCATATAGCTGGCTTCTATCACAAAGTGCACAGTGTATAACTTCATGATGAAAGCTGGAAGCACAGATGGGCCAGATTAAAGGTTCCTGGCCTGATTTTTATGTATGGAGCTTGTTGTTTGTGGAAGTGGGCCCAGCTGGCACAATGGCAGACTGTATACACTCGTCTGCAGAAAAAGCACGTTGTACTTTGAAGTCTTTGACCCCCAGTCTAACCCTGACCTCCGCCTGACCCCTGCGCCTCTCCTTGTCCTTTCTGTTCTCCAGACAGCTCCAAGTGTATCATTTAGAGCTCCCCAGACAGTAATGTTAACCACAGCCTTTTAACTAGGACACAAGCACGGAAATTAAGGACAAGGTGATACGCCATATGACTTTGCAGGGGGTTGTTAGAGCACGGCTGTATTGTTGAGCGGTCACAAAGATCAGCTAACGTTGTGAGGGCTATTTCTGGTGTCTGAACGTAGCTTGAAATAACTTAATCACGCTGCTTTGTTTTAGGCGAGTAATTACATTTTTGGAGCGCAAAATGACGAAACACAACTTGAAAACAAACACAAGAAAAGGTCCTGTATTAGACTTTTGTTTGTTCTTATGCCCTTCGCCCTTTAGGAAGTGTAACGTAAAAGCAAATGAGACTGAAGGATCGTCTGTGTGAGTGAAAACTGCATAAAAGCAACTGCCAGGAACAGGTATTTGTGACGCGATGGACGTTTAATCCTGAGCCGCTGCGACCGTGTGCAAACCAGAGACGTACAGACACAGGGAGAACATGCAAACCCCACTCAGAACGGCCCGATGAGATTTGATCCTTGCCACACCGTTCTGCTGTGAGTGTGAGAAGGGACTGAGCGTGGCCAACGGTCCAAACTGAAACATGCTTTTTTTCACTCATGGTGCAGCAGAATTTGGCACTGCATCTTGGCAATTGGTTATTTAGTCAATATCACAAATGTAATCTGTAAAATGATATTTGATTTGAACGGTTTATTAGCTTTCTATCTGTTTTGTGTGTTAATATTTGGAGAAATGTACGCTTTACTCATACTTTCTTGAAATATGGTGCTTGTTTTAATACTTCCTGCTATGCAAATAATGTATGCACTTTTCATTGTTGTTCCTTTAGGTATTTTGACCCTTGTGTGCCCATTGTGTCTCATTGATTGTCATTATAATTGTAGTGTGATTCACAGAAATGATATTGCATCTTTATAACAAACACTGTTAGTAGTAAAGTACTGTTAGGTTTTGTCTATGGGAGTTTTTGTTTATAAGAGTTCTTCTATTGAGAGTGTTTTTCAGACTTCCTATAAGTTATCTGTTCTTTTCCTCTGTATCTACCTGCGTTGCACCAATGACATTTCCCCATGTGGGACAATAAAGGAATATCTTATCTTATCTTCAAAAGTCACTTTATATTAAACTGAAAGCTTCTTTGCTTAAATGAATTGTTCTGTTGCAGCAGCTAAGGAAACAGACATAACTACATAGACTATGATCCTCCATTTAAGTGCAGACATTATGAAAGAATATGCTTCTAAGCACTTTTATGTCTTAATTCCTTGGAATATGACAAAATTATACACATCAACGTCTTGTCAAGGCATTTTAAAAGGAAAAAAGTATCATATCTACAATTTAGTATCGTAATAAACATCATACCGTTAAATGGATATCGAGATTTGCTACATCCTTATAAAGTATAAACACAAAGTCCACTTAACACAACACAATACAGGAACACAATGAAGAAAGTGTGCTACATCTCCAGTTCATTAAGGCCTGTATTGGCATGTTTTATGATCTATACCGGCCGTGGCATTTCGCAGCAGAGAATATCCCCCTTTGTTCACTAATGGCACCATCAGAGTAGTTCAAACCGCACTGGAACTACTCTCTTCCTCTAGTCAGACTGAAGTGTGCAAGTGCCTGGCCTCCGCAGGTAGACATTAATGCCAGTATAATTTTGCCTTTTTATACTCACCGTGCCCCGCGAGGCCCCACTCATCTTTATGGAGCAGATAAAAAGGTCTCCAAGGTAAATATGTTAGTTTTTTCATCGCTCTTTAGAAAGCAGAACAACTTTAAGCTCACTATCAACTCCGGAGTGTCTCGGGAGGGAGGTGTTTCGCCCGGGCTGACGCGGGTGACGTTTAATAGAGCCAAGTGCTCGAAGAGAGTGAGCGGGGAACATGAGGCGCAATCGAATCTTCCTGTAGACACGCTATTAAGGCAAGCACAGGATACGTACAGCGTTCTGTGTTCATCTTGGACCTCATCCAAATTTGCTTTGTTTTGTAAAATGTGCTGTGTGAATAAAGTGGGTTTGAATTTGGATCCATGAAGTATAATTAAACATTAATTCCTTTCTAATACGTGTCACTCCTTTACGGTTTCAGAGGAATGAAAAATTAGCACCGTTGCCAGAGCTATTAACAATTCAAATCAATTTATCTTTTGAATGACGCTTGTAAAGAGGAAGCTGAAACCCATTAAAAATGTCATGTTTGTAAAGTTGTGAATAGAAATGCAAGAGGAACTGGTGACACATGCACAAAGAGGCAAACGTGGCAAAGAGCGATTTAGTGTTTTGTGCATTTTGCCCTTTTAAGGTGACAAAAAAACACCTTTTTTGTCAACGTCGTCATCTAGTAAGCACCTCCAACAACATAACAGCGCAATATACTAGAGCTATAAATAAATGATTGATTTATTTGACCATCAAGTTGTTCAAATGCTACGCTCCACAGAGGTACATTATATTCACGTTTGAACCCATTTTCTGAGGCATGAATAATAATGATAATTCCGTTCAAACACTAAAATTACCCTAAAATAGAATATGACTCAACAGCAAAAGCACAATAGATAGGATTATTCAGGTAAGGTAATTAAAACGATCCATTATATACTCTTATACACATTCACAGTGAGAGAAGTGTCTTGCCAAACACAAAGAGTATTAGTTTATTCCAAAAGGACTGAATAGCTCGACACTGCTGTCTTTGAAGTATTCAGAAGTTGCTGTGTTTACTAACCCAAAAGCACCATACAAGCACAATAACAATATTTCAACCAGTGCACTGTGGACACTTGTACTTGTATAATGTATGGATATGGCTGCTGTGGCGTGGCAGTGGGCAGGACGCAGCCAGCACTAAATCCTCAGCAGACTGCAGCTTTCATCTCTACTGTGCCCACACGCTCCGGGCAAAACTGCCTCTACATCACCTGTAAAGCAGCCAAAGTCCTGGTTGTTAGGTCAGGGTTAGTTGTGAGTCGTCTTGTTTATTAGTAGTTGTGTATTGTTATTGTATAAATTGAATGCTTTTTCTGTATTTTTCAGTTATTTAAAAAAGTCGAGAGGTGATTTTTCTAAACACACCGTCGCTTGTTCGTACTCAAATCAAACAACATTTGATGACATTATTTAAGTATGAACAAACATGTAACACTCTACAACGTTTATGGCCAAGACCTGTTCGTCCTTAGAAGGGATTTTCAATATTTCACATTATTATATGTTTTACAAATATATAATCTAATACATTCTGTGATGATTTACTTTACGTATTCTCACATATTAGTCTATTTTGGTCAAATGAAAAATACATTGGAGTCACTTACTTAACAGTGGCACTAAGTAGGATTTTATGTGCCGATACCTTCTTTTGTCCATGGAGATTTTTGCCTGGAATGTTCCACAAAGCAACATTAAACTCCATGGAGACGAGTACATTTTATTTTTATTTTTGCAATAAAATGCCTGTAATTTAATAAATGAAAGACACATTTATGCTAAAAGATGTATTGAAGACATGCTGAAATGTGGCCCTTTAATTTGATCAATAGTAACAGATTTGACCTATTGCTTTGCTCTGATTGAAAGTGCATTTACTTAGTCTCAGCATTATGTTTTCCTCTTTTAAACCAGGCCGTTTGTAAATGCTTTTAGAGGAGTTTTATTCCGTAAACTCCAGCAGCATTAGGAAAGAAGGTTAATGGGCGATTATGATTCAAGGAGACACTTTCACATCGGGCCTGTTTGTCATATGCACTCATTGATTCCGCCTTGATAAATATTCTTATCCCTGCACCTTGACTCTGTTTTATGACACGACATCAAATCTACTGACATTAGAAATAAAACCTTTACTGCGAACTGTACAGGTCTAGTGTAAGTCGTATAACCGGCCATGCGCAGCCAAAGACCCTGAGTCGTTGGTTTGATTTGTTATTATCACCAGAAAGAGACATGTAATCAGCTCTAATGTTGTTGTTACAAAATGGAAGGTGGTGGTCACTAACACCAATATTCCACATTTTAACAGTTGGTTTAAAGGGGCACAGTGTAACGGTTCTGTCTGAGGGTCAGGTTTCTTTGCAATATAAATACTTGAATGAATGAATACAAGATAGATAAGTGTAGAACATTCCAAACCAATCAATCATATCTCCACGGAGACAAGCAGATGGCACACAACCCAACAGAAACGTTACATAGTGCACCTTTAACTGTCATAATCAGAAACAAATGCTATTGACAGTGGACAAACTTCTCAAAGTATGAATTTGCTTTGACAATATGGTGCAACACAAAACAAGAAAATGAATAGTAAAGGTAAAATTTAATCCATTGAATTGAAATATGTCCTATAGTTATTAATGATGGTTAGGAGTAACTTAGCACTTCCTGCAGACCTCGAGATACCCTTCTCCCCTGACCTGATAACTTGTCAACTTCCCACAAAAGCATTTGCGCTTGAATCCCGACTTTTTATCAGCGGGGGTGAATAATGCTGTATTGGTGGAAAATTAGCATGATTGAGTGCACTTGTCAGGGGAGTCGGCTCTATGTATTAAGAGAGCGGAGTGCTGAGTCTACGGTTGTGCAAATCGGCCCATACACCTCCTCTATACGCACTCAAACGCACATGCATAACAAACGCATGAGAGAATGAGCCGTGTGGGGAGACGCATGCACCTGTAATGGCCTGATATTGCTGAGTAAGGCGCGCAAAGAGAGGCGCATAATGACCGCAGCGCCGTCAAACCGCTCCGGGCTCTGCAGCGCTTTGGAATGGAAGCATCATTGGTGATTACCTGCGAAAGCACAGTGATGTATGGAGACCAGTGCAAATGGACTATGAGGGAGTCCGTGAAGCAAAGGCGGGGTTACATGTAGAAGTTGGCAATTGTTTTGAGGATGTCATGTGGCTCCTCTCATACTGGTGAGTAAAGGAGTCGAGGAGGGGACGGCTGCTTGGAGAAGTTCACTGAGCGCTCTGCTGGTGTCTGTCCCTCCTCGCAAGTGTTGGTGTGTTCAGGTTAACAGCGAGTGGAATTCTTCCTTCACAGCAACATATGGACATTTTGATAATATGGTGTGTGTTGTTTTGAGGATATGCAACATTGTCATATCAAGTATATAATTTACAGTTACAATAAATGCTATAAAAAGAGCTGAGTGAAAGCAAAAATGGAAAATGTGATGTTGTAAACTGTCAATTAAAGGTAGAAGGTAGGGATTCATTTTACTGACACATTTGTCTGATAATTAAACATCAAGTAATATGTTTAAAGGCATTTTAACACATTTCACATATCGTTATCGGGATAATCTGAACAAAATGTATCAAGATATACATTTTTGTTAATATTTCCCACCCCTACTTACACAAGTTAAAATAATATAAATGTTGTCTTTTTAATAGTGTTACAAAATATTCAAACTTGATTTTGATACTAAGCGATGTACTCGATTCTCGTAACTGATTTCGATACTACACTGATGATTAAAAATGTTCTTTATTATGTCCATGTTTCAGACAATAGGTTTTTTTTCTCCCATTGAGATTAACATTCTCCTTTCCAAGACATCAGCGCAACTCATTAATAACACACATTAATAAATATCTAGTTGTAATACTTTTTAACAAATGTGTTATGCTAATTGAGAGTAAACATCAAAAGAAGATTCACTTAAATATCAACAGTCACCATTTCAAAAAAATATGGAAAAAACATGACACAGTATATATTTAAACAGCTTATTCATTTTATTTTGGTGTCGATACCTGCAAAGTAATACAAAAGTTAAAGTAGAAGCCTTTGTTATAGCGCTTGTTCATTCAAAGCCACACACACAAAAGTGTTCTCTTGTTTTATATACACTATAGAAAATGTGTTTAAATGAGCTGAAGATTTTACCCCGAGTCAGTCGATTGTAATGTAGAATATTAAACTAAAATTACAATTGGCACATTCTTATTTCTTTCCAAACAAACCAGAGCACGTGGCGGATATAAAAGTATTTAAAAGCCAGTGGACGTTTAATCCATCCCGTTTGCACAAAAGGCTGAGTAAAAATGCCCTTTAAGACTTGCACGGTTAAATACATAGTGAAGCACATACCTGTTGACATTTTTTTACAAGAAGCACATAATTACTTCCAACAACAGTGTCCGTTTAAAGAGTAGTTTCTATATATAACAGCAGGGCTCTTAGTCTAGACGTTTAACCTTCACAATGAAAGCTAACAGTGGTAATGGCCAATCCCAGAGCTGCTTTAGCACAAACACCGGAGTCAGCAGTCAGATATAATGAAGGTTAGTCCTGCAGGAATCGAGACGCAAAGTTAACTCGGTGCAAATGCTCTTCCTGTGGTGGAAGAAAAGGAAAATCAAAACAGTTATATTGTTTAATGAGATGTTTACACGCTTTAGAACAATCAGGGAATTGTGCCGAGAGGAAATGGTTTGAAGGAAATGAAACAAAAACATGATCAAATGATAGATGGTTTCACTGAAAATGCAAAAACAAAAAGCAAAACCGTGTCAAGCTCAAAAAGTGTTTTACAATAATACATCACCATCATTTGAACTATGTCGTAATTGGATATTTGTGCATGCAACACATTTCTCTCCATATTCTGTAGACTATAGAAGACTGGGCTCGACCTCATCGTCAAACTCGTCAAACTCGGACAGATCTGTGCAAGGTTTGTTTGTTTCAGTGACACGTGGGAAACGGAGGAGCTCATTGGTCATGTAGAGCAAAACTAAACTTCTTCCACCTCAGATTAACTGTGTTTGCTGCTTCGCTCACTGTATTTTTGGACTCGACTTGAAGCTTGGCGTTTCGTTGCAGCGTTCTAATTCTTTCCCGTTTTCTCAGCGAATATTTCTTTTTGACAATATTTATTTATCTATTCGAGTAAAATAGGGTTAGGTTTAGGTTTAGGAACGGTTAATTTGGTTGAAGCTATACATTTAGAGTGTACCATTTTTGTTCTTTCCCTTTTCATCCTGAATAAATAAAATAAATCACTTTCCTAGTGCAACCTAAGAAAATATTTAGCGTTTTGTGCACCACCAGCTCTAAACCAGGACAATAACATGACTATACCAGGTCTAAACTAGGGCTAAACCTGGTTGAAAATAGGACTACACCATTGTACAGAAGTTCTAAACAAGGATTTAACCCAAAAGAAGGGGAAAATGTGGATACAATTGATTTGAAATGAATCCACACGAGAAGAGAAGGAGAGTTCACTGACCCCAAGTTCTCTGATTGGCTAACCGGTCTGTAAATCCTGCCTCTGGTTAGGCTTTTAAAGATCACTACTGCAAAATGATCCTTTCTACATGAACAGCAGCTTTATTTTTCCAATATTCCAACAAACATCATTTTATCTTGTCCTAATTTGATGTAATCATGCACATGTTAAGGCTGTGCTGTGAGTTGTCCTGTGGGAAATGTGGATCCTGACATTTTTAAACACTGGCCGATAGCAGTGTTTGAGGTTCCTGAGGTCTGGCCCTTGTGCATTTAACACAAAATCAATTGAGAAAACAGAGGCTGTGAGCTTAGAGCAGGCTGAAGCCCAGAGGTGTCCCATGAATCTCCCTCAGCACACATCGCTGTGAACAAGAGAAAGTTACGGAGCTAAAAACGGCATCAAAGCTCGTCCTGTTTCCTGCTGTCAATGGAGCAACTCGCACCAAAACAAGCCGGGTTCATTCATTAAAAAATACTTCAGAAAAGTTTGAAATGGTCTGTTAAAGAATGTACTTTTTGAGTTAGAAAAAAATATTGTGAACAGATAAAGCATCAAATTGATCTTGATAAAGAATTTTTCAGATTGTTGGTCACAGGAATCATGTGTAACTCAAAATCCCAAGGCAGGATGTCACCATGGCTATTTCAGCAGGTCTAAAACCTAAAAGAATAGTACACTGCCTGTCCAAAGATGTCACAGAAAAAAGGGACACACTTATATTTCACAGGACCATCTTTAGCTCTGATCACAGCTTTCACTGTGGCATAGGATCAATAAACTTCTACCATATGATTTCCCCCAGTGTTGCATTACTTTGCACCAGTTGATCTTGTATTGATGATGTGAGAGAGTGACCACTGCACAAAGTCTTCTCCAGCTTGTCCCAAACACTGACATCTTTTCCATGACGACGGGATTTGTCTTTGCACATGGTTGTTTCAGAAATAGAAGCCAGTCGAGTTTAAATACCTGGTTGCAGCAGCAATTTAGACGCTTGAACCTGCTGTATTTGCTTAGTTGAATTGGACAGGCAGTGTTTTTATTTGTCTGTGTAGTGTAAAAATGTAGTGCAGTAAAAAGTACAAATACATGCTCTCAGATGTAGTGACGTAAAAGTAAAAAGTATAGTAAAGTACAGATACCTAAAACAGATTTTGTTGTTGTTTTATGCATTTCTTTTCATTTGTAATCATTTGTTTTCCTTTTTTCTTTGGAAATTCAAGAAAATACAATAATTCTAGTAATTCTGTTTGTCTGATTGCACCAGTAGCTGTTTGGACTTTACCTATTCATTCTTTCTAGGTAAAAATACTCCACCCTTGTCCCGTTATCAACATTTATATATATATTTCTTTTTCTTTTTTACACCTTATGCATATTGATTGCCACACTTGGAGCGCCGGTGAATCTTGCCGCTGTCACGACAAAAACACATCTATCACAGTGTATGTGTGCAGACTTAAGCCGCGTGCTCACATGGTGCATGTATGGCTGTGTGTCATTTAAAAGCACTACAAAAGCGCAGATGGATGGCACACACGCTGCTCAGGCCAACAGTAAATCCCCATAGACCGCCACAGTCCTGTTAGCAGACGCTCCCCTGCCAAAGTGTCCTTGAGGAAGACGCTGTGTCCTTACAAGGTCATTCCTCCTAAGATTTACAATAATATTAAGCCATAGGAAATGTCTTGACTTCTGATCGACTCCACCATAGACCGTTAGGGTTAGCGGTTTATGAATGTTTGCCGACTTAAAGGTGTATGTTTTCTGGTAAAGGGTCCGCTCCTTGTTTGTCACCTTGGAGATGTTATTGCTTTGCCTGGAATGTTTAGTAACCTGCGTAAATGTATGTATAGAGCGTTTTCAGTGACATCATGTCTAGTAGAAGGCAATTGCTGCTGCTCCAGTGTGGAGCTGTTGGACTGGAGGGCAGACAGACAAGGCCAGTTTATTTGTAGAGCACAATTCGTACACAAGGCAATTCAAGTGCTTCACACAACAGAATCACAAAACAGTTGAATACATGAAAGAAAAGTGTGCAAATGAAAACCTTTCTTATGCACAGCTAAACAACAACAAAACAAACATCAACAACAAAAATAGCCTAGATTTGAACATTGTCAGAGTAGAACCTGTCTCACATCTTCAGGAAGAATGTTCCAGATTTTAGCTGCATAAAACTGAAACGCAGATTCCCCATGTTTAGTCCTGACTCTGGCACCAGCAGGAGGCCGGTCCATGTTTAGTCCTGACTCTGGCACCAGCAGGAGGCCGGTCCATGTTTAGTCCTGACTCTGGCACCAGCAGGAGGCCGGTCCATGTTTAGTCCTGACTCTGGCACCAGCAGGAGGCCGGTCCATGTTTAGTCCTGACTCTGGCACCAGCAGGAGGCCGGTCCATGTTTAGTCCTGACTCTGGCACCAGCAGGAGGCTGGTCCATGTTTAGTCCTGACTCTGGCACCAGCAGGAGGCCGGTCCATGTTTAGTCCTGACTCTGGCACCAGCAGGAGGCCGGCCCATGTTTAGTCCTGACTCTGGCACCAGCAGGAGGCTGGTCCATGTTTAGTCCTGACTCTGGCACCAGCAGGAGGCTGGTCCATGTTTAGTCCTGACTCTGGCACCAGCAGGAGGCCGGTGAGTGTGAGTGAATGGTGCTAACAAACTGTTCCGCACAGACTTTAGAAATCTGGTGGGTAACACATCGAGGCAGCATGTAGATGAACTCAGACTGGTTATGATCTCATGGACAGTTTTGTGAGTTACAGGTGCAAAGTGAGTTAGCTCTTAGTGTCCGGATGGTTTTATGGTTATTATTTGCGGGGTTTCCCTGAACTTTGTCATTACACTTAGATGTAATGACATCTAAGTGGCAGCTGAGCTGGAGGGTTTGTTAATCTGTTTACTGTGGCAAACAGGACACGCGAGATGTTAATTGCAGCGTCCAAGTATTTCAGAAAAATATCCTTCCCTAGTTGTACATAAAATGAGAGCCCAGTAGCAGTCATTCAAACATGTAATAAAGCTGTACTCCGGAACATCAGGCTGTTTACTGAAACTTCTGCAAACATAGAGCCCATTGGCCAATGACAATAGCAGAGTAAACACTGGAAACAGCATTTGTGTGAAGACTTTCTATTTTCATCTTTTCATAAGAGAGAAATGCACAAACAATGACGAGGCATATTGGGATATTCCTGCCTAAATACCAAATAATATACTGTATATAGTACAAAGTACTTTTACACTCACAACCAAAGCTGAAGCATATCAAACATCAATCACTTTGTAAATCAGCCGTCCTCCTCTCGTCCGTCTGAGGTTTTCCTCTGATAAATCCATGGGAAGTGTGTCCCACTTGTTCTTTAAGGGCCACTTAAGATTCTCCTGAGAGGGTTTGGCATCACATCTAGCATCGTCTCTACTCTCCCTGTTTTGATTGGGAAGAGATGACTCTGTTAAACCAATTAAAAGTCATGAATCATGGACCAGTCTCATGTGTTTGCTCTCATTAACAATCGCACTTTACAGGGGCAAACGAGGTGAGTTTCAGGTGAAAAAACTCAGCCGAGCGGACACTGTTGTAGCTGTGCATCTTTGTACCACCCGCGAACGTCATCAGTGACGATGTTTGAGAATGGTCAATATCCTGCATTTATTCAGTTACAGGGAACATTATTGCTTTTGTTTGTTTGTTTAATCCCATGACACCATCTTCTTTTTTGTTTTTTTGTTTTTTAGAACAGACTGAGAATAATAAGGGAAATTGAAAATAAATAAGATAAGACAAACAATATGTCTATTTACACAATCATGCCACAAATACATTTATATCCCAGATAATAGATTTTTTGGTATTAAACTTAAGCTAGATTTGTGCTGCTATCCGTTTCGTCAAATATCATTTATGGGCCACAACAGCAAGCCAAATATTGTACTGGCTCAAAATATCCATATCCTTCAAAGATAAACAGGTGATGTCCTCTCCACCATGCAGGTCTTGTAGTGCACCTTTAAGCATTGCTATCCACATTTTAACATGCAAATATCATTTTACGGTCAGTTGTTCAGTTTAGATTTGAAGCGTTTATGAATAATTGAGTTGTGCATAAATGTTGCATTTGTTCATTAGAGAACGCACTGGGCATATTTCCTTTCGTTACATTTTAAACATCACATGAGATCTACTTTAGTTCACTGTTTACATGCGACAATTTGTTTACAGACTTTTCCAAATTGTGTAGCGTTGCAGCTTTAAAGCAGAAAGATCCACAAGCAAAGTTTTATCCTGTTATACAAATGAAAATGACATGATATAAATGGATGTAGGCTTTACAACATTCTTTGTGGCAATAGATACCTTTTATGCCAATGCCATACTGTGGATATTATTGCCAAAAGAAAAACATTTCCATGGAAACAAGCAGGAGGAGTACAAGTCAGGTTTGTGGAGATGCAAGCCCACTCACAGAAAGGATGCATGTTTTTGTGTTTGTCAGTGATTAAAAAAACATGCCTTTATCATAGTCTTATTTGTGTCTAAAAAGTGACATACTGAGGGGCTTAAAAAATCAAGACAACAAGTAAAATTGCATTTCAATAGTTTACTTGTCTTCAAACGTAATGTGCAAGAGGCTTTTGTAGATGGCTTTCAAGTAAAATTGCCCATAAGGTTCTTTTGAGTAAAGTTTAAATGTAAAGTACCCTGAGCTCTGGAGTGACACAGAGCATCTGTCTGCAGTGGCTGGAGACAGTGAAGTGTGGAGTGGCCTGGAGCTGTGGGACAGACACTGAACTTCACACAATACTGTCATTTTAACTTGTATGACAATTGAATCCAGACTGTTGAAAATTACACATTTAGAATCAGATTTTTATTTTATTTTTTACACCTATTTTGTTAGTTTACAAACCCAACATGAATTTGTATTGAAATAGACACAAGTTGTATTATATATGTGTTTTTCAATGTTTCTCATCCTGGCTTCTCTTTTGTATTGTGAGAATGCTTTGTTGTTGTTATTTGGGTGTCTGAGAGAATTCTGGCATCTAATACTAAGTATGTGTGCAGCGTATTAAAGGAATACAAATGCCTGGTTTGTCTTTTTATTTAATCAGAATTTTAAAATAAAAATAAAAATCACGCTTGCATACAAATATAAACAATGGAACTTGTGCCTCTGATAACACAAGATCACAATGTGGACTCTTAATCAGACCAACGTCCTTTGAATATCGTAATTTATGTTCTATTTTGTTTTGTTTTTTAGCATGCATTTGCGTTTATCTAAACTTATTATACATTTTTGACCTTTTATTGTCAATCTCTTTTTCAGTGGTGGAGCTGTGACACAGTTGTCTACTTCAGAGAAAAGGTTCAGAGATTAAAGGAGTGTACGACACATATGGCTTTACCTTGAACAATGCTTTTCAACGTTTTTTGAGTCAGGGCACAATTTTTTAGTGGGAAAATGTTACCAAATCAGACATTTTAGTAAAACGTGGTGCATGATGTGGCGAATAAGGTCCATGCCACTGTCTGGTTCTTCAAATTTGACAATGTTGATGGTTTGGGTTTCTTTTTTTGATATGAAGTTTGCTCCGAACACGAACAAATGATAAGCTATTCAATTAAATCCATTTGTGAATCTGTTAATTCAAATTTAACACTATTGTAAGGCACACTTCTTCTCTGGGAAACTGGTTGAAAATCGAGGGCCCAGAATGTCACAGTATGGCATTATATTTCCCATAGAGACAAGAAGGCCTAACCAAGCCAAGTTAAAGGTCAGATCTGAAGAGAGACAAGCCCATTGTAAGGATGCTTGTATTTTATGGTATCTTTGAAAATACCCATAATTAAGTCAATTCTAAATAGTTATATTTAAAGTTTTCCACCAGAGAATTTAAGCAGTGCATCTATATAAGAATCAAACTTCTTTCACTAACAAAAAAAGACAGATTCAGGAAATTGCACAGTGACAACGATCAGGCTAATGCATTCAGAACTAAATTACTTTTTCCATCTTTAATATCCAGCAAAGCAAAGAATTCACCTCTAAAATTATCCCTTTTCGATGATATACTGTTGCGATGGGAAGATTGCTGTAAATAGTTTTAAGGAGAACAATCCAGACCGAGAGAGAGTGTGAAGCAGTGATTTGTGGGTAGCGGTGCGTAGCGGCTGTGGGCTCATGTTGTCATTGACAGCAAGTGAAGGGTACAAGCCTGGCCCAGACCTGCTTATCCTGCGGACTGGAAGGGCGGACGGGGCTGTATGTATAGATGTGATACTCCAACAGACAGACCGGGGCAGGGGGCTTTGGCTTTACATTGTCTCCAGCAGCTCTGGACTGAAGGCTGGTCCCTGCGGCTCCGCTCCGCTCCACTGCACATATACACCCCGCACACTGAGCAGGAGATGTCGGAGCGGAGGACAAAGAGTGAGTGTGTGTGAATGTGTGAGCGCTTGGCTTGTTTGGACACATTTGTTTGGAGAAAGGTTAAACGGGGCAGTATTAGTGCTAAAATAGTTTCAACAACTCGTCAAATATAGTTTCAATAACTAGTCAGACTTTTTTAGTTTTGAAGTTGTCTCTTTTCCAATTAGAGGTGGACATGATGTCAAAATGTAGATGGTATTGTGACTGTTCTTTTGAAGACAATGCAAAATGACATTGTTTGTATTGAAAAATGCAACATTTTATTTAATTTATTTAATTTATTTATTTAATTTATTTCATTTTATTTATTTTATTTATTTAGGGACATGTTTCTGTCGGATTTACATAATCACATCGGAATAGTTTTCGGGATGCTCGGTAAAATATAAACTGACTTCATTGGATGTTACTTCAACATCCAATGAAAACAATGGCATGGGGTTGAACCAATTGCCTTGTATTTTATGATTGGTCATCTGTTCTGCCCATCTCCTTATTTAGCTGGGACAGAGAAGCAAAGGAGCATCTATAGATTTCCCTTTTCCCAAAGTCACTACGTTTACAAGCAGAAGGTAAATCCAAGTTCACTCTTGGTCCAATTTCTGTCTCGCTTTTCCAGATAAATGTTCTGGCCACTCTTGTCCCAGTTTAAAGCAGGTTAAAGAACCGATTGGATGTGAATGAGGAGCTAAGAAGATTAGCTAAGATTTAACATTAGCAAATAAACAATTTAACATTAGCAAATAAACACATTGAAGTGCTTTTACTGTCACTTTAACATAGCAGACTAAAAGAATGAACAAGCTACTCCCCCAATCTAAAATGAGACACATCACGTCTCATATTTGTCTCATATTTGTCTCATATTTTGCTGGCTGCACTTGGTTCCTTGCATGATCGGGCTGCACCGTCGCATGAAGCGGGGATCCGAGTTCACACAGACAAGTGTTTATGGGATCTAAGAAATGTGACTCAAGACACTTCAGTTGAACCCAGGTTTATCTGCTTTTTGACAATTCTGTTTGGATTTGAGTTTATTCCTGGCGTTTATGTGTGAATGTAGCTTTGTTTTTCTTGTGTCAGCTGGGACTGGTTCCTTTTATCAGTTCATTATTTCGATGTGCATTCATGTTAACAAAAACCCTTTCTTGATACTTACGTATATCAAGCCTCGCAACTTTCCCCATGCACGTGCACAGTATTCACTACAATGAGCGTTGACATTTGACAGATACTTTTCCATCAACTCCCAAGGCAACACCAGGCAGAGCCAGAAAATTACTGTGCGATTTCAATTCTTACAAAAAGTGCCCTGAGCTTTTTAAAATATGACTCTTTTGCATATTTCTCTTGGTTTCATAACATTTGCTGTGACGTGCCGGGACAAGTTTCTGCTGGTTACTGAAGTCATGTTTGTCCTTTTCACAGATGTAGGACAAGGACATGCTAAATGGGACATAGGTTTATGGGCGGTATCAGATTCACAACGGTGTGATATTCAAGGAGTGTGGCCTGACAGAGAAACAAGCACAACAGGATCCTCGATACAACCACAGATTTGTGCCGAAGACTCAGAAGATTAGAGCAGATCCTTGAGATAGTGTCACGATTTAGTACAGGACACAAAGCAGACAATAATGAAGTGGATTTGTTAAAGGTGGGCAGGCAATTTTCTGGCAGGCAGGTTGTGAGAAGCAGAAAAACAGGCAGGTCCTGGACAAAAGTTAAGTGTTAATTGAAATTCCGAAAAATGTCTAAATATCTAGAGCCAAACATGTTCTAACTTGCACAAGAAACAACAAACTGGCATCAAGTAGTGATGGTCGTCTGAAGCTGAGGCGTCGAGTACAGATGAGGCCCTGCTCCGAGGTGCGCTTCGTTTAGCTCGAGACCATGTGACGGGTGAAAAGTGCAGATGACGTCATTGCTTCATTTATGGTTTTCACTCAAGGCGCGGACGGCATAATCCAAAACTGTGCTGATCTGATTCTGAGAACACTGACATGTCGCCAGCCCGTTTCTCACTTTAATAAAACCTTGGCTACTACATCTCAACAGGAAAATATGTATTTTATTTTTTGGCTGCAGCAAGAGCATTTACGATGAATATATGATTTTAACTTCTGTTTATTTGGCATGTGTTGCCTATTAGACACTCACTAGGCAACACCATTAGCTTTGATAAACGCTTAGCACTTTTCTGTATTTAAATAGGCCCAATTATTTAGTGTGTTTATATTACTATAACATAACCAGCACTTTTGGAGTATGGATTGAATAGAAATGATATCTTTGCTTTTGAAATTGTCACAGATTGTCGTCACATTAATCAATTAACCCACTGATCTTGACATTCCTGCCCACACTTGGTAAACTGCACTTATGACACAGAAACCTCTCATGATAACAACAGATTTCATAGGCAATTGGGTGAATGTACAACAATGGATACAATATATGTTATTATTTTAGTTTTAAAACATTATAATCACCCCATTGTACCACATAAGCCACTTTTAGAATATTAGAATAGTGTACGTTTAAAACTGATGAGGCAAAAGGGACTGAACAATGGGATCTGGGGGAAATTTTGTGGCAAATAATCATGCAAATTGCAGCAAGCTCGTCCGGTGATTTGTCACGGCAAACAACTCATCTGTTTAGTTAAATGAAGATAAAGTGCCGTTTCAGGCTGGAAGACCCCGATGCTTCACCTGCACCTTCACCCACAGTCTACTGGTTTTACACCTCAACAATGCATTTACAGTCTAATTGTCGTCATCTTTTTTTTTAATTTCCACCACCACCAATGTCTAAGGGGGTAAGATGCCCCTCCTCACTCTTCATGCTCTGCTGGGGCCCAAACACCAAACCTAATGTATCAATATGCATCACCACATCCTTCTTGGTTGTATTTCACGCATTATCTTTCAACAACGCACATCATCTTCATTTGAATACCTCCAGGTTGAAGTACTTTTTGAGTGAGCACTCACTTTTACAGACAAACGGTTTATGATTTGGCTATGAGTTAAGCACAAAATACCTGTTATTGATTTGGGATTTTAGGCAGCAGTGCGTGCATCTTCACCCGCACTTCACCTCCGCTTGTCCTTCTGGGCCGGACTGGTTGCAGATCTCACACTCGGAGTTGCATCATCTTCTCAAATACAGGAATGCACAGTTTCCATGGTAAACAGTATAAACACTGCTTAGAGGTGCACAGGGAACACAGGCAAAATTATTCATTTCATTTCTACGGCTCACGTTGAACTTTCAAGCAGTATCCAGACTACGCACAAGACTTTATGAAATATATGTATACAAATATGCAAAGAAATGTTACAGTTTGGCTCCAAATTCCTATTTATGAAGCAAGAAGCGTTTAGTTAGACCTTAATTTCCCTTGTTGAGTTGATGACAAAACTGTTGATGCTCTTCTATTCTATTCTATTCTATTACTATTATACTATTGTCAGTGTTTTATGACCTCTACTTCTCAACTGTTATGTGTTTTTTGCCATAAATCTGATCATTGTTTACCTCAGAGATTGTCCCAGCAAACAATGTCAAAAGTACAAAAAAACCTGTCAGACACACTTTAAGTTCCAACATACAAATACCAAGGTGACTAAAAGCATAGTTAAAAGTCAATAAATGCCAAAAGAAAGCACGATATTTCCACTACGCGTACAAGCTTTCGATTGCGTTGACTAAAACTCGATACTTTCTTTCATACATCAGTAGTTTCCTTTTCTTCTGACGGTCAGAGCGGTTCTATAGACAGAGGAAGAGTGTGCGTCGGGCCCTTTACATGTGTGCGAGTCCGTGAGTATGACAGCTATCAGAGCAGCGCGCCCCGGCCATCTGAGATCCTGAGTGAGGATTATAAAACCAATCAGCTGCCGGTGATTGCCGCAGCCTGCCCCTGATTGGATCACAACCCGCTCAGCGCAACCGGCCCCGGCGCGCGAGAGGCAGAGACACAGGCGAGCCGACGAGGGCCCGAGATTGATAAAGAGAGTCGTCATGATGAAGCGCCGAGCGGCAAAGATGGAGCGGGCCGAACATCCACATCTGCGGGCTTTTTCATCAGCCGCTGTTCGCCCGTCCAGAAACACATTTGCCACAGATACACTGCCCGGCTTGTCTCTGAAGTTTGAGTGCGCTCATTTTTTAAATACAGAGATTGTCCAAAGTTTTAGGGGATCATTTTTAAGTTTTGAGCGATAACTTTACGCCGATTCATTTTATTAGGTCTGTTTATCAAGTTTGAACTGAATCATGATCCGATTGTTTCAGATTGGCATTGATCAGTTTGGGTCTTTTTGGTTTAGAAGTCTACAGCCAATCCTCTGTCAGTGAAAACTTTGGACTATTTTTGTCAAATGGCACTAATTAAAAGTGTATTGTTTATGTGGTTATGTAATTGAAGACAAATTGCTCCATGAGTGTGTTCTGCATCTAATTATAGGGTCTTTTATTCTCCAGAAAACAGGAATTGCTCTGTCAGCATGCTGTTTGTTGTTGCTCGTGCATCCAAATGATTCACCATTCACTCGTGCATCCAAATGATTCACCATGATTAGTTTAAGCACTTTTCACAACTTTCAGAGGCTTAAACTAATCATGGTGAATCATTTGGATGCAAGTCTGGACCTCGGCAAACAGTTTAAAATGAACTGGTTCTGTCTTTTGCACATTTTTCTGCATTTTTTGCACGTAAAAATTGTCAGTAAAAAGTTGTTTTTAGGCCCGAGCGCCACAAGCTGGCGAGAGGCCTATTAATCTCGTAAGGCCGTGCGAAGCACGGCTGCGAAAGTGCGCACGTAGTGCGCACGAAATCGAGCGCGAAGCGCTCGCCCACTTCCAAACACTCACTAACGCACTCCTCCACTCATGCACGCCCCGTGCATACTAATTAGTTGTAGGAAAATGGAACATTACCGTTGTAAACGGGCGAAGCCCGTGCAAAAGTTCGCACTAAACGAGCACTTTACATTCGCGGTCGTCATCCCCATATAAAGCACTCATTTGCGCTAAGTAGCTCACGAATACGTTCCCCATCTCTTGCATGTTCCGTGCATATAAGCATGTAATGCAAAAATTGAACATTATTACTGTATAGAGGGCCAAAAACACAAAGTGGGCGGAGCCCACTCAAAATTATCGAAAGTACCCGTCAGTGACCAGGGACCCACACCATGAGGTAGGAAAGCGCGAGCGCTTTCCGAAAATGTATAGTTTATGATATTTGAAAAATGGGAAACATTGTTTTCGCATCGGAATATTATTCTTTCTTTCTTTCTTTCTTTCTTCTTCTCGGGACCAACCCCCCTATTTTTCACCCAGTGAACATTGACGAAAAGTCACAAAAATGTTCACACCTCTAAAAATCGTGCCTCTCTACATTCTGGCTATTTCCCTTTTCTAAAATCAAAAAAATTGGCGCGTCAGCGCCACCAAATGTACCAAAAATGCATTGAGAGATGGGAAATGACCCAAAAAAAATCTGATCGTAGAATCATGAAATTTGGCGCAGAGGTAGATGGTGACAAGAGAAGTAAAAAATATTATTACGGCAACGCCGTCCCCCGAACCAAATGTCGGCCATATTGCTTCAAAAATGGCTAAACATGACTTCGGAGTTTTTCCAAACGTCGTACTTTTACGAACTCCTCCCAGGGCGTTGGCCCTAAAAAGCTGAAATTTGGTGAAAATGCTACTGAGGAGTGGGACATCAAAAGTTATCCAAATTACATTGATACCTCTCACGGTCTCTGTGCGGCGAAGCCGCAAACTGTAACTAAAATTTCAGAAATCTCCCATATTTAAAATTTCTGCCGTTTGCGCAGATAAAGTCCGAATTGCGTCAAATTAGAATCAGTTGTTAAACTCTTTGCCCTAAACCTACTTGAAGTGAAATAAATTCATTTGGCGCCACAGCGCCCCCTACAGATTTTATATGGAGGTTAAATGTTTAGTTTTGCGAAATTATATGAAATTTGACACACAACTCAATTTTAGCATCCCCATCAAAAAAGTCAATGAGACCCATGTCATAATTGTTATGGCGTTGCCCAACGATGACCGAAACCTTTCATGTTATTCCAATGGGGAAATCGCCAGAACATGTTTACACTTTAGACTTTCACAAACTCCTCCCAGGGCGTCAGCCCTATTAACCTGAAATTTGGTGGGACTCATCTTCAGGGGTGGACCATCAAAAGTTATCCACATTTTCATTCAAAGAGTCACGGTGTCTGTGCGGCAAAGCCGCACATTTTGCCAAGAATTCAAAATAAAATAGCTTTTTGATGGTAAAACAAAGGGGAGAAGATGTGACAGCGTCACAGATTCAGCAGTAGGCGTAATAAAAGGACAATTGGGGCGCGTTAGCGCCCCCTCCTCTTGCGGCGTGGCGGCGGTGTGGCGGCGGCGTGGCGAGGGCCGATCATTGCCGCTTGCGGCTATATTTTTATTATTATCATTGAAAAACAAACTAAATTGAATCAAAATTTTACCCTTCCATTTGTTAAACTCATATCACTAAAACCAAAGTCAATCCTAGTCTTTTAGATCATAATCGTATCGTAATTGTAAAAATAATGAAGGTCGTATGCTTAAGGTTTTGTTCACACGATGAGAAGACTGACTTGAATGAGATTTTAATCGTGTTTTAATATCAAGTTGTGTTTGGTTTCCTTCACATTTAAACCCTTCTATCCCTGCACATCCTTGGCCTCCTCATAAAGAGCTCAAAAACACTCTCTTCAACCAGCTGATGTCATGAAGTGGTATCCTCTTTCTCCAGGCAGTGCCCAGTGTGATTTACCTCTTCACCTTCACATTGCGCTGTCGTTTTAGCCTCATTTATACTGTCCCTCCAGCGCCCTCTGCCGATGACAATGGTATTTTGTACACACAGACACAAACAATGAATTACGTGCAGACCTGTAGACCATATGTATAATTACCAAGTTGTAAAACATGAAACACTATCACTACAAAGCTTAATGACATTATGGATAAAATAGGGCCTTTAAATCGTATTCTAAGGAAGTCGAGGTGAAAATCAATTTAAAGATTTGACAGGAACAGCAGCTGGACAAAGTCTGTTTCTGTCAGTTTGTTGAGCCTTTGAACATATGTCTTTATCTCCTGTTTTGTTTTTATAGTGTTTTCACCATATTGTTGTCATTCATGTTGAGTTCTGTGACACGCATGAGTTTGTGCAGATTTACCTTTGTCCCTCTTTGTGGCCAACAAGGAACTGCAGATGTTTGAAACTTTACATCTGGTTAAGAGAAGGAAACTATAAAAGACATTTGCTTTTGAGTTGAATGGCGTTTGTGTCGGGATCGTTATCAACTAGAACAATGTTTACTTTGTTTTGTCTTTTATTTGTTGGAAAATTGGGACAGAATTTAAGAAATAAAAATGTCCCAGTGCCAATAATGTCCCAATCATTGGCACTGGGACATTCTTTTAAATAATATTACACTTTTGCTGTTATTTGGTTGTCATGTTAGAGTCATTTTTTTAAACAAGATGAACAGAATTAATTCTTTAAAACTGCGTACGCCCTCGAATCATTTTGCAATAACTCCTTTACATTGTCAGCGGCGCAGAGCACTAGCAGTTGTTGACAACACATGTATAATAGTTTGAACAGGTTCCCAGTGAGTTGTTTGTGTTGTCATTTAGCACACGCAGCATAATCAAAATGTACAGTGTTAATTCATACGCCCGAAATAATGGATGAATGCAGCTGCCATGGAGAAGTTGCCAGGTGCTGCTAACTGTGTGGTTGGCAGATTTGGTTTGCAGGTTTTCCCTTTGGGACCTCGGTGTCCTGGGGCATCTGCTGGCCTCGGCTCTCATCCTGCCCCGGGGCAACTGTCTTTGTTTGAGCCCCTGACCTGCCTCCACCAACTGCACACAGACACACACATCTTTACCTCAGTGAACTGAACTTTCCACTATAATACATTTATACAATGACATTCTGCTCGGGTGTTAAGTGTTTTTCCGCGCCGGGAAAGAGGATCTAAGGACAAGGGACGCTCTGAGACGGTTATCCATTTGCTTAATACCTGTGAACGTTAATTTGCTTCTCTAAAATTGACTGAATCAAAGTGTCATTGTTGTTGTTTTTTCTGTTTGCACAATCAATACTTTTGTTCAGTCCTGTGAGGCAACTGCTTTTGTGATTTTGGGCTTTACTGATGAATTAATTTGATTTAATAGAGAGATTTTCCATGCCATCATTTCTCTCACTGATAAAAATCTGGAAGTTTGTATGTATTAAAACAATTTAATACATAACTTTTGGCATACTTATGTACCTGAAGTGATTGTTCCACAGTAATTTAACACTTAACATAGCTTACATATCAATTCATATTTGATATATTTACTATTTACTACGATATCCCTAAAGGGATCAATACATTTTGTCTAAATTGAATGGAGCATTGACACCTGAACTACAGTGTGTTTGAAGAGGAATGGGCACAAGACCTCATCATTAATGTTCACATGAATAATTCTCTTTTTAGAAAGCATGTTTTGTGTTTTAGTCTGATGCATTGTGCTTTCTTCATTGTCGTTTGCTGTGATGAGAACCAGAGCAGGAGGAATTTAATTCAAAACAACAGCTGTGTCTGCAAACAAACACGAGCTAAAAGGTCACAAGAAACATTGCCCCAGCCCTAGTTTGTATTTAAGAAAGAGGCAAAGATCTATTAAGCGTTTTAAGAAAGATATATAATAATGCAGACAGCGATACAATTGAATATGGGGTGAGGGAGGCCACATAAGCACAGCTGGGCTCAGGAGAAAGCTCTGGACCTCCCTGGCCTTGGATCTGTCTGTTTGCATTGGGTCTGTGGCATACAAATGTACAGGAGATTAATATGGACGACAGACGGGCCAAAGTCAGACAAACTCCTGCTCAAACTACTCAAACAACTTAATTGCCTTAAAGCTGTACTTTTCTGTGACATTGAGCATTAGTTAGCACCTTTCACCGAACCGTTGTTTTTCTCACTCAAGCACCAAGAAGATGTCAAAATTGTTCAGCATTTCGAGAGTCGTTTTGCCGTTGCTCGTCAGATTAATTTTGATTTACATTGCTGTTTGGTGCTGAATAAATACTAAAGGCTTCATTAAACTGCTGAGGTTTGTTCCTATAGCTCTTTGCCAATATAATCATATGCTTTCACACTTCTGTTTTGACTGAACACTGTCACGGATCTACCATATAGACGCTCCGTAAATAAATAGCTTCTGACGGATGGAGACTGATAATAAGGAAAACTGGACTTATTGATTGGATAATGAATCTGTGTTTTAGCTTAGACACCGTCAATAATCCATACAGTCTAAAAGTCCCTCTGGTTTGATCCAGCTGGGGTTGGTACTTTGAATCAATGTCCTGCAAACCTAATAGGGAATTTAGCTAAGGATTAACCAACAAAGAGCAATGCAGTAGATTTTGAATACTTTATTGTCAGGAATTAGAGGTGTCAGAGCTCAGACCTTTTTAACCTATATCTCACCCCTATATCTCCAACCACAAAGCTGTAGTTTCTTGAGATTCATTGAAAAATTCTGCTGTTTTTTCTGGTGTAATGCCACTATAAAGTGACGGGACCAGTAGCAAAGGATCAGTCAAAGGACCTGCTTCTTTTAACGGAGACCTATAGTCCAAACTCAACTTTTGGGAGCTTTTAACTGTATTATAATTATTTTCCCTTCTCATTAACCACTCAAAGTTGTTACGGGTAATCTTTTATTCTCCTGTGGACACGACGCTGCTCCGACAGCTCCCCAGATTCCCCACCGATTCACACCCACTGCTCTTCACTTACTTTGTCCTGCAATTTTCTTTTTCTTGAAAACAGCAAGCGACTGGTTCCTTTATCAAGTCATTTCAGATTAATATTGTGATTTTATCTGAAATATAACATTATTAACACAATCTGAACATAACATATTATAACAATGCTGCAGACAAAAGCACAATAGGTCTTCTTTAAGTCACTTTTAACTGATCAAAATGTGAAATTGGGATGTACATGTATAATAATTTATTCCAAAAAAAACAAGATAAATAAAATAAAGCATCAAATGTCTTCTTTACACAATGATGGATGCTAATTCAACTCCCTATAGTTGTGAGTGAAGTTGCCATGTCCGTGTGGTCCTTGCATCTGCAGCCAGCGCACCGACTCGCGCCGTAAGTCTCACATTCACCAGTCAGCCTTAAGAATAGCTCTTCCCCGGATCCCTATTCAGCTGTACTCAGAGGCAGGTGAGTTTGAAGCTAAAAAGGATTACCTATTTCTACCTCACACAAATGATTTATGCTCAGACTTTTATCAGGAAGTGCCTATCCCCCTGCAAAGATCATTCCCCTCGGCTTCACCTCACAACGGGAACTATTTTAAGCACCGGCTCATTAATACGGACTGATTGGATTCATTGTTCTGCGATCCTGATGGATGTTCTGTGAAGTTTCCCTTCCTTCAGCACCCACCTAAAGCCCTCTTCAATCTTCAGGCTGAATTTGCTGCAAAGAAAAGCGTGTGCCGTTGTCTTGAGAAACTTCGATAAATCAGCTGCCAATGGCTTTGTCACTTCAGTTCATTTAAATGGGATTGGGTTTGGTTCACTCAGTCAAAGTATTCACAATGACAGCTGCGTCGGCTCCAATACCCAGTGGACCTTTACACCATGGACAGGCATTTCACTCTGTGCAAGATTGTATAGACATTTGGTTTAAAGTGTTCATTATGAATTCATCAATACAAGTTTGGTCGAAATTGGTTGGGGACTTTTCAACACATGCAATATCTCAAACGAGAAATAAAAACATGGATGCTTATCCCATAAGCCAATATGCAGGCTTAAGATTGTCAACTTAGATTTGAATAGTTAAAATACAACATAATAGCTATATAGTTCAGGTAGAAATGTTCTGATCATTGTTTTAGAACTCAAGATGCTTCGACTTTGATTTCACTTTGATAGAAATGGTTTTGTAAAATTGTCAGACTTGTAAACAAGGGCTGTTGTGGTTATAACTCCTTCCTTTGGGTAGGACTGATTTGACTTTAAAACATTGTTGGTGGAGCAGTCAGATCCACCCCAGCCTTGCCCTCATTGTCTGTGTGCAGTGGTGTGTGAATGTGTGTGTGACTATGTTTGAAGGCCTTGAAGGTAGAAAAACGCCTTTATAAATGTGACAACGAAACATCTTGATTTCTGAAACCGTGTCCAGCTTTGCTTCCATGCATTTGAGCCATCTTTCATGCTGTCAGGTGCAGCGCCCGGGGACACATCTCCACTGAGCTTGGATGGTCCAGACCTTAGCTTAGTTACTCTTGTACTAGAACCTTTAAACTGCTCTGTCTGTTACATTTCCTGTACAACAGCATCCAAAAGTAATTAAAAAACATATTTTTGGGTAAAGGCCACAGTTCGTATTATATAACCTCTCACAATGGTAATTGCGCCAAACAATAAATCATCAAAGTAAATATTTAGCCCTGATTTACATACAAGGTTCAAGGTCACTATTTTGGGCCATAACAGACTTATTTATCACAATGACAAATTGTTCACATCAGAAAAGCAAAATACAGCTTTTTATGCTTCCACCAATGATGAGCAATATTTTATACATAAAAGTTCATGCCCATTATAATCTAATGCAGCCGTGTCTGGCTGCGAATAACTGTTGGGTACTGAGTAAATACCATATAAAAAGCACTATGAGGAAACGGCCTATTTATCTTCATTATAGTTTCTTTTCTTCTATTGTCTGAAGAAGTTGTACACATCTGTAATGATATGTAGGGCTGCAACATAATACAAAATGTATAGTATATCTGCAAAAACACATGATTATTGCACCCACTGCCATTGTGCTTTAAATACATATAACATTGTGTAAATTGTCGGCGTAACAGAGGTGGTTAATGTTGACACATTAATGAATTATGTGTCGGAAGCACATATAGGAGATAATTGGCCCTGATCGTTCACGCTGAGAGGAGAGTGAGTGGGATCTTGTCTGACTTTGAAGCAGGTTTCATGCAGACGGCTCTAATAGACCCATCGCTATAGGAACCAACAGTACTGCCATGAACCCGCTGTGAGGCGGCCGCGGTGACTCTTCCGAGTGAGTTACATATATGAGGGTCAGAAATAAAGGTGCTGTAGCTGATTTTTACTGTGGTAAAAATGTCAAAGACAAAACAGCTATTTCAAACTTTTAACAGCGGTCATTACATTCTGAGCATCCTAATGATTCACCGGGATGAGTATGAAAGTATACAAGAGTTTGGACATCACACTGCTGCTAATAACTATAGCCTGCTAATAGTGCACCTGTGTTACTCCCTGATTTGTGTTTGATAAAAACGCCTTCTAATTAAATGCAGACAGCACACAGTGGTCTCATTTTAACTGTAAGAGCTGCTTTAACAATATGTCTGAACTGCTATTTATTTCTGTCAATAAAATGAGATTAACATGATGTGTCATTTGGATAAATCAAATACAAGACCGAAAAGGCACCGTTTAGCTTACTATGTCCATCCATTTCACATTTCTACATTAGACTCCCTGGACAATTTACCGCATGTCCTCCCTTCTCTCTCATCCCCCATTTCACACTCACCTTTCCTGTCTAATAAAGCTCTTGAGCTAAAGAATTCTTTAAAAAATAAATAATAAATAAATGAACAAATATAATACATCAACCACCTCACCATTTCTGGATATTAATATAACAGTAATTGTGATAATTGTTTTGTAATAGTGATATTATTTTAAATTAAGTGTACAGGATATAGTGCAGAAAATGATGTGCTTATAAGAAAGCATTGGTTTGGTGGACTCTAACTTCCATTTGAGTAATAGTTGTAGTTTAAGACTAAAATGGGCTCAATTTAGGTAAGTGTGAATGCACGGTTAGTTTGCAATGACAATAGTATTCAACATTTTTCCTTTTATCTTTTAGAGCATTTTGTCTTATAATTCCTACATGCGTTTGGACAGGACCGGAATAAAAATGTGATCCAAAATTTATGTTGCTATTGTTGTAGTTTTGTAAAAAGTAGACTGCTCTCTTCAATTTGTTTGTGTAATGTCCAATTGTGTGTTAAATGCTGTATATTGTTACCGCGGTGCTTGAATATGTGGGGGGATCCAAATCAATAATATGTATTGATATATTTATATCAATGACGAGTGTTGCTCAATATAATGTTACAATAAAGAACAGATTAGAAATAGAAGTTTTTAACTTTCTTCTTGGTTCTTCAATTTCGGACTGACTTAAGTTTGACTAAAGCTCGATTTGAGCCATAATGAAGCACTTAAAGAGCAGCAGGAGCAGACGAGGTCTAAGGACAGAACCAGGGGAAATCAGCTGTCACAGACACACACTTCCGCTCTGCTCATTAATTACTTTTGGGGAGATGAGAGGTGCAGGTTAAATGAGTATTGATTGTACCAGGCCAGTCTAAAGGCTGGTTTTAGTGGCCTTTGCACACGTCACTGCTCGTCCACGTCCCCATTACTGTGGACAAGATGGTGAGGAGAGAGGGACCAGAGTGGCAGTGGCACATGTCAAGGGCCAACTAGCAGCACACGAGCGTGTCACAGGACACATCCTGTACCGATGTTCATTTCCAAAAACTTTTTGTTTATTTTCACTTAATCTAATTATATCAAATATCCATAATTATCTATACAGCAGTTTTCTTCAGCAAATATAATGGCTCAGAGGGATCATTTCAGTACAACAAAACTAAACAGCAGCAAATATAGATATAGATTTATGTAAAATTGTTCATCGTTTTATCATCGTAAGTCAAAACCGTTTTAATAAATAAGTAGCTTACATCTGTGGGAGGCACAAACCTGAAAATAACAACATTACTTTAAATTTGTTATAGTTTGATAACAAATGTTGAAGTGAGATATATAGCTACAGAAAAATATCACAATGAGCAACAATAAATAAATGTCAAAATGAAACACTTAAGTCCTTATTTATTATCTATAATTAGTCAGAGAAATCTTATCATACTGTAGCCATTTGTGAAATACATTCTGACCATCATTTAATGAACAAAAAGTTGATTTTGTAATTATTGTGACAGGCCTATTGATTGGTTAAAATAGTTAACACTTGTAGCAAATGTGTGACGTACTTTAAACAAATAATCTCAACTTATTAACGATGTGAGTTGTGATTGTACAAAATATACCTTGTCTCCAAAATACACGCGTTTCCATTTTGTTGCCATTATGTGCATTTTGCTGCAGACTTTCTACTTTTCTCGTGAGTTTACCTCCACAACTTTACTTTAATCCTCGCAAAAGAAACTCTTTTAAACATCGATCGTCCTGTACACAACGCTTGTCTTTTCCCTTTACGCCAAAACACAAAAAACTCTCACAACTAACCCCGAGTCCCCTTTTTCTCCCTGCCTCTCGGCCCCTCCCCTCTGACGCCTCCTTTTGTTGTGTGACTGATGATTTTAATTACCTGTTAACTCCCTGTTCCCCGCAGATAGACATGATAAATGTTTGGGGAGGCTCCCGTTGCACCATCTGGATTTGGCCCTGGTTGTTGTACGGAGCATTCCTCTTCTGTCAAACCCAGAGACAGCCACCTCAGCGGGGGGGGAGGGTGCGACTGCAGGTGTAACGGGGGGAGAACCGCGAAACGTCCCAGTTTAGATCCAGTTGACAGCTATTTAGTGTCACCAGGGTCACAATCATTTGTCCTCCCGGAGACGGTAAAGCAGCGACAGTATTCTTATGAAAAAGGAATAAAGTGTGTACGCAGTGGGGAGGGAGAGGCGTGTTAGACAAACAGGAGGCAAATTCTGGTACTTTATATGGAGATGGAAGGAGAGGGATAAAGGTGCGTTCATTGTACACAGAAGTACAAAGGAGCGAGTACGGAACAAGCAGGTGATATGCAAAGTACGGTGTGATCTACTTTCCCCGAGTGTTCAGATATTAGCATAGTCTGTGTACAGCGATTGTTCGGTCCGAGAAGTACTTTGTGTCTGTAGCCTCCTTTAAAGTGGCACTATACCCAAATGTTGCCAGGTAAAGCCCATTTCCAGCCGGTGTTTGCAGTTGTGGTCAAAGTACTACACCCACTTCACCTACTCTATAATAATAATAATAATAACTTTTATTTATATAGCGCTTTTCAGTGACCCAAAGACGCTGAACATAATAAAAAAGGGGGGGGGGTATTTGTGCAGTATATTTTACTACTACTTTGTGGAGCTTTTGACCATGTTATATTGATTTCCCCCTCATCAAAAACATACCTGGGGTTGTATTTAGCTACATTCATGCTTGTTTCATTGATCCTGTTTACAAGGTCGCCTTCTCTGACCCTCAGAAAACACCCTTGTTTGAATTTTCCCTGGATTTTTTGCATCACAGTTCAAAATCTGTACATCCCCTGTCCATAAACCATCAAGGACTCGCTCGGAGGCTTTCCACAGTCAAAATGTGTTCACAACGAATGCATGACTCTAGTAGCACAGCATTCACGTTGCCCAGGGGCTTCATTTTATTTAAATTGTTGTAATTATTCATTCCCACTGCCGACAACAGAGGGCGCTCCAAACGCCTAAATACCTAATTGGAAACGGAGGCGGAGTTTGGGTTAGAATATGTGAAATACTAATCCCAAGGAGACAAAAAGAATGTTTAAAAGTAATTTAAAACCGCAAGTAAGGATCAATTTCAAGCCGTAAACAAATAGCACATAATATAAAGCTTAAATATAGCTCAAGGAAGGCTGACGTATTTCTGCTGCTATGATTTATAACTCACTGCTATAAGTGCTATTGCTGAAGTAGCCTATATCCAGAAATAAGTTGACTCCTATTGAGGTTTCAAAAGTGTGTCAAATGATGATATTTTGTAGATAATATGTCGTAAAAACAAAAAGTCACTTGAATCTATGTTTTCACTCACTGCTGCCATCTGCTAACTACAAACACAAAAGAATGAAGATCTTTTCATTCCACGCTCTTCTCTGTCACATCCAAGCTTTGAGTGTTATGCAGTTAAAAACCCTCTTCTACGTTAAAAACCCTCTTCTACTCCATTGCAGCTCATTTTAAAAACGGTCAAATAGACAAATGATTACACCAACGCTCCAACTTCTCATTGTGACAATCAATTCACATTTTCTCCCTTTCTCGCGTTACTCAAGTATCTTTCAAATAGCTGCAAAGAAGCTTCTAAAGTGTGTCTAAAAGTACTTTTTACAAAATTCCATCTGGCTTCAAGCAGTGCAGCTATTTCCCCTTAATATCACAGAACGTCTCATGCTCCGATGGCTCGTAATTATCACAAACAGTGCAAGTTCGAAACGCGTATTAACTTGTTCTTCCTGGATCCATATCTCCACGGTGAATGCACAGACACCAGAGGAGCATCGATCCACTCGGCGGCTGTGGAAAGGAATCCGCACACAGGGTTAAACCAGCGCTTAAAGGACACATATTATGACCAAAAACCCGTAAAATATATAGCTTTTATGTCATTTGTTTCATTTTCTTGTTTAAGAGGTCCTCTCCCTTTAAACACGCAAAAGACACTTCAATTTCACATGGATCGGGACGTCAAAGATAGAAATCCAGAGGTCTCTTTAAGTTTTAAGTCCATACATAACTCATAATCGGCTCATTCTGAACATGTCCGCGGTCAAATTGTGTTCATTGTAGCTCCTTGCTCACATTAGCAGGCCGGTTGCTCCTGCTTCTGGTGTTATTATTGTATAGTTTAGTACCAGTTTAGTATGCCATATAATATTCAGCAAATCATGTTTTCCAAAGAAATGTCTGTTCCTGGGTTTTAATGCCATCTAGAGGACGAAAGCTGCGATGCCGTCCGCTTGTTGTGCTGTGGGTTTTTACCAACAACACGTCTCAAAAGAACACTTGACAACAGGAGCTTTGACCCTTGGGCCGGTGGGGCGACCTCCAGAGTTAACGAAGGGGATAATGGGACCTGCCCCAAAGCTGGCTCTGTGTCCTGCAGTGTTAAGTTGGACACGGATACAAATGTAGTCAACACCATGTCATAGTTTTGCTGTGTACTTTACTGTTGGTTAATGAGAGTATTATCCATGATGTCCAACCTGGTATTACCTTTAACATTGCAAATATTGTGTTTTTCCCACTGAAATTAAATGAACTGTAACTGTAGTGAAATGAAAACGTTTCATTGGTGCGTTTGAATAAATGAAATGGAGACAGATTATTCAGCTCCTGGCGGAAATGTTCATCCAAAGACAAATAACGTCTGATTTTATTTCACCCAGACTAAATTCTGTCATGTTTTGGTAATGATGCACAATCTCTCATTTTCATTTTTACTGCGACTGCACCTATTCCCACACAAAAAAAGATTACAACATACATTACTATTATCTCGAATAGAGTTGCAGTTTTGTTTATTATTGTCACTCTCAACGCTCTCTTCCTCTCCCTTTCTCCGGCCGACACCTCGCAAACCCACGCGTCAATATCACCGCCGCGAACAAGAAACTGCTTTATTGTCCGTTCCTCCTCTTTTGGGGTCTATCTCTCCATCTGCGGTGAATCACTGCTGTGTTAGGACATCGTTTAGACCCCGCTCGCCACATCAATACCTCTCCTATCGATTTTTTAAACAGTTAATGGAAGCCTTTAGGGCAGGAAAGCTAATTAAAATCATATGCGGGTCAAGCTCATTTAAAGACTCTCCATTAGTTTATGTTGAGCTTAACCACGCTCGACTGGAAAATCTATTCATCGGCCATCGTAATTGACTGGTGTTTCTAATGCCTTCTCAATGCGGAGAACAGCAGGTCCCCGCGGCGTACGCTATGGCTCCCAATACCTGCAGACTCACCGAGGGTCCTCAAAGAATCACCTCTACGAGTTTGAATAACGCTAATACATTGGTCTACAGCGTTTGATAATCAATATTTGTGGACACAGGTCTGTCTTTTCTTTTACAGCAAGGTAAGAGGATGGAAATAGCATGCTAATATGGAAGAGCATTTGTTTCATTTGATTTTTGATTTTAAATGTTGGCGAATGTCTTGTTTGGAATGTTTTAACGCTGAGAAAACATTAGTATACTTACACAGCCGTATACAGTTTCATTGTGGTTTTTTTTGCAACCTTTAGTATTCATAGCAGAGTGAATTTAGCATTCAAAGGATGGAGGAGCTTCAATCACTTAATTACCGCTGCTTGGACTTCCCCGTGGCCACATCACCTGCAGAGGGATTACATGTTAAGGCAATTAATCCTCAGTGAGTGAATCTTAACATCTTGAATCTTTGCTCAATCTGAAGGCTTGAAAATATGTGCATTGAATATTTAAGAGGTTCATTTTTCATGTATACTGCAAAGAGTGAAATGAAACAAATGATTGGTAGTGGTTCATAGTAAGGGTCCTTAGTAAACTATTAATAAGGCGTTAACAAGGTCTAGTTATTATGGTTACATGCACTTATATAGAGCATTTATATGTACTTCTCACTTGGATATTGAAAAAGGTTTGATAGACAGTGTATTAGTACTCTTATTTACATTTATATGGTATTATAACAGCCCTGCGACAAGTTGGCCACTGTCCAGGGTGTACCCCGCCTAAGGCCCGAAGTCACTGGGATAGGCTCCAGTCACCCGTGACCCCGAAAGGGAACAAGCGCTAGAAAATCAATGGATGGATGGTATTATAAGCCATTTACTAATGCTAGTCAATGCCTTATAAATAAATAAACAAATAACTAGCACTTAAATATGTTTTAATTGTTAACTAAGGAACCTTATTTTGAAGCGTTACCAAATGATCTTCCCTAATTCTGAATAATGTGGATGTTTGTGTTGCATTGTATTTAGGAATGGCCAATATTGACAAAAATGTATATCTTGGTCACTTGATCACTCTCAATTTCAGTTTATTAGTGTTTATTTGAGCAACATGCAAGTTTGTTACAGTATGCTGCATTTGTGATGTATTTATGCTCAAATAGGAACAAGTTTAACTGTATATACTCTCTATATCCCATGAGGATATTCAGATAATGTCATGGTTTAAGTTCATCCATCCATCCATTTTCTATCGCTTGTTCCCTTTCGGGGTCGCGGGTGACTGGAGCCTATCCCAGTGACTTCAGGCCTTAGGCGGGGTATACCCTAGACAGTGGCCAACTTGTCGCAGGGCCAACACAGAGACATAGACATTACAGACAGTTCACTCTCACATTCATTCACTAGGGCCAATTTAGAGTCACCAAACACATGCATGTCTTTGGACGGTGGGAGGAGCCGGAGAGAACCCACGGTAACACGGGGAGAACATGCAGACTCCACCCAGAGAGATCATGTGATGTTGGTCTGGTCTGGGAATCGAACCCATGATCTCCTTCTTGGGAGGCAAGAGCGCTATCCGCCTTTGCCAACTTTACATTTACTTTTTGTTCAATTTTAATCAACAATATACACTCAATATTCTTATTTGGGAAACTTCTAAAACAACAACTGTGAGATCCATTTCACCCGCTTCAATATAGGCTCTTGCATAATGAATTGTATGGATAGTATTACCAATAAGTTTCGGTTAGTATAGTATGTTTCTGTATAAAATGTATAGAGTATAATACAATTAGAAAGTGGCACTTGAGCTGTGTTTAAACAGATCAGGGCGGGAAGGCTGCAACATCCCAAGAGTGACCAAAAATCAGACGTGAACAAAATGTAAAAGGAGATTTTACTGTTTATCTGAAGTAGAATGTAACACAAAAAGTAATTAGAGTTTGCTGATTTAATTATTCATTAGTAGGTCAAAGTAGAATGCTTTAACAATGGCTATTTTGGATCTGAAAGTATCTAAATTCATCCTTTTGTCGTGCATCACAATTGGAAACGTATTGAAGACAAAACTGGCTGCACCTTAAATACTTATTCATGTAATTTCCAGATGTTTGATTCTGAATAGCCCAAAAACAAGGATTATATAGAGTCAAGTGCTAATATCATCCCTGTAGAATCCTGTAGTTTAGACATGCTCTACAAACGCACCCTGAAATGTACAAAAATCTTCATCATATTTCAGTCTCTCAAAGTGTAAATGTTCTGCATCAGATTTGTGCAAGTGTTGATTTGAAAACATAAAGTGCAAGACTGATCAAATCCCACCTATGTTTGTTCATAAATTGTGCAGCTCTTCTAAATGATTTTTGATGATATTTTTAATTAACACCGTCACTCCAGCGCAGTGCCTATTTCACAGCCAATCTGAAAGTGTTTTCCTTTGGGTTGAGTCATTTACGTTTTCATAAACTGAACCACATTTCTCATATTGATTTGCCGGCTGAGATGAAAGCCCTCCTTCATAAAGCCCCTAATGAATAATGCCTAAGTGTTTACTGTGCAAATTACCCCCGAATACATTTAGATAACACAAGATTACACGCTCCTTGGGATCTTCACTCCCAGACGAAGGTACAATTAATCTTAGTGGAATAAATCTGAAGAAACAAGATGACAAGAGGCACGTCAAGCCCTTTTGTGGTTACAAAGAAATACTCCAGGTGTCTGTGGTGTAGAAAAAACAATAGAAATGTACTCTTAAACAAGCTATTCTTAACATTTGTCATAGTCAAATTGTGCTGAGTTTTGAGTGCAGCGCTGAAGGATTTTGCAGCTTTTAGCAGGATTGAATCATTAACTGGTACTGAGCTCCTTTCTGTGATAATTGCTATAATTTGTTCTAACAACATTCCCTCTGTTTGCCTTTGTCCTCTTAAACGAGAATGGTGCAAACTGCTGGAAGAAAGTGTGGCAGCGAGAAGTATATATGTATATATATGTATATTCCAGTCGTCAGTGATGGTTGTTTTGAATCAAGCGGTGTTTTTTATGTTCAGGAAATCATTATTGAACTGTCTGAAGATAAATAAGGTAAAATTAGAAGAAGTTGTAAGAAGGATCTGGTAAGTGGTAAGACAGTCGGGATCTCTGTGTATCAGAAACAACTATTAACATCATCATCTGAGCCAAATCAAAGACAAGAAGAAAAAGAAATGGCTTGAGATTAAATTACAATAACTATATTTTAAACATACGCATCTTTGCAATAGAGGAAGTCGTCTCTTCTGCTGTGTAACTTATGTGGATGGAAATAATTACTGTATTTTCCGGACTATAAGTTGCACCTTTTTTCATAGTTTTGGCCGGGGTGCGACTTATACTTATAGTTATACTTATATTCTTATACCCCAACTTATATGTGATATTATTTGTTATTTTCACACTTGCAACCGCATTTCATACTCCAGTGCAACTTATATATGTTTTTTTCTTCCCTACTATGCATTTTTTGGCTGGTGCCACTTATAGTCTGAAATATATATAACTATGAAAATATAGCTGAAATATGTAGGCTGTTTATAATAATAGAATATGAATCTTTTTCTTTGTTACTGTTTAGCTCACTGTTGTTTACGACGTTGCATAAAATGAACATCAGAGGAGCTGAAGTCATGAGAAAAAGAAAACTGCTTTAGATGTTAGTTTTAAATGTAACTTTGATTAAAAAAAAATCTGCTCCTTTTCTTTCACGTAGATGTAAAAATCATGATTTTATTGCCGTCTTAAATGAATGAAATGAAGAGGAAAGAAACAAAGATAGATAGAGAGAGAGATAATAAATTGCACTACAGATGCTTGATGCTGATTGGTTCATTCTACTCAAAGGACAGCTGTAAAATATCCTCCGAAAGTGTGGTTGGACTCAGAGGAGCGCAGTGTGTCTGTGTTTATTGTTCCCTGTCATTGGCAGTGTGCGAGCAGCAGCTGCCAAACATATTACACCGTTTTTTGCTTGATTTTCGGACTACATCACAGCGATCACCAGCCAAGTGCTCTGGCCCCGTCGCACTCCCAGCTGTGTGCGCACAAAACCATCCACCGAGAACCCTGCGACAAAGAAACAAATTAGACCAAGTTAGATCATGTAAAAGCTGGTGATGGAAAACCCCTTTTCACACAGCGCAGATGCGACAGAATATAATGAACGCTCGCCAAACGCAGCTCCAAAGACACGTTCTGACACGTTTTAACTTGTGCTTATGCTGTAGTTCTTCTATTGAACTGGCCTTTGCCTTTCGCTGCTGTTTCATCTTGAGCTTGATTGATCCGACAACAGCAAGAACTCCTCCAGAACTGCAGTTTGGGGGAATTATCTGAGCCATTATTGACTTGTCAGCTGCTTATTATTTGGTCAGACTCTGGATGAACTTCTTCACATTTTTTGCTTTGCTATTTTTTCTGCTTCTTTTACTTCAATACATTTTATTTGCGACAAAAATGTGAAATGATCCCTTTCCACTCACTAATCAGTGTCATGGCTTTTAATCCACATGCCTTTCTTGTCACAATCATCCACATTACTTTGACTTAGGGTAATGGGGGTGAAGTGTTTGAAGTGGATTTGAACCAGCAACCTTCTGGTTCACAGATAAATGCTGAGAGCTCTATATTGCCGATAATGACATGAAGTGACGATGCCTCTAGGCAAAGTAATAGTTCATATCTGTGGAGAGGAAAGCTGGCTCACAGTGAGAGATATTCTTTTATAGCAATAAAAAAATGTAAATGCAAGATCAGATTAATGCCAAACTGTGTAACATTCATTCTAAGCAATTACATTTCTACAAAGACAATGTATTTCCTGCACAAAATAATAAAATGGTTCTATATAGTAATAAGTGCTAATGTGATGTCAGCACTATTGACCTTTTCTACGTGCATTTTCTGCTCCATCTGCTCTTTTGTGTAAAGGACAGAAATGCTCCAAATACAAGTTCATACATTCAAATGTGCTCATGTGCAAACAAACAGAGTGCACTGATTGGGCTCATAATGCTCTATAGCTGTTTTCATTCACGCATGATATTAATATTGTTTTTTTTCTGCCAACATTTCACAAAGACTGCCTAATCTGCAGAGCCTATTAGGTGCAGGTTATTAAGAAGAAGCCAAGCATTAAAATAGATTTCATGTAGAAGAGAAGCCCATGTAATGCCGTATGTGTTCAGTGACTTTCACTTTTGTCTAACCCTAACCCAGCTTGTGTAGAAGAGTTAAATATAGTAATTGTACATTCATATTCGTCTTGTTATGGTCAATTTGAATAGTTATTATATTATGTTCATATTATGAATAGGTTCTTAATGCAAATATTACTAAACAGTTACATACTGTGAGTTTATATTTGTTCCTTTTCTTTCTTTTCATTTTAGTAACAGTTCACTGTTATATAATGGTTACTCTAAAACTACAACTAAAATTGTGTATTCAAATATCTTCATCTCATCACAATTGCCTGATTACCTGATATTGTCATGTTGTGGCCAGTTTCTGTGTAGTCCAAGATATTTCCATCCATGAACTGGTGAATTTTGGACATTTAATATGTTACATTTCAAACATACAACTACAGTCCTTTGTGTGTTTTGTTAGCAGCTAAACATGTACAAAACGATATAAGTAATGACCATTTAAGAGGACATGTGATGCTTTTTCCCCTGATATTTAGAGAAATAGGTATTGTTGCTTATGGTCGACGCTTCAGAACGCTCTCATAGTGGCATTGAAAACTTAATGTGGCACGAAAATAATACATTTATTTGGCGACTTTCTGGGCACTCATGGTCCAAAATAACATAAAAATTAGACCATTAAAAGCATAGAGCCATTTGACGGAGATAGGGGGTAGGTGAAGACAAACATTTTCTCTGCACTAAACCCTCAAATACAAGACTACACAAACATGCATGAATCAATCGAAAGACAGACACGACTTTAACACCAATACATCTTTATTAAACGCTCATAAAAGCAGATTTAACATGATATTCAATGGTCACGTACATGTCCTGTCATACTCCACACCACAAACCAATCTTAATAACAAGCACATTTCTACACCATACAGTACTTTCTTATTGAGTCAGCTTCCACTCTAACGTGCACATAATATACAATAATGACTGTTGGGACAGTTACATGCACAGACCTCTCCTGGGAGCGTCTCACCACAACATGCAATATTTCACACAGCCAAGGTAATGCAATTGAGCCCAAGTAGCTTCATTTTTCTCTCTTTCAATTAAAAACGTGCGTCTTGTGGGAAAAGCCAAAACGCATGCATTTTCTCTCTCTCTCCATGGGAATAAAACCTTTTAAATCATCTATTGAATGTGAGCCAGGGACGTGTGATAATTTCCTGCTGACAAATAAGAAATGTATGTGAATAAATGTGTTTTTCTGCGCTGCGAGAGTCAGATATGGTCCGTACAGTAGCGGTTACGTGTCAGTATTCAGAGCACATATGTGTCAGACGGGCTGCCAGTCGGGGTCAAGCGGTGTCTCCTCATCAATAAGACTTTGTACGGCGGAAAAAAGAAACGGCTTTAGACTTTGAGGTATCGAAGATGAAATGTGGTGACACAAAGGATAATAAGAAATAGGCTATTGATTGTATTCTAGGTTTTGCGAAATGTGAATAGCTTCGCTCGCTTAGCAATGATGAATCTGAATTATTTATTAGAGGATTAGATTCAACTAATTGCTAGTATTTCATTGTTTTTTAGGGCATCTTTGACTGGTGAATTAGTTAGAAACAAACATTAGAAACAGAAAAAAAAAAAATCTATTTGCCCTTGTTCGGTCTGGGTTTGAGCCCAGTTTGAGTCCTAATGTAGACTTGTTTTTTTCTAGTCCTTTTTAAGTCCTGATCAAGTCCAGGTATATTTTAGAGTTTCCAGTTCAGAACCAATTATGATGTTGTGAATATGCAAATATGAACACACCCCCAATCTAGACCGCCAAGTGTTCCAAATGACACTCACATATTTGCTTGTTTTTTTAGTGTGTGTTTTTTTTTTTTGCAGATACCAGCAAATCAAATATAGCTTTTGCTGATAACAATTATGATGTATTCTTAAATACCAAAAAATAGGGCATGATGGTACATTTTCTGATGTTTTCGTTGGGTGTTTTGGTTTTTAAGACTATTAAGAGTCTTTTAGTGGTTTACCCTCGTGTTAGTTTCAATGATGAAATCCATTTGGTTTAATCCCACACTGAGAAACACAAGTTCAATTGATTGTGGTTCCTTTTTTAAACACTAAGAGGCTAGCACAAGCTACCAAAAGGCTCTTTAAGAAGTTTATAAGAACACCAATTCAACCCAAACTTGAAAATATAATCATTACTAACTCTTCTACTGACAGAAGGGCTCTTTTGGACACTGAAAGATGTCAAATGTAGCATTCAGACTCATTACAGAACTTCCAAACATTGCATTAACAGACTCTCCACACCTGCTTTATAACATGTACATTTTAGCTAACGTTTGTCTTCTTTGTCGCTCCAGGTCCCTCTGTGGTCGGTGCCATGAAGAAAGACTGGGCGTCTCCGGGCAGCATTGCCCTCTCCTGGCAGCAGCCGGAGCAGACGGCCCTGTCCATCCTGGAGTACGAGGTCAAATACTATGAGAAGGTACAACAAACTCTATTTACTTTCCATCTAACGCTTGGAGCTTGTGCCAAGATTACAATCAGTGTGACGACCCATATTGAACTGCGTATGCCATCTTTATAGTTATCGAAGGCTCACTGCCACTGTATTGTGATATAGGAGCTACTCATTTCAAACTGGTTGGGTGCTGCAGAAATTTAGCCTTGAGTGCACACAAGCGTAGTAAGCAATTTTATGTGACCAGGGCCGTGCTGCACAGCCAAATCTGGACTGGAGGCTGAAGCTGAATGATTACATTGTTAGAGATACAGTGGAAGCAGGTGGAGCTTGGCTGCTAACTTCGAGTCCATTTAGTGGAGTTAGTGGACCAGCACTTGTCCATAGAGAGATGTCCAGTCATTTATCAAACACGGATCCAGCATAATAATAATAAAACCACCTGTAAGTAGTGGCCACATTATTTTTGTACTACTTTCTAAATATGCATCATAATATCAAAACTAGAATTTACTCACTGATGCACTATGTAACGTTTGTCTCCAAAACACTCCTGCCTTAACTGCCTTTTATACGTACAGCAGGTGGTGCATCAGGCCAGGACAGATCTGTAAAGTTGTGACTACGGTCACAGTAAGAATAATAAGTCTAACAGTTTGCCTCTGACACAGTAGGCAACTAACACAATCTGCTCTAACAATATATTCTTCACAATTTGACACTTGTTGAAGTATTTGTAGTGGACAGTTCACACACAGAGTAATTCAAAGTGCTTTACACAACAGGAAAAGATGCATTAAAGTCACAATACAAACAAATAAAAACATAATTATAATAAAATGTACTTTGAATGAGTCATACAGTCATACTCCCAGCAAGAGGCCTGTCCATGAGGTCCTCAGAGTCCAAGAGGTGTTATATATTATTGCTGCTTGCTGTCCAATAGTACCCTCAAACTATTATTAAGACCCCATTCTAACCTTTAGCTTGTTTTACTTGATCACAATAATCACATACAGCGCATACAAACATTGATTCCCACTGGAAAAAATAAGGTAGAGTAACTCACAGCACATTACATATTTTGATAATGTTATAAGGCCTCGTTGATATTCTGCATTATGGAATATTGTGGTGTGCTCATTATTACTTGGGTTCGGCGGTGCTCAGAAGAAAACACATTCAGCTTTTTATATCGCTTGTATGACTCAAACAAACACATTTTTCTATAGTTTATCCACAAACCTGCTGTTTAACCCTCCATAATATGATATAGTTTCTCTCTGTCTTTGCTTCCTCCAGGAGCATGAACAGATGAGCTACTCTTCCACCCGCACCAGAGCTCCCAGTGTGATCGTGTCAGGACTGAAGCCTGCCACGTGGTACGTCTTCTGTGTGCGGACCAGGACAGTGGTCGGGTACAGCTCCTACTCCCCCAAATATGAGTACGAGACCACGGGAGACTGTGAGTACTGCAATACTATTTCATCTTAGCATGATCTGTTCATAATCTCACTATAACAACGTCATTTGGTTTTTAAGTAAAGCAATATCATTTCCATTCTAGAGCTGTAGTCCTTTAGTCATTTGTTTGATTAATTTGTCAACTATGTCTTGGTTGAGGATTTATATGGACCAGAGCAGAAAGGAACCAACTGTAGTTTCGGGAGTGACGGGACAGTTTAATCTGCCTTTTCACTTAAGAAGCTGTTTATTAGGCATTATCTTTGAACAAGTCCTAGATCTTAAAAACTAAAAGCTTTTTCCACCGCCACACTGCACTCGCTTTTAGACAATGAATCAATGCAAAGGGCATGTGTTTTGAATTCCTTTAGTCGATTACAGCCCTACTCCAGTTTGATATCTCATATTTTATTTTCAAAACGTTTATAGCAAGCAACATTACATTTGGATCGTTGCTGTTTCCCCCGGGTCTAACTGAGTTTTGGCACTATCTACTGGCTGCAGAGGAATTGCACACACTTTAAGTTCAACACATTTCAAGCTGTCCTCTCGTGCAGTTGTACTGATCGTGATTGGACGGGAGAAATGTGCAGAACAAGTCTGGAGATAATTTATGGACTTAAGAACAGCAGAAGATTCTCAGAGCCACGTCACAGATGGAGAAAAAGATCTTCTCACCAGGATTAATCAGTCAACTAGCGTAAATTAAGCTAAATGCCACTCCATGTTTTTGATGAAGGAACAATATTAGAAAATGGTTAAAATCTCTAAACAGTATATTTTGCACAATATTTCTCTTTCCAACCTTTTTGCAAATTACGGAAATGTACTTAGATATTAGAATCATCCTCTGGCCATAACTTTATCCGAGTTGAAGACATTTTTTCCGATCCTGAAAAGGCTACCGCTGTAAGCAGAAGTGCCGGGTCAGGTGGAGTTCAGATCGCCCGGAGCCGCACTGGAGGCTGTTTGCATCAATGTCACAACAGCAAATAATAAGTGCAGAGGATCCCTATATGTGCACACTCAGACGTATTTTTAGACTGTTCTATGGAAATGTATGCGAGAAACACATGCAAACTGAAATGACACAACGATGACTCTCTCCCACTGGCTGCATGTCTCAATCTGCTGCAGAGAAGTTTTAAATATGCTAAAAAGTGAACAGTCCCTTGAGTTGGCTTAGGCATAGCGTATAAATTAGATTCTGTGTTAGCAAAGTGGAAGAGGGGCTTGTTCATTTGGCAGAACATCATTTACACCTTTTTGATCCAATTTGCTCATGTACTTTGCAATTCTAGTCTAATTAACACATGTCGTTTAATAATACTTCAGTCTAGTATCAAAGTATTTCTTTGCTTAAAGGTGGTATGGACGATTTTTCGGCGATCTGAGAACGCAGGTGGAAGTGCCACTCCCCCGTGCGGACTGATACAACACACACGTGCGTTTGTTTATTAGCGCAACGGATCGCATCGCATCTCTCGTCTCCCGTAGATTCCTGTCCACTTCTGCGTCAGCTCGAACTGTCTTTCTCCGTCTTCATTTTGCCCCGTACACTGAGGGAACTATATTATGATAGATCCATGCGCTTAGACACGCGGGAACGTGGGGACGAACCGCACGCGGCTGCAGGTGAGCGGTAGGTGCGTTTTATGATTGATACGTGGCAGGACTAATGATTTATCCACGCCACGAGGAAATATGATCAAAAATTTGCTGAAAAAAATCGTCCATACCACCTTTAAAGGCACAACAGATGAAATAGCTTTAGAATAATCCATTTTAATGTTTTTTCTGTAGCTCACTAACATACAGTAGAAGTAAGAAAAATGTATTACAATTTTTTCATGATGCCATGTTTTAGTATTTAACTAAGGGATTTATACGCCAGATAAAGCAAGGTTTAGGTTAAGTTCTATGTTAATGTTGTTGACATAATATTATTAGCTATAACCCAAGGTTGATGGCATTTTGTAAACTAACAAAAATTGGCATAACAATTCAAATTTGGCCGTGGCTGCAGAGCCAGTCAAATGGCCGAGTAGTTTCAGGAACCGCGGCACTGCCATATAGCCTCATGGCTAACCCTAACCCTGACCCTAACCCAAATCTTACCCCTAACCCTGACCCTAACCTTAACCCTAACCTTAATCTTAACCCTAATCTTAACCCTAACCTTAATCTTAATCTTAACCTTAACCCTAACCTTAACCATAACCTTAATCTTAACCTTAATCTTAATCTTAACCTTAACCCTAACCTTAACCCTAACCTTAATCTTAACCTTGATCTTAACCTTAACCCTAACCTTAACCCTAACCTTAATCTTAACCTTGATCTTAACCTTAACCCTAACCTTAACCCTAACCTTAATCTTAACCTTGATCTTAACCTTAACCCTAACCTTAACCCCGCGCGGTCTAAAATGGCGCGGTCAAATAGCGCAGCAGTTTCAGGAGCCGTGGCACAAAATAACATGGCAGTTTCGGCCGCGCGTCGCGGCTCTGTAAACACTCCTTAATAATTTGCCTAATTTTTGGGAATTTAAGTTTTACTAAACCAGGCTTAGAATTTAAGCATCCATTAAAAAAAAATCACATACATGTATAAATGCAAGTTGATTAAATTCATTCATAAAAATGTTCAAATCAGTTGTTGTTACTATTTAAAACCTGACCAAATAAAATAAAAAAATTACCAAATAAACTAAATAATGGCCAAAAAATCACCTTAAATAATACACATTTCATTTTATATTGAAGTGTCTCCGTTTTATCTATGCAATTCCTTATAACTGCATATAATATACAACTTGACCCTGCTAATGAAATGGCTCCCTCTACGTTGGATTCTCGCTAAAATAACTTTATTGATCATCCATCTATTTCTGTTTAGAAGTGCGGTCAAATGTATCCTATTCAAAAAATACCCTTGGATAATGGTATTTTATAGCAAAGAAATATGCCGGATCAGCTATTTTCAGTTGTGTGAACAATGGCCTAATGAGGCTGTTGTTGAGCATGCTGCTTGTCCAAGGGGAAGGGCACCTGGGCTAGAACCTACTGTACGCAAATGAAAGTCAGGAAATGCACTAGAAAACTGACAGAATCCAGGAACACTTTATAAAACCCATCAATATTATGAGAATCTCGCATAATTTTGAACAGTTAGTCAAATTGATTTGTTATTTTACACACAGAAAACTACTTTGTTTACATGTAAACATTTTAAATATCTGTACTTTATTTAAGTAAATTTACGTATCTGTACTTTCTACTCTACAACATTTTTTAACTGAACTGTAAAGTAAAATTTCAAAATTCATTCAAAAATATACATGTAAAAAGTCTGGAAAACTGAGAAATTGATCAATCACTGCATTTCACTCTTAAGGCGACATAGTAGCAGTTAGATAGCAGTTAGCTCTTGAGGCCTTTCAGTGTGGAGTTATATGTTCTCAAAAATCTAAAATCTGTACAAAATAAGTACAATTGCAAACATGTATTTCAATTCTTTTTACATGTGATACTTTTACTTCAGTGCATCTGTACTTTGACTTAAATAACTCTTAAGTAGCACTTCTTCCACCACTGATCCTAAATGAACTGAGCTTAGAATTGACTGTGACTTCAGACTTAAGCACAAGTCTTGTCTTTTCCCTGCGGTTCTGTCTGGTCGCTTGTTCTAAAACTTTCTCTAAAGCAGATTTCCTCCGTGTCTTCCTATTGATTTCAGTCTCTTAGGGAAAGCGCCAATGCCTCCTTAATGTTCGGTGCGTTTTGATTGAATGTTTTTGTGTGTGTAGTGGATTTATTGGAAGTCGACTCCTAAAGTACAAAGGTGCGGCTGCCCTTTCATGTCAGGTTAGCAATTGTTGGGGGTGATTTGGCTGTGCTCTCCAAAGCTGCAGACCTGGTTTTATCTGTGGATCAGGAGGCACTGGGCCAAGCCTTTGTACTGGGCTCCCTTTTATGTCAAAGAGGCGGCTCTGGCCCCTGTCGCCGTGCAGCTTTCTGTCGGCCTGTCCATCCTCCTGTCACTCACTGTCCGCGGTCTCCTCTTCTGTCACTCCCTCATAGCCCTTTTACTCCTGTTTGTTTCTAGCTCACTTCCATCATCATTTTGTGATCCAATATATATTCATTATTTAGCTCTCAAACATGGCAGGGAACAAATGTGACCATGAATAACATCAATTTGCACCATCATTACTGAAAAAGTGTTGTGATGTATAAATGCAGTTTAATTATTATGATTTATCTGATTGGGTTTTGTCATGTTGTCTCCATCAATGCATCAGTGCTTTGCCTGAAATGGTCCACGGTTTTTCCATGGAATCAAATAGACATTCACACAAATCAACTTCTTTTTTTTTAACACATTTTTATAAAATTTTAGTTGCAAGAGTTTTCCCTAATAATTCCTGCTTATTTGGAAATACCAAAACCACAGAAGTGCGATCAACAGTTACATATTGCACCTTTAAAGCTATACTACAGTCAGATCATTTGCACCTAATCAAACTCAGGGAGATACTCTTATTAACCACAGAGAATATATATAATTGTACATATACTGTTGATAAATACAACTGCCGACTACATGTTATTTAGACCAGTAATTCTCAAACGGTCATAATGATGTGGTGCTTTATTTATCAATGTATTCATTTCTTTTTAGCATTTGAAGCAGATAATGGGAAGCACGATTTTTGAGTTGATTACATAATAAGTAGATAATACAATTAGCTTGTCTTATTGCGTGTTAAAAAGAAAGTACTGTTATTATTTCTAGCCCAAATTCACTTTACATAATTAAGTTTTTTTGAGTTTGCGGGCCTCTGCTCTGTGTCCTCATAAATCCTTATAAATGAAGCCCAGCGCACTACAGTAAGTCCACTGCACATGGCCCTGGTCACGTCTCCTGCTCTCACTAAAGCCCTGCACCTGATGCCCATCCACACACTGCATCAGCCTCTGCCGTCCGGAGCAGCCAGCGCCTATTCATATTCATTAAGCCTGAAATATTATCGAAATAAGTTTGGTAATAGCAATCATCTTTCAATTATCTGGGATTCGTTAGGCTCCTGACAAGACAGAGAAAAAAAAAATCATGAATATCAAATGAGACCAATTTAACCAAATGATCATGGACTAAATCACAATTTCATGAATGAATAATATTAATTAAACAGCAGCCGGTCTATGGATCATTCCAGTGGAGGGGCTGACAGGTTTTTTTGCATTACAAAGCGATGATCAAACATTTCTCTGTAATATCTGCATGCTCCGTGTGTATGATGCGCTGATTAAATGGAATATTTAAAATAATACGTACTTTTTTTCTTTTTCCTCTCTTTGGCTCATTCATGTTAATTTGATCCCTTCTTTTATCCCATACTTCACATTCAAATATGCATACTTTTGTCTTGTTTCATGTTTTTCATCTAATCCCTGCATATTTTCCCATTGTTTTGTTGTGTGGTTCCAAAGCATCAGACTTGGCAGCAGACCAGGGGCAGGTGCTGGTCATCGTCACTGCGGCTGTGGGAGGATTCACCCTCCTCGTCATCCTCACTCTGTTTCTGCTCATCACGGGAAGGTAAGACAACTTTAATACAGGCTTCCCAATTGTGTGTGGTATAAAATGTAAAAGCAGTCGACCTGATTAGATGAGAATTGTGATTTTTTTTATTACAATTATCCACTGAATCCGTTGGTTTATATATATATTATTAATATTTATATTTATTGAGCTATCTATGTTATAGTTCAATACTAAGTACCGGGGAAAAAACGATATAACCCTTTTCAATTCTATAGGGGCTTGTTGTGTCTATACAATGACTATTAAAAAATGAATCACAGAAAAATATCTAATAACTATACATCTTAGCGTGTGATGCTTCAAAAATCACTTGAATAACAATTTAAATAATTTGAATTATGACCCAGACAGTTGTTATTGGTCATGTTTTTCTCCATAGTGGAGAAACCCAACATTGCAACCAACAGTCTCCTTTTGAGTCAATAAAATAATGTCTTACTGACCACTCTGACCCTTTTCTGACATTTTGTTTTTGTGGGTTTCAGAGGGATGAAAAATCAACACATTGCTATAGTCAGCTATTCAAAACAAACAATTAGATTTTTTGAGTTGTGAAAAGTGCTCAAAGAGGAAGTTGAAATGGTAAACGCTCACATGTATATCACCTTTTCACCACCTTCAATGCACTAAAGCCTTTTACATCAAGGAACCACTAACATTCACGCTTTACAGACACTGGGAGCACGGCGGGTTAAGTGTCTTTCCCAACACAATACAGGCAGTATTCACACATTAATAGACATTTTCAGCATTTCAACTAAGGCTTTGGGGTAAATCACAGACACTGCAGCAGTAATATTTGTAGTGTACTTGTAGTATAAAAATCCACAAGAAGAAATTGTTGGCAATATTCAGGAGTATTACCAACACAGATAGATGATTTATATTGACAGCTTTATTTTTTCTTTCTTTCTTTCTTTTTACAGCAGATAGTTTAAAATGCAATAAGTAAACAAAACACTGCCTGACCCTACTCTCTGTGGTCATGTGCGGTCCGTCCTGTGGGTTTTTCTGTAGATGTGGGACTCGGAGCTAAATGTGCAAAAGAGCAGCCGAGTCCAAACATTAGCAGTGATTTGAGAACTTCAGGAGGTTTGGAGAGTAAATCATTTGCCTTTTCAGCCCCAAGACACTCGAGAGAAAATAACTGAGCCGTGGACAAACAAAACATTCAAATATGTTTCATCACAAACCCAGACTCTAAACTCGTTTCTAACCACATTCCTAGAAATGCAGTCTACAGGCAAAATGTCAACACAGTCTCTCTGCTTTAATATATTCAGTTTATGATTGCAGTACATATGGTTCATATGTTTTTCACAATTATAAAGGAAATATGTGAGTACTGCTCTAACTACTGTTACATTTTTACACCTTTAACTATTATTACTATTTTAAAATCATATTTCAATCAATGGGACGATGGGACAAGAACATTTGAAACCTCTCACTTTTACAGAAGTAATAATTGTTAATTTCCAACTTTGCTTGCACTTGAAGAGTCTCTTAAAAGTAAAAAAAAAAAAACACTTCAGATAAGCTAAGCCTCTAAAAGTAAGAGGATCTTTAAATGGTAAATAGTGTTAAGACGTTTGATCAGTCCAATTCATCCACTTTCCTGAAGCTACAAAGAAGCTCTCAAGGTGAATCTATAGTTCTTAACTTCATTACTTTTGTGTACTTTTGGTGTTTGTGCTTTTCTAATTTGAATTACAAACTCACTGAAGTACCACTGTTTGTTTAATGCCATATCTGTCATATCAAGTGCTTCTGTGACCTGAGTGGGAGGAGCTCCGCTCTAACAGAAAAACACCAAATGTTCTACAAAGCTGTCCAAAAGTTGTTGTTTTTAATATATAAAAATTCTGAATTTGGATTCTGAATAACTGCACACAAATCTATTTTACACAAAAACACTAGCATCTAACTTTATGCCTGATTAAATGTGCAAATCGGATTACCTGCTTTTGAACTCCTGCATTTTTATGTGATAAGAATGTTATACCCAAGACAATAAATATGGTCTGGAAAATGTGCCTGCAACGGTTTAAAATGCAAGCTTTTCTTTTGTAGCCGTCTACAACAGCCTCCCTCTCTCAATACACAAGCAATGCCAAGTTTAGACCGACACATGGACCACAGACGTCTGTTAGAAGTTATACTGAGGGCAAGACTAGAGAATTTAGCTTTCAACTGTAATGCTTTGGTTAAAGTGACAACATGTAACAACAAGTGTATGCTTATGTGTTCATTATATTCTGTGACAAACCTAAAAAATTAAAGGTTAAATCTATACACCTTCACCTACCTCATTCTGATCACTTTTGCAGCCCAAAGAAAGGTGATTAATGAAGTCAATACTTAAAATACCAAAGCTTAGGAGTACAGAAGTAGAGTGTACAACAAAAGATATGTCACTTTTCTAATGACAGTAATAATGCATTAGTCGTATATTTAGTGCTTTTCCAGACACTCAAAGTAGCTTTATAATGTCATGCATTATTCATTCACTCCATACTTGATGATGGTAAACTACATGCCACTGCTGTCCATACACACTTAAACATTGGGACTAAACATGTAACTAAGGGCTAGTTACCTGGACTAAAGCAGGTCTAGAACAAGAAGAAAACTACATCAGCACTAAGCATCAAACCGTGTGAACACAGCCTAGATGTGCATCTTTCTATACAACTAATTATTCAACTATTATTTCATATATTTAATTTACCTTCTGTGGCCTTTGGTCCTTGCAGCAGGAGGTCTTCTGTAATGAGCCGTCTTCACACATGTCTGGCTAAAGCGTGGTGGCTTGTATTACACTGATGCTCTGATTAGGACACCGGGCTCGCTGTCGCTCCTTGGGGGCCGTGCTTGAACATAAACATAAAATGAAAATGTATCTTAACAGTCCAAAGAGCAAAGCAGCAACCTGGGTCTTTTGTGGGTGATAGCGCCAGGTATTGTGGGTGTTCTCCTCTTTTCAACATGAAAGCTTATAAAGGAGACAGAACCATGGCGGATAAGGCGGATCAGAGGATGGAACTGGAAATGGCTGATAACGGCACACGCCACTGTTTCTTTAATGAACAGCTTGACCCTATCGGCTGAGGTCAACAGGCGCTGTATAAATCCTGGACCCTGGTTCGCGCTATCTGCTCTGTTTATCCGTGTCTGTTGGTCCGCACAGTCCACTGAGCCCAAAAAGACCCAATCTGGCAACCCCGCCGCTCCGAGCACCTCTGACACCGACTCTAATCTGGCAACCTGGATTATGTGAAGGCTTCAAAGAGCAGAGAGAGGCTTCAGACACACATGCATCAATGCTACCAAATATACCGGCTCACATAAAAAGGGACACAGATGGCTTTATCAATTGGTTTTTGAACTTATATTCTCTGAACGGTATCAAAGGTTGGTAGATCGCTGCTCTTTCTAGCTTCACACACTTTTCCTCTTGTGTCTGTAGCATTGGTTTGTTTTAATGAGGCAAAAACAAAAACAAGTACTTTTTAAATGGAAAGCCTGTAAAATATTTGGCTTTTCAGTTCTGATATCAATACAACTTTGTTTTCCCCCATATATTGTGTTTTTGTAAAAGCCTCCCTCACTTTGTGTCAAAATGAATGATTCACACTGCCTGCATCTAATAATTAAGTATTATAGCCATCGCTACCCCTGGAAATAAGAGACAAAAGCAGCGCTTGGATTGACTGCCTTCATAGCACCAACAATAGATCATCAAGGCAAAGAGAAATGAAAACCATTATCTAACCATGCCACTATAACACAACACAATAACCTCTGGATCATTGTCAGTGAGCACTCTGTCCTGTGTGTTTTAATGGTTCACGTCTTTGGCCCTGGCGCAGTCGGAGGAGGCGGGCTTCAGCACTCGATCAATTGAGCGTGAATGAGGAGAGCTCAGAGATGGCACATTGTAGATGAGCAGTTTGGCTATTTGCCTTGACATCAGAGTCAGGTAATGATCGGGTGCCATGGTGGAGTGTAGCTCCAGCAGTGTGTTGGCAAGTTGTAGTGATAGTGTTTTTCTCCAGTGCAAACAATAGGTAAGATGCATTTCTGGTAAGTGTATGTGTGCTTTTCAGGACATATTAAGTCCTGAAGTATAGTTACATCTGTTTTAATTTTATATTTATTGTCAAAGACTTACAGCTTACTCCTTTTCTGGCAGTTTTTTCAAAAAACAAAAAGAAAGAAAATCATGCCAACTCCCCTTGAGCAAATCCTCTTTCTAATCTACTTAACTGTAATTAATAATAACATTAATGATATATGTCATTAATAATATGTGTATGTGTGATGCATGGAAGGGTTTCATTTTCAAAACCTAACTTTATGAGCCCTGTCTCATAATGAATACAGCAAACAGTAGTTCAACCCTGACATTTTTTTAATAATACATATGAATGGATGGTCCAAATGGATTTTTTTGAGCCAATACGGATACATACTGGCTAATATTTGCTGATACTGATATTGAGATTGTCACATTAATTTGCAGTTCACTTTTGTGTAAAAAAAAAAGTGTTTATCTGGAATATAAAATAATTGGTTGCAGGATCATGTAAACATACAGTCATGTTTCTTCTGTTTTTTAATCACAAAGACAAAATTAACACACTATAGACAAAATATTATTGATAAATATCTACAAAACTTAACAGTGTGTAGCCTCCTGTAATTACAGTATGTTGTGGGTAAGTTGAGAGTAAACAGGACCAGGGCTACATCAGGACCAAACCACCTCTACATCAGGACCAAACCACGTCTACATCAGGACCAAACCACGTCTACATCAGGACCAAACCACCTCTACATCAGGACCAAACCACCTCTACATCAGGACCAAACCACGTCTACATCAGGACCAAACCATGTCTACATCAGGACCAACCACGTCTACATCAGGACCAAACCACGTCTACATCAGGACCAAACCACGTCTACATCAGGACCAAACCACGTCTACATCAGGACCAAACCACGTCTACATCAGGACCAAACCATGTCTACATCAGGACCAAACCACGTCTACATCAGGACCAAACCACGTCTACATCAGGACCAAACCACGTCTACATCAGGACCAAACCACGTCAACATCAGGACCAAACCACGAGTACATCAGGACCAAACCATGTCTACATCAGGACCAAACCATGTCTACATCAGGACCAAACCAACTTTACATCAGGACCAAACCATGTCTACATCAGGACCAAACCACGTCTACATCAGGACCAAACCACGTCTACATCAGGACCAAACCACGTCTACATCAGGACCAAACCATGTCTACATCAGGACCAAACCACGTCTACATCAGGACCAACCACGTCAACATCAGGACCAAACCACGTCTACATCAGGACCAAACCATGTCTACATCAGGACCAAACCACGTCAACATCAGGACCAAACCACGTCTACATCAGGACCAAACCATGTCTACATCAGGACCAAACCACGTCAACATCAGGACCAAACCACGTCTACATCAGGACCAAACCATGTCTACATCAGGACCAAACCACGAGTACATCAGGACCAAACCACGTCTACATCAGGACCAAACCATGTCTACATCAGGACCAAACCACGTCAACATCAGGACCAAACCACGTCTACATCAGGACCAAACCACGTCAACATCAGGACCAAACCACGTCTACATCAGGACCAAACCATGTCTACATCAGGACCAAACCACGTCAACATCAGGACCAAACCACGTCTACATCAGGACCAAACCACGTCAACATCAGGACCAAACCACGAGTACATCAGGACCAAACCACGTCTACATCAGGACCAAACCACGTCTACATCAGGACCAAACCACGTCTACATCAGGACCAAACCACGTCTACATCAGGACCAAACCATGTCTACATCAGGACCAAACCATGTCTACATCAGGACCAAACCATGTCTACATCAGGACCAAACCACGTCTACATCAGGACCAAACCATGTCTACATCAGGACCAAACCATGTCTACATCAGGACCAAACCACGTCTACGTCAGGACCAAACCATGTCTACATCAGGACCAAACCAACTCTACATCAGGACCAAACCATGTCTACATCAGGACCAAACCACGTCTACATCAGGACCAAACCACGTCAACATCAGGACCAAACCATGTCTACATCAGGACCAAACCACGTCAACATCAGGACCAAACCACGAGTACATCAGGACCAAGTCTACATCAGGACCAAACCACGAGTACATCAGGACCAAACCATGTCTACATCAGGACCAAACCACGTCTACATCAGGACCAAACCAACTTTACATCAGGACCAAACCATGTCTACATCAGGACCAAACCACGTCTACATCAGGACCAAACCACGTCTACATCAGGACCAAACCATGTCTACATCAGGACCAAACCAACTTTACATCAGGACCAAACCATGTCTACATCAGGACCAAACCACGTCTACATCAGGACCAAACCACGTCTACATCAGGACCAAACCACGTCTACATCAGGACCAAACCATGTCTACATCAGGACCAAACCAACTTTACATCAGGACCAAACCATGTCTACATCAGGACCAAACCACGTCTACATCAGGACCAAACCACGTCTACATCAGGACCAAACCACGTCTACATCAGGACCAAACCAACTTTACATCAGGACCAAACCATGTCTACATCAGGACCAAACCACGTCTACATCAGGACCAAACCATGTCTACATCAGGACCAAACCACGTCTACATCAGGACCAAACCATGTCTACATCAGGACCAACCACGTCTACATCAGGACCAAACCATGTCTACATCAGGACCAAACCAACTTTACATCAGGACCAAACCATGTCTACATCAGGACCAAACCACGTCTACATCAGGACCAAACCACGTCAACATCAGGACCAAACCACGAGTACATCAGGACCAAACCACGTCTACATCAGGACCAAACCACGTCTACATCAGGACCAAACCACGTCTACATCAGGACCAAACCACGTCTACATCAGGACCAAACCACGTCTACATCAGGACCAAACCAACTTTACATCAGGACCAAACCATGTCAACATCAGGACCAAACCACGTCTACATCAGGACCAAACCATGTCTACATCAGGACCAAACCATGTCTACATCAGGACCAAACCATGTCTACATCAGGACCAAACCATGTCTACGTCAGGACCAAACCATGTCTATTTGATTGAAAGTCAGGGAATCCAACCTTGTACCTTGTTGCTATGGGGGAAACTATCCAACCTCATGTGTGGTCCGATGTCTGTAGTTTTTCATGTCTTAAAGCTCCCTCAGCCCCAGGAGACACTGTGTCTCATCTCGTCCACAGCTCTATAAGTTCAGAGCAGCGCTAAGGGAACAACTGCTCAAAGCTGCCTCAAGCTTGGATTATACTTCCCGCATCTAAATTCTGTGCGGAAATGAGACATGCGGAGGGCAGTATTTATAGTCTGCGCGGGTTTCATGCGGTGTCAACAGTCAAAATCTGAGCTAGCTGCTGTGAAATCCCATTCATTTCCGCACGGAACCGTCCCCATAGTTATTTTTTTTGCCCTGACAGCCCCTCGTGGACCCTCGTGAACGCGTCAAGCATGAACCCACCTTTAAAGACCTGTTGCTCTAAAGTGACACGTTTGTTTTGTGTGTTGGGAATCTGACTTCATACCTCACTTGCTGCTAGTGCTATTTTCAGAGCAGTGTCAGAAACGCTTTTTAACAAGTAAATATCCAGCAAATGTTCTTCAGGAGTCTTCACAGTTGAAGTGAAAGATTGTGTGCGTCACGATGGGACTCAGGTGCATACGCTGCCATCACACAATAATAAAGTGTTGTACAGTGTTAACCAGTGTTTCTAATTATCACTTCAGTTAGCAGAAGGCTCATATGAACAGAATTATAGGCACTTTTTAAAGGTGCACTATAACTTTTCTTATGGAGGGTCTGCCACCTGCTTGTCACCATGGAGATGTCATTGTTTTTGCCTGGAATGATCCACAGTGGCAGTAAACTTGTCTCTAATTTTTAAGTGTAGGTGTTTCATTGCAAAAAAGGTTCTTGAAAAAACCTGTGCATTCTTACAGTGAGTGGACTCTCCTCTTCACAGATCTGACTCGTAACTTGCCCTGTGACTTGGCGTGGAAGCACTGCTTGTCTCCATGTTTATAGATATGTTTAAGCCATTGAGGCAAAGCAATAACATCTTCATTGTCACAAAAAGAAAGGTTCGTAGAGTATCTTTAAGTAATCGATGTGAAAGCGTAATGGAAGTAATCAACCTAATCTTTCCAGATCTATCTAAACTATCAATGGCAGATTGTGACAAAGGTTTAACATTCCCAATCAGATGTTTTTCAATTCTGAAGGCACTGATATACAAGGCTGGTTATATACGGTCCTAAAGTGGGAGTTACTCTGAAGCTTGCGTACTGTTTAGTGCTATAAAGTGCTTTGCAGTCCAGCCTCAATAAGGATGGCACTGGTTGAAATTTATGGTCTATATTTTAGATTGCTTGACCAATCAGTGCTATTATGATGAATTTAATGAATGGTCATTGTCCCAAAAAAGAATAAAACATTTTTAACAGATAGACTTTTCGTCCAACAGTTTGCTTTTACAAAAAATATTTCTGTCTCCAGAACAAACAAAAAACTCTTTATATTTTTGCTTTGTCCAAAATAACAAATCAGCCCCATTACTTTTCTGGTACATTAACTGAGAGACTCATTTCCCCCTTCCGTTTGCACACACTTTCTCTCACAGCTGTTTACCTTTACGACTCGCATAAAGCGTGACGTTATCAACTGTAGCAACTGTGTTTACAATGAAATACAGGTTCCTTTTTTCATTTTTCAGCCCACTGTCTCTGTAATTGTATTTACTGTATTGTATATTATAGTATGACATAAGAAGTGTGCTTAGATTGTTTCTACTTGACTTATTTTGTTGTTGCTGGTCAAATTAATGCGGTTTTTGCTTTCATTTGTTCACTAACTTGATAACTGTGAATAATTACAGTATGAAAAATAATGTGTATCATGTTTTTAAAAAATAACACTTGACTATATAGTTTAGTTTAAGCTCATAAAACTGGATCATACAAAGTTAACAGTTGCATGTGCTGTCATTTCTAGTTTTAATTTGTGAAGATGAATATTTCTGTGTGTTGCAGGTGTCAGTGGTACATTAAAGCCAAGATGACCGCAGAGGACAAGAGGAGGAACAGCTACCAGACCGGCCTGGGTATGTCGCCTGTTCATTCACATTAAGCACAAATACAAATTACTTTAGGTGGTTAATAATATCATTGGAGGTCAAGATCAAGTTAGTGGGCTGTTTAAACCTTCTAAAAACATATAATGGAAGTGAAGTAGATACTGCATCATTCTAAAGTTATTTCCTCAGCATTATGAGTTATTTATTATTCAAATCTATGTGTAAAAGGACATACAGTGTGCAAAATGTGCTTCTTTGAGCTTTTAAACACGGTATGAATTTGTATTTAGCTTAATTCTTGCTTGTTTTGTTAATCCTGTTTACAAGGTCTTTTCCCTCTCAGCCTCAGAAAACACTCACGCACTAAAAAAAATCATCCTCCGACTCATTCAGGGCATTTCTGCTGTTAAAGGCTTGCGTTGACATGTTTTTTTGTTTTTTTTTTATCCCTGAGGTGATTCTTTATAAAACATTGAGATCCCAAAGCAAATGTTTTTAAGAGCATGTTAAAAGGCCAATAACAGTACTAGTAATGCATTTGTGCAATTTCATTATATTACCATTTCACTTGATAGTATATATTAAATTACAATAATCGAGACTTTAACATTAGGCATAGCATTAGATGAGATTCATCTGTTAAACAGTGGATCACCATGAATACCACACCATCTTCTATATTTCTTATTCTATCATCATATTTCTCAATGTTCTCCCTCCAATAGTTTAATTTTCTTTGTACTATTTTTCTTTAAGTCTTCATCCTGACATAACTTGAAGTAAAAATGTGCAGAGAAGATTGCCGTCAAGTGAAAATGAGAACATGGGGTAAATTTGGGATGGGGACTTGAAGGGTAACATAACAAAGGCGTACTCTGGATAGGCACGCTCCCTACAAAAGGTAAGAAAATAGACTTTTGGTTTAAATGAGCTTTTGAAAGTGCAGTAGTGTGTTGCAGTATCAAACGCGGAAGCTTCTTGGAGACTCTGGTGGTCCTCAGGGAGTGGATGGAGTGACTCAATGCATCAGAGAAAACATATTGCAGTTTTTGTTGCGTGATATTGTATTGATCGGCGACTGGAGGGGTAGTGCCCGTGTCTAGTCCATTCTTCAAACCTAAAGACAGAGAGGCCAAAGGTCAGGGAGGGAACTGGTACTGATCTTGTACTTGCTCAAAGTCCTGAGACTTTGTGACTTTGTTAGGTTGGCGTTGTAGGCCTTCCCGGTTTTAAAAGAACATGCAATACGCGTTCTAAACACGTTCATTAATGTGATAAAAATTTTAAAAATCCGCTTCCCTAAATCTTTGAAATTATCAAATCAATTCCATTTGCTTTGGGCCCAATGGATGACAACTGGGCTGAAAAAAATACTTTACATGAAAGGAGGGTGAAGTGTCTTGCCTTAGGGCACATTGACAGTGTGCACTGGAGAGGCACTAGAGTGGCATTTGTTGCACGGGTCTTTCAAATCTCCTCTCCAATAACTCCTGTTGAATATCTGCTTGAGATATACGGAATATCTCTGCATTTTTTATATCGAAGGATATCAGTCTGGTCCCTGATTGGCTAATGCACCTGTCAATCACTCCCATCTGAACTCTAGGAGATGAAACCAGTGACGAGAATCAGTCAGTAAACTGTCAGAGAAGTGTGTATTCTAGATCCTGAGAAAAGAGTTTAATGCTTATAAATAAATTCTGCTGAAATCTGTTTTGCTGACGGACCATGTGATTTTCTGATTAGTTAATCCACCTGTCAATCACGGCAATCAGAAATCTGGGAGACAGGATACGATTCATTTTGTAAAGTCCTGTAACAGCGTGTGGTCCAGTCTTATTAAACTGTATCAACTTTTGGAGTAAAAAACTAAATGACACAACTGCATTTCCCAAGTACAGTTTGAGTCTCAACATTCGAAACAAACTGTAGATCATTTTAGACATATTGCATTGGTTAAAATGTCTTCTTTCCAGCAGCAAAAGCCAGAGTGTGCGAGGTGTTACTCCTCTGTGCTGAGGAGAAGTTATTGGTTTAGGATCAACACACGTAATTGCCTCAGCGTTCATAATCGATCGCTGTGCGGCGCTGCGTCTCTGTGTGTCTAAATGAGTTTGTCCCACCAGTTACTCGAGGCGTGGTTTATTTGTTTTGGGATGTCCCGAGACAAACTGTGGTTGATTTTAGCTAAGTGTCCAATTCCAATGTGAATACTCCGATTGTGACTCTGCCTGAAAAATAGCTTTGGACACTTGAAAGGTTGGGGTGAAAAAAATATTGCGTAAGTGTGTTACTATGGGCATTCGGATCAATGTCTTTATCTGAAAAAACGTCCAGTATGTGAATCTGAGAGTGTATTTATAGGCCTTTCCTGCACAGATGTGTTTAGAGTCACACAATCTGTTACTGTTATAAAAGTTCTATTAATGAGGCAGCAAAGTAAAAACAGGGATTTTGACAGCGCAGGCACATTTTTTTCTATTAATGTTCACTTTTGCAAACAAGTATTAAGTCATTTTTAAACGTCACTTATTGATGTTGGATTTGTGGTGCTTGATAAGAGAAAACCTAAATGTCGTGGTCTGTTATGGCCCCCTACATCTTTGGTTTATTGTCCAGAATAACATTGGATTTAAGAAACCCTTGTCACATCAGTAAATTAAAGCACTTCTACACAAAAACAGTCCTGGTTCTTCATAGTTTGTTATGTCTAATGACTAACGCTAACCGACGTGTTAAAGCTATTGCACGGCACCAGCCTTTAGAATGCAGCCGTTCTGTTTGCAAAGCAGTTATCACGCAAGCAATATGCAATCATTA
>NW_027315768.1:25501404-25541404 GCF_026437365.1 Eucyclogobius newberryi
GGACGGAACATCTGATTTGAAGTTAATGTAATTGGAAGGACAAAACCTTGAGTCATGCACCAGGTATTTTTAAAGAATGAGCAGAACTAAATCATACCTGACGGTACAAAAGAAAACACAAACAATTGAATATATTGTCTTATTTCTGCCTCTTGACATAACAAGAAGAGGAGACCAGAGGTTAAATTAATCAAACTAAGAATTTATTGACTATAAAATGAATGCAACAAAGATACATTTACAAAACAAAGGGATGGGATGTGAAACAAACCACAAAACTAAAGGTGCATGGCTGAAATGGCGGAGACGAAGGCCATGGCAACCGAAAACAGGGTGAGCACTGACAGGCCCGTCTGCGCCCCGTTTTATACAGCGTCACGGGCAACGGGAGGGCGGAGCAAACACCTGAGAAGGCAGAAGCAGGAGGGAACACACGGCCACGATCGTCACTATAAAGCTTTTGTCACTTACTCCCGCTGGGAAAGGGAGAAAGGAGTACTGTTACTTCAAACTAGGGATGTCAAGGTTATAGGGTTTTAATTGATGATCCTGATTATTCTGGTCATAATACAATCGTAAGTATCAAAAAACGATAATTGTGACCATTTTAGAAGTTTTTGTTCAATATATAGCCCAAAAATTTGACTTAAATATAAAGATTTCACTGTTTTTCTCACAATAATCACAACACAAACATTGCATATCGTCACATCCCTTCTTCAAACTAAATATGATTCAAGTAAGAGTCAAATGTTGTCCAAAAAGTGCTATTTCTTCTTCCACCTCCTGCACTGGCTCGATCTGCCTGTCCTTTGTCTTTAAACACACAAAGCCGTGCAGCCGCAGTAGTGTGTGCATGTTAACGAGTGCTGTTTTACGGGCCTCACCTAGTGCAACATATGGTTGTTTTTACAGCGCCAGTATAAAGCAGGACGTGACGGTGAATTTCAATATGTCCCCTGCAGACTTGTGCAGAGATAGAGGACGCGCTTCAACCGTGACCCGCAAAAAAACTTGAGACACGGCATTTGAAAAACCCAGAGTCTCATTACTGCGTTGCCGCTTCCAAAAACAGGCCCCTGCAGCGATGGGTCAAACTCGGGTGGTCTTGTGCTGGTCTAATGGAAAATGCAATGACCACTTTGGTAAGATGTGTCCGATGAGCAGCTGGATTCAAGCATAAGTGAAGTTCAAGAGATGCAAGTAACAGGTGAATGATGGATGAGAAATGATTAGATACATGTGACGCATAGATATCTGACCTTTTAGAGAATTCTTCTTCTGTCAAACCGTCTTTAAAGACCCAAAGATTTAATAACAACAGGTGTGTCCAAGAATGTGTTTAATTCATCTCAACATTTACAGAAGAAATAATGTTATTGTCAAGAATCTCTGGCTTTTACACTCTCTCTCCCCCATTCTCCCTGTTCACCATTCTCTCCTTCCCTTTTTCTCCCTTGCTTTTGTTCTTCTCTCTCTCTCTCTCTCTCTCTCTCTCTCTCTCACTTATACTCTCTCTCCCCCTTTCTCCCCATTCTTCCTCTTCCTCATGCTCCTCTTCTTGCTTCCTTCGTTTCTCTCTCGCTCTTGCTTTCTCTCTCTCTCTCACTTTTACACTCTCTCTCCCCCCTTCTCCCTGTTCACCATTCTCTCTGCCTTTATTGTTCTCCTTTCCATTTTTCTCTCTCACTTTTGTTCTTTCTCTCGATGTTACTCTCTCCCTTTCTCCCCACTCTCCCTCTTCCTCATAATTGCTCTCCCCTCTTCTCGCTTCCTTCGTTTCTCTCTTGCTCTCTTGCTTCTTTCTTGCTCTCTCTCTCTCTCTCTCTCTCTCTCTCTCTCTCTCTCTCTCTCTCTATCTCTTTCTCTCTCTCTCTCTCTCTCTCTCTATCTCTTTCTCTCTCTCTCTCTCTCTCTCTCTCTCACTTATACTCTCTCTCCCCCTTACTCCCCATTCTCCCTCTTCCTCATGCTCCTCTTCTTGCTTCCTTCGTTTCTCTCTCGCTCTTGCTCTCTCTTTCTCTCTCACTTTTGCACTCTCTCTTCCCCCTTCTCCCTGTTCACCATTCTCACTTTTGTTCTTTCTCTCGATGTTACTCTCTCCCTTTCTCCCCACTCTCCCTCTTCCTCATAATTGCTCTCCCCTCTTCTTGCTTCCTTCGTTTCTCTCTTGCTCTCTTGCTTCTTTCTTGCTCTCTCTCTCTCTCTCTCTCTCTCTCTCTCTGTCCATCTGTCTATCTCTCTTTTTCTCTCTCTTTCTCCTTCTCGGTCTTTTAAATTCCTAGTTTTGAAAGTTTGTTCACTGACGATGGCAACACGTCCTTTTCTGATTCGTTCTCTCCCCCTCACTCTCCCAATACTCTCTTTCTCATTATATCTTTCTTTCTTTCTCTCTCACCCTTTCTCCCTTGCTCTTGTTCCCTATCCCCCTTGCTCTCTCTCTCTCTCTTTCTCCCCCGTCGGCGTTCACATCTGTTGTTGTTCTTTGGAGACTAATTATGGAGCGTATTGTGCTGTGACTGACTGCCATACCTGCGATCTAATGGCAGGTGACACATTAGGCGCGGGGAAACAGGTGTGTTTGTTTCTGTTCACGCGCTGCTCTGTGCGACTAGATATTGTTTCCGGACCACGGCAATTATCTCAAAATAGTGTAGCTTGAACAAATTAATTCCTATCAATTGCAAACTTTTAATGGCCCTTGTCATGAGCCGGGTTGGATTCCAAACAACTGCTCTGACTGTAAAACAAATCATTACGACTGCTCTGAGATGTGGTCAGAGGCGAACGAGTTACAACATATAAAGTTTATTAGATTAATCCTGAACCACCTGCAAAGGCTGTGAATCTTAGGACATCATCCAGAGGAACGTTAATGTTTGCCTTCCCAATGCCACCAGATGTAAACCAGGTCCAAACCAGGGCTAAGACCAGATGCAGAACTGCTTTACTTCTTCTTTACTAGGACTAACCCGACGGAAGACAAATGTTTGAGTTGAAGATGAATCCATGTACCACCTGAAGGAGCTCATGTACCATCATTATTCATTTAGTAAAGTCCACGGCTAATTTATTGAACAAACTGTAATGATGGCAATAATTGCAAAAGAAAACATCTTTATGCAGAGGTGGAGAGAGAACAGCTGTGTTTTAAGTGTGCCATAAAAGGTCCTCATTTGGAGTGTCATCACATGCTCAAGTCACTTCCACATTTCTTATTTTAAATCCTTATTTCCCCAGAAACCAGAGAAGAGCCAGAGCAGAGTATAAATCTGTATTTTAATTTCTGTAATAAATGTATAACTGTATTCATATTATAATATTTGTATATTCAGGTCTGTTTTCACATTAAAGGTGCAATACATTGCAAACATTATTAGCACAATAACACTTTATTAGTGTCTGCCATGGGTTTCACAGCTCGCAGATCACAGGAAGCCTCTGTGGAGGCTCTGATATTTGTGAATCAAACTGTGGATTGATCGGGATATCATTTTTTGTTTTGTTTTATACTTCTTGGTGTTGTTTCTTTTGGTTTTGTTTTCTAATGTTTTTTATGTGTTTATATCTTTGTATTTATTGTAGTTTATCATTTCAATGTGTGTACAAAAGGCCACTCAAACTGCAATTCCATTTTACTTGTGGATATAAATAAAAGCTGAAGCTGAAGCTAAGACACAACATCACACATAAACTCAGCTTCATGAGAACTGACATTAAATGTGGCTGTATCTTTACTGGAGGAGGACGCATCACTTGTCTCAATGGAGATGTTATTGCTTTCCCTCAAATGTTCCATTAAACTTGCTTACATACATGATGACACAGGAGTGCCACTAGACCACGTTACGGGTCAGATCTGTGAAGAAGCGAGCCCACTATCTGTAAGCTACTTTCAATTTAAATGCACACAAGATGGATATATTTAATGCCATACTCTGGAATATTCCCAGCACAGCAATATCCATCTCCAGGTGAAAAGTTACTCTCATCACAAAGTTCACAGTGCTCCTTTAAAGAATGTAGGGAAAGGGCAGATTTGTTATAGGACAGTTTTGTTTGCAGGACAATGTATGTACTACACCTTTTCCCACCTAAAACTCCTTTTCTCCACACATCTCATCCTTTACGTCTATATTCAGATCAAATTCATCGACCTTTGTCATGTAAACAGGGCTTTAAACTGCCCCTGCGTGCTCTTTGTAGGTCAGTGCTGTTTAATGGGCTTTACACATGCAAACACTCAAAGACAAGCAGCGCTAATCAATGGATAAACACGTCACATAGGGCCCTGTCTGTGAGCGGAATACAACCTCTTATCTGTGCTACGGGATTAACATATTCCCTTCCTGGATGTTTCTGTGCTAAATGTGCAAAATGTGCAGTCAGACTGAATGTTGTTGTGTGTTGCAGGTCGTCCTGTGATGATAGTGGTGGAGTTCATGGAGAACGGCTCTCTGGATTCTTTTCTGAGGGTAAGAGTAAGTTGCTTCGTTACAAAAAACAAACCCAATGTTTATGGAGTTTCACAATTGTAGCATGGACAAAAGAAGAGATTGAGCATTCAAAACTGTGCGCACACATCCCTTCAGGCCGCCTCACAGTCACCCCAAAAGCAAGAGTCTGGGAGGAAAAAGCAAAGCTGGATTTCAAAATGCATTTTATTTGGTACATGCAATTTACAAAAAGAATAACATTTCTACTTTCAGCGGTGTGTCCGAGCAAGAGATGATGAACGCTCAAACAACTATAAAAATACAAATATAGAAACACTTGATTGGGAAGAAACAGAAAATGTGTCTAGAATGCAATGTTCTAAAGCAGTTGTGATAAAGTTACAATACTCAACAAACTTGCTTTTTAGTCGACCCATTGAATACGATTCTGAAAGAAATAATCTCAAACTTGTTTTTGGTCCTATGTCCGTAATTTGTATTGTCGGTGGATTAAATGTCGTTTGTAGTTTGACAGTTGACATTTCTCCCTCCGTTAGCAACACGATGGTCACTTCACTGTGATCCAGCTGGTGGGCATGCTGCGTGGGATCGCCTCAGGGATGAAGTACCTGTCAGACATGGGTTATGTGCACAGAGACCTGGCGGCTCGAAACATCCTGGTCAACAGTAACCTGGTGTGTAAAGTGTCCGACTTCGGCCTGTCCAGAGTCTTAGAGGACGACCCCGAGGCGGCCTACACCACTACGGTAAATACTGAGCCTACGACTGGCAGCATGGGCCAGTCAGGGCCTTTCTGTGTGGATTTAGCATGTTTCTTCCTGTGTCTGGGTGAGTTTCCTCCAGGCTCCGGTTTCCCCCAGCAACCCAAAACATACACCAAAGGTAAAATCCCTCTGCTATTGTCCTGACAAAGCTAAAGCTAAAGTTCTCTCCATGGCCTAGCACCAAAGTACATCTGTGACATGTTAGTGCCATATGAACCATCTTGGACCTCAGGGACCGGCCTCCTGCTGGTGCCAGAGTCAGGACTAAACATGGACCGGCCTCCTGCTGGTGCCAGAGTCAGGACTAAACATGGACCGGCCTCCTGCTGGTGCCAGAGTCAGGACTAAACGTGGACCGGCCTCCTGCTGGTGCCAGAGTCAGGACTAAACATGGACCGGCCTCCTGCTGGTGCTAGAGTCAGGACTAAACATGGACCGGCCTCCTGCTGGTGCCCAGAGTCAGGACTAAACATGGACCGGCCTCCTGCTGGTGCCAGAGTCAGGACTAAACATGGACCGGCCTCCTGCTGGTGCCAGAGTCAGGACTAAACATGGACCGGCCTCCTGCTGGTGCCCAGAGTCAGGACTAAACATGGACCGGCCTCCTGCTGGTGCCAGAGTCAGGACTAAACATGGACCGGCCTCCTGCTGGTGCCAGAGTCAGGACTAAACATGGACCGGCCTCCTGCTGGTGCCAGAGTCAGGACTAAACATGGACCGGCCTCCTGCTGGTGCCAGAGTCAGGACTAAACATGGACCGGCCTCCTGCTGGTGCCCAGAGTCAGGACTAAACATGGACCGGCCTCCTGCTGGTGCCCAGAGTCAGGACTAAACATGGACCGGCCTCCTGCTGGTGCCAGAGTCAGGACTAAACATGGACCGGCCTCCTGCTGGTGCCAGAGTCAGGACTAAACATGGACCGGCCTCCTGCTGGTGCCAGAGTCAGGACTAAACATGGACCGGCCTCCTGCTGGTGCCAGAGTCAGGACTAAACATGGACCGGCCTCCTGCTGGTGCCCAGAGTCAGGACTAAACATGGACCGGCCTCCTGCTGGTGCCCAGAGTCAGGACTAAACATGGACCGGCCTCCTGCTGGTGCCAGAGTCAGGACTAAACATGGACCGGCCTCCTGCTGGTGCCAGAGTCAGGACTAAACATGGACCGGCCTCCTGCTGGTGCCCAGAGTCAGGACTAAACATGGACCGGCCTCCTGCTGGTGCCCAGAGTCAGGACTAAACATGGACCGGCCTCCTGCTGGTGCCAGAGTCAGGACTAAACAAGGACCGGCCTCCTGCTGGTGCCAGAGTCAGGACTAAACATGGACCGGCCTCCTGCTGGTGCCAGAGTCAGGACTAAACGTGGACCGGCCTCCTGCTGGTGCCAGAGTCAGGACTAAACGTGGACCGGCCTCCTGCTGGTGCCAGAGTCAGGACTAAACATGGACCGGCCTCCTGCTGGTGCTAGAGTCAGGACTAAACATGGACCGGCCTCCTGCTGGTGCCCAGAGTCAGGACTAAACATGGACCGGCCTCCTGCTGGTGCCAGAGTCAGGACTAAACATGGACCGGCCTCCTGCTGGTGCCAGAGTCAGGACTAAACGTGGACCGGCCTCCTGCTGGTGCCAGAGTCAGGACTAAACGTGGACCGGCCTCCTGCTGGTGCCAGAGTCAGGACTAAACATGGACCAGCCTCCTGCTGGTGCCAGAGTCAGGACTAAACATGGACCGGCCTCCTGCTGGTGCCAGAGTCAGGACTAAACATGGACCGGCCTCCTGCTGGTGCCAGAGTCAGGACTAAACATGGACCGGCCTCCTGCTGGTGCCAGAGTCAGGACTAAACGTGGACCGGCCTCCTGCTGGTGCCAGAGTCAGGACTAAACATGGACCGGCCTCCTGCTGGTGCCAGAGTCAGGACTAAACATGGACCGGCCTCCTGCTGGTGCCAGAGTCAGGACTAAACTGAAGATGTGAGACAGGTTTTACTCTGACAATGTTCAAATCGAAGCTAAAACTGTTGCTGTGCATGTGACTGAAGGGATTTAATTTGCGCCCTTCTCTTTCATTTCTTTATCTGTTTTGTGATTTGAATGCATTTTTTCCCTGTTTTGTGAAGCACTTTGAATTTCATTGTGTACGACTTGTGCTCTACAAATAAACTTGCCTTGAGCGCACAAATATTGCCCTCTGCTGTTAGTAGATTAGTCCCAGTTTTCTTTACTAAACACAGCCAAACACACCATGCTGCTAATTACAGCAACAGATGCGACTAGACAAATTTGTCTGCAAAGATTTGAAATTTTAGTACACTTCATTGCAAAAAACAAATTGCAAAACTACAACAAATTTTTTTTGCCCCACACAACTTTTAAACATTTATTTTGAGGGGAAAAAATTGAAATTTGATGGTTATATAATGTTTCTTTCATCGCTAATCCAGGTAAACAATGTAAAACTATGAGAAAGACATTACCTCGATGTGTTTTAAGACTTGATGAACCCGACATCTTCATTATGTTCTGAAGTCATTTGCTCGATGGAAATAAGTGACAAACCCTCATTAGAAGAAAAGTTTGAAGAAAATACAGACACTAAAAGTTTTCCTCCTGCAGCTGTCAGTCCAACTAATCATTCTAGCTCTTTATATAACTTGTGTAAGCATATATCGTATTACTTATGTGTGTTATGTTGCTTAGCACAGTTCACCTCAGGTACACAGCAGTACACAATACTTCTTCTTTGTTACAAATCTAAATATATTAGGATAGATAGTTCTGAATTGGTCCTATATTTTCTTTGGTCTTTGCGGTCTGTTTGCATCCAGAATACAGACTAGAACTCTTTCATGTCTTTCACTCGTTTGTGTGACAGGGAGGAAAGATCCCGATCCGCTGGACGGCTCCGGAGGCCATCGCGTACAGGAAGTTCTCCTCAGCCAGCGACACGTGGAGCTACGGCATCGTCATGTGGGAAGTGATGTCATACGGGGAGCGGCCGTATTGGGAGATGTCCAATCAGGATGTGAGCACTTTCACCCTCATTATGGGTTCCATCCTTTGGCTGTATTATCAGGTCACCGCTGTAGAAGAGGTTTCGATCTCAGGGGGTTTCTTACCTGGTTAAATAAACGTTAATGAATCAATTTTGTTTCAAAAGATGTTTTGATGTAATTAACTCATAAAGGTACTTACTCTTTTCCAATCCAGCTGGTTTAATGAACTGGTCTTGTAATTCTGGGCTGTTGTAACCATCACTATACAATATTGCACTTAAATATGTTGTCTTTGCACTGTAAATGTTTCCTCTAATTCTGTATTCCAGGAACTTTTACAGGTTATTTCCCACTTCAATTGATTTCTTTTGCTTTTCTTTTCATCATTTATTTCCCACTAGGATTTTATCATTACAACATCCAACCTCAGAGCATTCTATCCAATTCAACTTTGACCCTACAACATAACTAATGCTAAAACTCTGCAATACAATCATACAAATCTCACCAATTATAATAGGAAAAGAATCACCTGCAAGTTTAAAGTTTAAAACCATTCTGTGGAGGTTCCAAGCAAAGTAATAACATGTTTTTGGAGAAAAGTAGTTTGGTAGTACTTGCATAGTGTGAGAGTCCTTGTTCTACGTTATAAAACACAACACCACACTCTGTGATAGTGGCTAAAACTGTTGCCCTTTTCTTCAACTTGTACCAAAGAAATGCCTTTAGCTGCTGTGGGATGTGGGACAGAAACGCCAGTGCAAAATGTATAAAAAAGACGAGTGTATTGTACCATAAAGGTCAGTGGCTCAGAGGACTTTTCCGGCCCATCGAGGGTTTAAATCTGTAGGTTTGGCTCAGCTGAGTGACCCCTTCATCCTGGACATTGGACCAGGACCATAGAGGAAGCAGAGCCATCCTTTTCTCCACCGAGTCTGAAATCTCCTCTGTAATCCAGGACACTCACACACACACACACACACACACACACATTTCCACTAGGGTTCAGGCCTGGATTTATTCTGTTTGGGAATTACTTAGAAGTGCTTTCCAAGGCGAAAAATGGCTGCCAGGCTTCACTGTGTCGTGAGTTACACTATCTCCTCCTTGGTCAGCCACCGATCACAGGGCGCCAGCGAGATACATGGTACGAACTATCTACTAAAGCATGCAATAATACATAAAAAGAGAGCTAAAGGAAGAGGCCAAGGCTGCCGGGCAATGATTTATATAGAAAAGTTGCTGCTCTTTTCATCCATGAGAGCCAGAGGAGGAGCTGATATCAAGTGCAGCACTCTTTATCATGAGCTTATGGCTATAGCTCTGAAACTTTGCAAGTTACAAGTGATTTGAGGCATTGTTGAGTCCTGATTTAGTCCTGTGTAAGAACTGTTTTTTTTGTTTTTTTTAGAACTGGTTTGTTCCTCATTTTGTCCTGGTTTTTCGGCAGTTCTGATTTTGATTTAATTTAATGTTTGATTGTCAGTAATGTGCAATCATTTGATGGCCCCCCATTACGTAATAACACAAAGAAATTCATAGAAGTCAAAATTAAGGAGCGAAGTTTTGGAACCACCTCCCACTGGCCCTCATCTGTTTAGTCCTGTTTTTGTCCTTTTTGTCTTCACATATCATGTCGCCACTGTTTTTCTCGGATTAACTACATCTCAATCCTGTTTTAGTTTTGATTTGACTATTGTAAAGTGATAGTTTGCGCCCAGTCAATCATTTCCGAGGTGAAAAGTTCAACAAACACTCTGAAAAACATTATTCCTGCTTTCTGCCGCGCAGCTTCGCAAGACCCTCCGTTCAACTTTGAAAACTTGCAATCACACATTTCTCGCCCGTGCGGTGTCTCTAGGTGATTCTGTCCATTGAAGAGGGCTACAGACTGCCGGCGCCGCTGGGCTGCCCTGTGGCCTTGCACCAGCTCATGCTGCACTGCTGGCAGAAGGAGAGGAGTCATCGGCCCAAATTTGTCGACATCGTAACGTTTTTGGATAAACTCATCCGCAACCCCAGCAGCCTCCTGCCCCTGGTAGAGGATATTCAAAGGTACAGAGTTATACAATATATTTCTTCAAGCAGTATAGAGCATGAATTTCTTAGATAAAGTGAGAAAGCACAATTAGGCTTAAAGACTTTGAATGGTTACGGCAGCAATAGATTCCAGCTCCTCAGACCAGTAGTTTACAGACAGCTATCAGAGTCAAAATAACATCTAGATTTCACAAATGTGTCCGGATGACTCACATTTTAAAGCTTTCTTACCATAGCCCACTCCTGCACAGGGTTAAGTACATGTGGTGTGTTCACATGCACATTTAACACATCAATATTTGACAACGCCAGGATTAAACACGATTAGTAATGTGTACAAGATCAAGACAAAACAAGTCAGGACTAAAATGAGCTCAATTTAATAATAAGTGTAACAACAGTGAACACACAAATTGACTAGTTTCTAATAATTATCTGGTGATGAGTATTTCTTGGAATATGTTCAAGCAGACTGTTAAAAGTGATAAGATACACACCAATGCAAATATATCATGGCAGTAAACTAATACTTTATTTTTTATTTTTCCTATTCCTACATTTTTAAAACATTTTGAAACTTTAGAATTGTTCGCATCATATTCTTGTGACACTCTCTTCTGGTCCCATTGCCATTACCGTTAATGCACTTAAGATGATCATACCCTCAATTGTCGGAGCATAACTCCCCTCTCTGTGAGGGAAGTTAATAAAGTTAATCAAGTCTTTTACTCCTGCTTATAAAAGTGGATCCTATTATACAGATCCTGCTTTTACAGCTTTATGTTATTGGACTGACCCCTAAATACTGTTGAACCGCTTCAGTCTTCCAGAGTCCCCTTGTCCGAGTGAAGAGATGGACTACCCCATGTTCATCTCTGTGGGCGAGTGGCTGGACTCCATCAAGATGTCGCAATACAAAAATAACTTCATGGCAGCAGGATACAACACCCTGGATGCCGTGGCAACAATGAGCATTGAGTGAGTAACAAAGACATTTACAGAGAGATCTAGAAAAACAGACCAGACAGAAATCTAACCATTAACTTCTTAAATGTATTCTTCTTAACGTAACGTATGCCACAATGAATACACCATGTAAAACATTTGCATTAATATGTTATTTATTACTATCAAGAAATGCTAATGCATTGGTTTACAGATTAAGTATTGTGTCATTTTTATTAGAATAATAAACCACATCAAAGGGTAAGCAGTATAATTACTCATTAATAACAGACTGTAGTTGTACCCAAACGCATATTTTGGGCCGTCGTTTATAATCAACACAACACATAATTGAATGTACATTGTAATGTGTTTCTGTCTATCATAAGAGGCCCTAAAGTGTCTGTTGTCTCTGTGTGTCTTGTCTCACGCTCTGTGCCTAGAGATGTGAGGCGTGTGGGGGTGGAGCTGATTGGACACCAGCGACGAATCATCAGCAGCGCTCAGACTCTTCACCTCCAGCTGCTGCACGAACACGACAAGGGTTTCCATGTATGAAGACAGATTTTGACCCCACATACGAGCACACATACGACCCCACCTGGGACGGGTGCATAGAAGGGAGTGAAGTCTAGACCACAATCTGCACCACAAATGTCCAAAAATCTTGGTTGAAGATGGACAAACTGGCACAGACGTTGCTCCTGGTGGGGACACCGACGTATAGTACCATAGGTTTTTCTACTCCAGCTCACCGGACTTTGGGCTTGACTCTAAGGACTAAAGACTGGCCTGGCCCGCACTAATAGGGGAATGTAACCTAGCCAAGTAGATTTGCAAAAGTAATCTACTCAATCTTTGATTTTTTGTTGAGTTCTGTGCTCATGTAGCTGCTATCGGGTGTGCAATTTGAGAGAAGTCTTTATTTGAAATTATTTATTATGAAATTTGCATATTTATTTATTCTCTCCAGTGAATCTGGTAGGCTAATACTTGAAGATATAGAGAGCAAAGTATGGATAAATCTTTATTGACTGTTTCAAAAATGTATAGACAACTAATCGATTAATTGTTTTCATAAACTTATATCTATTAATGTGCAGTCTTGTATGTGAAAAGCCCTAGTGAATTTGGATCTTCTACGTAATTTATTTTCTATCAAAATCAGCAATACACCAATATGCAGTCACCTCAGTATCTCAGAAAGAGATTACGAAAAGTGCAATGGGAGATGTTAAGACATACAAACCACTGCAGCCGTTCACCAGTCGTTTTTATCACTAAGCTTGATCAGTTGCCTTCATGGGAATCACCATATATTTCTAATCACAAGCCTGCTTTTGAATGTCAGTATTGCCTGGGAGTACACTGGCCCCACTGTCTTAATGAATGTTCACAGACCATATGAAATCCCTGAGTAGTGCATAGACTTATATGGTTGTTCCGTGCTGGTAGGAACTGGCTTTTCAACGCTTATTTTTGCCTGTCGCACACAACTTTGCACACCAGTCCACATCTGGTGTTAACTGGGTGATGCATTTATTCTGGTCAAGCTGTGGTAACTACTATGTACATACGCAGATGTAGGAGGAGGCTTGGTTTTGAAATGTTTGCTATTTTACCAGTGAATCGGCAGTGTTGCATAGAGTATATCCTAGTTAGACAAGTTAAAGGCATCAGAAGTTATTTATGATATGATGGTTGGGTATTTAAAGTAGTGGTAGTTTTGTGGTCAAGGCAGCAGAGAAGGTTATTAAATATAAAGCAGCATCTTCAATGGTTTCAGTAGTAAATCACCCATGGACACACAGAATGCCTTACAGTGGTACAGTGGTAGAAGGATACACTAAGATCCCAGGACCTAGACTTTAAGTTATTTACATTTATGCTAAACATGGATTATTGCCTCTGCAATGAGTTCAGAGGTGAATTTCATCTGGACTGTGCCTTTCTGTCACAGCGGGGTTCAATACTGTGTAAAGGTTTTTAGCACATGAAAAGGTTGATTTGAATCCAAAGTCTAGTTTATGAAAAAAAAAAAAATATATATATATATATATATATATATATATATATTAAAATGTATTGATTTTTAATGAAACAAAAGATAACATGACTTAAAACAATAAATAAAACCAGTGAGGATCAGAAAGAAACTATTAAAACTCAAACAGTTGACGACAGTTGACAATGATCTGCTTAAAGGTAAGTAAATTTGAATATATAGATTGAGTTTGTTTAAATCATTATTTCATTTTGTGAGTGTATAAAATAATGAATTGTTGGGAGTGTCGTTATTGTGGGATTTGACAGCAGGTCGTGGAAAGAGAACTAAACGTTTAGTTACAAAACGTTACTAGTGAATTTGGCCACAATCTCCAAATAAATGTCATATTTCCCTGTCCCTTTGTTGCTTGTAAAAGCCTTGCACAGTCCTGTTCTTCACTGTCAGGAGAGGCCCCGTCACACACGCTCACACGCTCGCCGACCTGCTACAGAAACAAGGAGAATATCAGATGCTGTTTGTTTAGCATGTTCTACTGCTGAGCAATGTTAGGACGTTCTTTTGTACCAGGTACAAGTTAAACTCTTGTATTTTATTTTTCTATGATTTCCAAAGAGATGTAGATCTTGCACACTGTAAGAGGCAGTTACAGCGACTATTTATTTGCAAATAAAGATGAACAGTTCTGGTGGTTGACTGCTTATTGCATTTTGGGTTTGAGTTTTATTTTGTAAAATAATGATGGGAAAACAACAATATGGGCAAAAGCAGCACAATTGCACACTGCCAGATGTGATGGGACTTTAACTATAATTCATGATACTTTTTAGAGCAGCAAAGTGGTTGTTATTTTTTATTGTTGGATAGTAGCAGATGTGCACACACGCCTAAAATATGAATTAAACAATTACCATTCTTCGGTGTAATTTGTTTTGCCTGTACAAAACTGCATCGAAAAAGACATTGCCAAAGACCAGCCGATGTTTCAAAACCACTCACACAAAACTGTACACATTATAACCACAAGATGGAGCAATTGTGGTTTTGTTAACACACAATATCAACAAAGTGGAGAAATCTTTGCCATTGTTTGTCAGCACGATATTAGTTATGCGATATTAGATTGTGTTTTGGCACCATTTCAGTCCGATTGCCTTTATTCAAACGTCATGACCTTTGTGTGATGTTACTGTGACATTTGTCCTTTACCCAGTGTTGTGGGTTTTAATAACTATTGCACACATCACTGTAGAGGGCACAGATGGTCTGAACTGTGTGGAAAAGGCAGCGTGACACAAGAGAGTCTCTGCAAACGCTAACAGCAAATAGTGGTTTTGGGACATGGGATATTTCATTAAACAGCCAATTAATTTTTCACAAATCATGGTGCATCTGAACTTGCTGAAGAGTAGGACAGTATAAGAATCCATAATCATGAGTCTAATTAGTCAATCAGTATAACTTTATCCATCCCGAGTGGAAGTGTAAGCGCATTGAGCAGTTATAGTGTAATAGTGATGGTAAAAGGTCTGAACAGGTAAGGTCATCGTTTGAGGGGAGTAATAAGTTAAGATAGTCATAAAATAAGATATTCCTTTATTGTCCACACATAGGGAAATGTCATTGTTGCAACGCAGGTAGATACAGAGGAAAAGGACAGATCACTTATAGGAAGTTTTAAAAACACTCTTAATAGAAGAACTCTTATAAACAAAAACTCCAATAGACAAAACCTCCCATTTCTTAATAAGGAATGGAGGGAAAAAATAAATAAAGATAAAAAATAAAATAAAAACAGCTAGCGTAAGACAAGATAATACCAATAATAATGGTAAAAAATATAGCCGCAAGCGGCAATGATCGGCCCTCGCTACGCCGCCGCCACGCCGCAAGAGGAGGGGGCGCTAACGCTGTCACATGTTCTCCCCTTTGTTTTACCATCAAAAAGCAATTTTATTTTGAATTCTTGGCAAAATGTGCGGCTTTGCCGCACAGACACCGTGACTCTTTGAATAAAAATGTGGATAACTTTTGATGGTCCACCCCTGAAGATGAGTCTCACCAAATTTCAGGTTAATAGGGCTAACGCCCTGGGAGGAGTTTGTGAAAGTCTAAAGTGTAAACATGTTCTGGCGATTTCCCCATTGGAATAACATGGGAGGTTTTGGTCATCGCTACTGCAACGCCATAACAATTATGACATGGGTCTCACTGACTTTTTTGATGGGGATGCCAAAATTGAGTTGTGTGTCAAATTTCAGATAATTTCGCAAAACTAAACATTCAACCTCCATATAAAATCTGTAGGGGGCGCTGTGGCGCCAAATAAATTTATTTCACTTCAAGTAGGTTTAGGGCAAAGAGTTTAACAACTGATTCTAATTTGACGCAATTCGGACTTTATCTGCGCAAACGGCAGAAATTTTACATATGGGAGATTTCTGAAATTCTAGCTACAGTTTGCGGCTTCGCCGCACAGAGACCGTGACAGGTATCAATGTAATTTGGATAACTTTTGATGTCCCACTCCTCAGTAGCATTTTCACCAAATTTCAGCTTTTTAGGCCCAACGCCCTGGGAGGAGTTTGTAAAAGTACGACGTTTGGAAAAACTCCGAAGTCATGTTTAGCCATTTTTGAAGCAATATGGCCGACATTTGGTTGGGCAGACGGCGTTGCCGTAATAATATTTTTTACTTCTCTTGTCACCATCTACCTCTGCGCCAAATTTCATGATTCTACGATCAGATTTTTTTTGGGTCATTTCCCATCCCTCAATGCATTTTTGGTACATTTGGGGGCGCTGACGCGCCAATTTTTTTTATATTAGAAAAGGGAAATAGCCAGAATGTAGAGAGGCACGATTTTTAGAGGTGTGAACATTTTTGTGACTTTTCGTCAATGTTCACTGGGTGAAAAATGGGGGGGTTGGTCCCGAGAAGAAGAAGAAGAAAGAATAATATTCCGATGCGAAAACAATGTTTCCCATTTTTCAAATATCATAAACTATACATTTTCGGAAAGCGCTCGCGCTTTCCTACCTCATGGTGTGGGTCCCTGGTCACTGACGGGTACTTTCGATAATTTTGAGTGGGCTCCGCCCACTTTGTGTTTTTGGCCCTCTATACAGTAATAATGTTAAATTTTTGCATTACATGCTTATATGCACGGAACATGCAAGAGATGGGGAACGTATTCGTGAGCTACTTAGCGCAAATGAGTGCTTTATATGGGGATGACGACCGCGAAGCGGTCGTCATCTCAATGTAAAGTGCTCGTTTAGTGCAAACTTTTGCACGGGCTTCGCCCGTTTACAACGGTAATGTTCCATTTTCCTACAACTAATTAGCATGCACGGGGCGTGCATGAGTGGAGGAGTGCGTTAGTGAGTGTTTGGAAGTGGGCGAGCGCTTCGCGCTCGATTTCGTGCGCACTACGTGCGCACTTTCGCAGCCGTGCTTCGCACGGCCTTACGAGACTAATAGGCCTCTCGCTAGCTTGTGGCGCTCGGGCCTAATAAACACTCTATTTTCATCAGTTATATGCACATGAATGTTACATTATTGCACATGGTTAGGTCAGTATTGCGAGTGTTCAGGACTAACAGTGTTTGTTATAAAGTCTGACAGCAGCAGGAAGGAAAGACCTACGGAACCTTTCCTTCACACAGCGAGGGTGGATCAGTTTCTCACTGAAGCTGCTCTCCAGAGCGGACAGAGTGTCCTGCAGGGGACAGAGTGTCCTGCAGGGGACAGAGTGTCCTGCAGGGGGTGAGACTCATGGTCCAGCATAGATGTGAATCTAGCCAGGACCCTTCTGTCCCCCACCTCCTGCACCGAGTCAAGAGCACAGCCCAGGACGGAGCTTTGTCCAGCCTCTTCCTCTCCCTCTCTGTGATGCTGCTGCTCCAGCAGGCCACACCTACAGGAGCTGATGCACCACAGAGTCAGAGAAGGTCTTCAGGAGTAATATTCCTCAGGACAAAAGCGCCCCTCCCATATTTTATATGTTTTATACATTTAGAATTAGGCACCAGTCAGCTAGTCCTATATCTGACTTCACTGCAAGAGTCTCTGTATCCGTGGGTTACTGTTTCCTGTTTATCTGCAACATTTTAAGTACTTTTCGCCATTCAAAAGATTTTGCTTTGAACTTATGTAATTGCAATGTGAATGCAATTTCATCTTTCTGAGCACCTATTCACAAATTTCAGCTTAATATCGATGACTGTTTTGACTTGTTATTTGGTTTGGACAGTTGTTCTAGGATGAGACTGACATTGTTCATTTGCTTGGACATGAGGATAAAAACGTTTAAAAAAGGAAATAAGTACATGTGCTCAGTATAAACAAAACACCGGCGTCCAATAGCGATGCCCCCTGTCAGGTCACCAGGTGCTCCAGCTTAACTCCCATAATAGGATTACCCTCTACAAGCCGGGACAGTGCTGGCAGCATCTCAGTATCTGGACACAGGACAGGCGGTAATCAATAGCTTTGACTGGACATTTCAAAGCGAGACCACTTCCCCTCAGACAGTCCTCTATGGGGTGATGCCTTCTTGTATGTGAGTGCATTTACTTGTGCCTGATGGGGCTGCTGGACAAACTTTCGGGCTGGCTCGGTCTCAGGAAGAAAGAGGTCAACGTCTTGTGCCTGGGGCTGGACAATAGCGGGAAAACTACAATAATCAACCAACTTAAACCTGCAAATGTATGTATTGAACCTCTTACTCTACATTTTGACCTATCAACACTGTATCTTTCATGTAGTAACCAAGCAGCAGTGATTGATTGGGGTGATATTGATACTTTTCATGTGATGTCATCAACATAAGAGAAGGCATTGGTCTGTTATGTTTTAACACAATCTCACATTAAACAACTGACAACAGGCGAGGGAATTTTGTTTGTCACACTCACCTTTTCCAACACCCAGAACGCTTGTGTTGATCACAGGCTCCTGAAAATACCTCTTGTATTTATTTCTTGAGATTTCAGACCATTTATAAACATGCAGTTCACCCCCAGCGTGATGTCACTACCAAGTATTCATACAAAAGCCTTTAAAATGGTTAACTTAAAAGTTCACTCTTTCTGGTGGAGGATTAGCCACCAGCTTGTCTCCAGGGAAATGTTACTGCTTTGACTAGAATGTTCCTCAGTATGGCATTAAACTTACAAGACAAGCAGGTGACGTCACCGGGCCAAGTTACAGGTCAGATCTGTGGAGCAGTAAAAACACCTGTAATTGAATTTAGACAAGAAGGATAAGTTTAAGGTGGCACATAAGGCTGGGTATTGCCAAGACACTCACAATACAATAAGTACAATAACGAGATTTTATTTTTCATTATGTAAAATAACTACATTTATTGGAATTTCATGTTCGCAATGCCCTCAGAAAACGTCTCGTGAATAAGTCAGTTTTTCTGAAGCAGCTTTAATGCAGCCTTAATGTCAGGAGGTGGTCAAGTGTAACTCTGTCATTCATAATGCTGTTTAAATAATCACAACACAGCGTCTTGTCCAATTCATGTCAATATTTCGAGTGCAGTCCTAGAGGCAGATTCTCCACCAGAGAAAGTTACCCTTGTGCACCTTTAAATTGTGTGATTGCAATGGTCTACTTACTGCTTTTTTCAGCATTCAAATCATTTAGGGCCTTTGTCAGCGGAGTGGAAGCATGTTAGTCAGGTAAAGCCCTCTCGCTCGCATCAGAGCCATTTCTAGTTGACATATTTGACAATTTCTTGTCTCTTTATGTGTGTTTCGGTGTAGACACCGGCTCAAGATATAGTGCCCACCATTGGCTTCAACATCGAGAAGTTTAAGACCTCAAGGTATATAATGCAACTGTAAATTAAGAACTGTAAATATAATAATTCCTTTTTTATAGCTGTTTTCTTCTCACGTGAACAGCCTTTCCTTCACTGTGTTCGATATGTCGGGCCAAGGAAAATACAGAAACTTATGGGAGCACTATTACAAGTAGGACACCCATAACTCTCTATTATACTCACCAGGATATAACATAGTATTTATTATAACTTCATCTCCATAGGGACAGCCACGCCATCATTTTTGTGATTGACAGTGGGGACAAACTGCGGATGGTGGTTGTCAAAGAAGAGCTGGACACTCTTCTGAAGCATGAAGGTATAAGAAATTACTTTGGCCCTATCTAGCAATGGTAAACAATTGGTAAACATCAAAATGACAGGTTAGTCGGCTCATTTCACTTGCGAACATTCAGCATTTTGCTCAAACGTGTCACTTCCTGGTTCGACATTGGCGGCAGATGTAAACTATTACCTAGCAACCAACTGTAAACACTGGCAACACAATAGCTATTATTTAACAACTAGGCATATTTATGGCAACACATTTATTTTTGTTAAATTCATGTTTAAACTGTCAGAAAAATATACAATATAAATTGTATAATTTTGGATTGTATTGACCTCAGTGTATTGATACTCAACACTTCTTAACTGTTGTAAAAGTATAAAGCCACATGTAAAACTTCCTTTAACAAAGTATTAGTTAGAAAATAAACACAAAAACCTGTCATATGCCCTTTAAAGTATACAAATTGTGACATTATCTACCAGTTTGAAGGTAAATTCTTCACATCGAGGCTCATAATCTTTGTACAGGGGAAAACGTATAGATTTATTCTTAGACCCACTTTGGATGGCAGTAATATTTCAAACAGCACCGCCCCTCAAATAGCAGTGTCCAGTTTTCAAATCACAAAAATGAAATGCACTTCCTGTTTATATTTGTTTACCATTTTGTGTCGCTGAAAGCACAGCCTCGGGTGCAGAAGGTCTGTTTCTGTTCAAATGAATGACACATTTCTGGTGACATTTGACTGTAATGTTTTGGGTCCAGACATTCGCAGCAGGAAGATCCCGGTGTTGTTCTTCGCCAACAAGATGGACCTGCAGGATGCCATGTCGTCCAATAAGGTCACGGAGGCGCTGTGTTTGGAGAGTATCCAGGACAAGCCGTGGCACATCTGGTAGAGCACCATCTGATCTAATACTGCTCCCCACACTTCACCCAACAACCAGATTACAGGGATCAAAGAGGAAAAGCAGGCGTCACTGAGGAATTACAATGGCTCCATCCTCCACTGTAGCCCAGTCAATTTCAATGCTTTTATGCCTCGTTTCAACAACATAGTCAATTCTGCAAACAACGGTCAACAAATGTATGACTAAGATATAATACATGCATTAAATTAGATGGCAGAATGATGAGAACTTTTTTATTATTAAGAATATTTGTAATGCTGATTTAGTTTTTCCCCCCACTAAACTATATATATATATTGGACCGTAGTTCTAGTGATTCATTTATCAATCAATCAAAAATGTATTTATAGTTTGTATAAATCAACCATAAAAACAAGCTGAACAATAATGTCAATCATCCCTGGTGCAATATTTTCTGTCCATATAACAGCTGTAATTATTATTAAGATTATAAGAATATCAGTTATAATAAGTTATGTGTTTTTTTTCTTAATAAAAGAAACAATTACAATAGAATAAAACCTACTAGAAAGCAAAGAAATTAAGATGTATAAGCTTCTGAATTAGGAAAATGTTTTTCTTCATTCAAACTACTAATAATGATTTGTTGCATGGTAGAAATCGAATAGGATTTTTTAAAAATGCAATTTGAAACCATATTTTTTAGCTAAAACAATGTTTTGGCTATTATAGTGCTATTTTGAATCTTGGTAATCGAATGATCATGTAGGATTATCTTGCTATTGTGGAAAGCATTCTGTTATAAAACCTGTACTTTGGGGCAATAAGTCTTTAGTTTCGATTCAGCAATCTAAAAACATTCTTATTTTCCTGCCTTTTCTTTTCCACAGTTGGAGAGATTTACTTATGATATTATTTACTTTTACCTGTCTCTTTATTCACTGGTAGAAACAGCACAGTGAATCATTTTGAGTGAACTATGGAAACTTGATGTTTACAGACATTGAATAGGCTGAATATACTGTGGATATCTAAACCCGGTAAACATTGATTATTAACAATAAAAGCAACTTATTTCTTAAAGTGAGTGGGAGTGTTTTCCGCCCGGTTTGCTCATTAGCCAGATGGAGCGCAGATGGATTAGAGCTGCTCAGGTTTAACTTTGAGGTCCAGGAAAAGTCTGGAAAAGTGAGTGAGCGTATTGCACAGATTTAAGTCTCATGCTTCTTTCAGTGCCAGCAACGCTATTAAAGGAGACGGGCTCCTGGAAGGACTCGACTGGCTTCAAGGTACTGGTACACACACCTAATTATACTCTTACAAAGTTTATCCGTCAATTATAGGAAGACATTTAGATGCACATATGTCTACTACTATTAATGCAGTGATTTGTCTCTCTGTAGAACACATTTCACAGTGAGTATTGACTGTTGTTAGGCATTACTTGATTAATTCCCACCTCTGTGCTTTGTGGACTTGTGAGTGGGTGTTTTGTCGCCATCTTGTGGTACGTATTCAAAATTACAACTCCTCTGTTCTGTCAGTCCTGAGTTCTCCTGAACTGTGCTGTTTCCTCACTATTTTAGTTCTCAGCGTGTATTTGTGTGACTTTTCTGGGGCTGGATATCAATGCTTTTTAATGTTTGCCATCATAAAGTGTAGCAACAAGAACACTTGTAATTGAATAAATGTTATGTTGAACACTCCTCTGTTGAGTACCCACCACCAGAATGTAGCACACATTTGAACCTCATCCCTCCGACTATAATCTCTTAATATTTTTTGCCATGCCATTATTTAAATACCGTTCCCAATGTTTGATTATTGAAGTTGGTTTAAATGTGAATAAAATGTTTAAATTGTCTTTGCAGGTGTTATCAAAACAGTGAACACGCCAACAACTGAATGTCTGCATTCATGAAGTGAACTGGATGTTTCGGCGCACGGACTGTCTATTTACAGGCCTTATATTTGTTGTAGATTAACTGCTTGTGTGTGTGTGTGTGTTTGTGCGCGTGTGTGTGTGTGTGCGCATGTGTGTGTGCGTGTGTTTGTGCGCATGTGTGTGTGTGTGCGCATGTGTGTGTGCGTGTTTGTGCGCATGTGTGTGCGTGTGTGTGTTTGTGCGCATGTGTGTGTGTGTGCGCATGTGTGTGTGCGTGTGTTTGTGCGCATGTGTGTGTGTGTGTGTGTGTGTGTGTGTGTGTGTGTGTGTGTGTTTTTATATATAATTATTTTGTAGGTGTCATTTTTATATATGGATTCTTACAAACCTTGTTAGGTCAGATATTTGATATTTTGCTGAAATAGCATTTTTATTGACGCCCCGTGCTAAATGTGAATGCTGGGTTTGTTGTGCAATAATGTTTAAGTAAAGCATCTTCACCCAAATTCATTAATTGATGTTTTTTATAAATGTATATAATTACAAATGTGTGACAATGTTTCTATAGAAGCTGAGAATAAATTACATATGGCCAATAAATACTAGAATAATAAATAGAAAGCAGGATTTGGAGGTCAGAGTATAAAGCGTCATTCACGTTCGGACTGTACTCTGCCATCACATTTCTGGCCTCCTGAGGAACATGTGCAGAAACTTGGCGTGAAATTGAGCGCTGGAATCGAGCAGAATGCTCAAGCTCTGGAACATCTCTCTGACTTCTACAATGTTCCCTGCATCACAGACATCATAAACATCACATGCATCACAGACATCATAAACATCACATGCATCACAGACATCATAAACATCACATGCATCACAGACATCACGGACATCTTCTTTACTTGAATGCGTTAAAAACAAACCTCCAACAGCATTCTCAAATAATTCCCTGGTCATCTCAGCAAACATGTTTTCCAGGTATTGGAGAAAGAGGAACTTTTCTGGCTCTGAGCGGAAGACTTTGCAGATCTGCAGCACCAGTTTCACGGCCCAGGTCATGTGATAGCCGTCCTTCTCGCACACCTGCGGCCAATAGTGATATTAGTTATTCCTTATATTCATCCCATCATTCATAATATTAGAGGGTCAAGTGTTGTGACTCACCAGTATTATGTACACAATGAGTCTGGAGATCTCCTGCAGACGTCCATTGAGGGCTTTGCTTGCCAGAAAAGTGTAGCAGAGCTCACTGCCACAGAGCACCAAGAGACGAGCCACGTTCTCCAGATGCCACGGCCCAGGGATCGCTGTAGGAACATTCATATAAAAGTGAAGATTTATATCAAATCAACATGTCCAGTTGTTACTTATAATGTGGGTCAAACATTTAATATGTGTAAAAGTATACCGATACATAACTTTGATAAAAGTATACATAACTGATCAAATTTAAGATTGTGATTTAAAATGTCATAAACCTGACTTATCTGTGTTCGAAGATGTAAGGTAAACATTTTCTAATCAAATATAGCTTGCATTGATAACAATTGTAATGTTGGTTTATTCTTACAAACAAGATGGTTTACCAATCAGAAAGCACAATGAGCCTCACATCGGTCTCATTTATGCTGCCAGTTCTACACACGGTTCCTTTAATGTGTGATTATGTTGAGGTGTGTGCAGCAGTGTACCCAAAAACTGTTTTCCCCAGGGTGAGCTCTTAAATGAGGGTTAGTGCATGCATACAAAAGGACAGATTAACCACTATACTTATAGCAGTACCAGTGAGCTCCTCAAGGGTGGCCATTATGGAGTCTGCGGACCAGCCTTTGACCTCCAGCTTTCTGAAAAGTAGCAGCAGCGCTCGGGCCAACTCCCACAGGTCACTGTGCGGGAGCGCTCTCCCCACCAGCTCCTGCCAACCAACTGTTCCTGCACAAAACCGTTCATAACATGACATAACGTTAACTCATGCGGTCAGGGCAATCAAGGCAAGCAGTGATTGACCAATAACATCTAAAATCACAACTATATTTACATTGTTCCGAAATATATCCAAATAAGTCTGTTTTCCCCTTCCCCTGGAGGTCACGGTGGACACTACAGGCCGCTGAGCGTTCTTCTTCTCCTGCAGCTGCCTGTGTTCAGAGGCCCGTGTTCAGAGGCCCGTGTTCAGAGGGCCGAGTTCAGAGGGCCGTGTTCAGAAGCCCACCGTGTTCAGAGGGCCGTGTTCAGAGGGCCGTGTTCAGAGGCCCACCGTGTTCAGAGGGCCGTGTTCAGAGGCCCGTGTTCAGAGGGCCGTGTTCAGAAGCCCGCCTTGTTCAGAGGGCCATGTTCAGAAGCCCACCGTGTTCAGAGGCCCGTGTTCAGAGGGCCGTGTTCAGAGGGCCGTGTTCAGAGGGCCTTGTTCAGAGGGCCATGTTCAGAGGGCCGTGTTCAGAGGGCCGTGTTCAGAGGCCCGCCTTGTTCAGAGGGCCATGTTCAGAAGCCCACCGTGTTCAGAGGCCCGTGTTCAGAGGGCCGTGTTCAGAGGGCCGTGTTCAGAGGGCCTTGTTCAGAGGGCCATGTTCAGAGGGCCGTGTTCAGAGGGCCGTGTTCAGAGGCCCGCCTTGTTCAGAGGGCCATGTTCAGAAGCCCACCGTGTTCAGAGGGCCGTGTTCAGAGGGCCGTGTTCAGAAGCCCGCCTTGTTCAGAGGGCCATGTTCAGAAGCCCACCGTGTTCAGAGACCCGTGTTCAGAGACCCGTGTTCAGAGGGCCGTGTTCAGAGGGCCGTGTTCAGAGGGCCGTGTTCAGAAGCCCACCGTGTTCAGAGACCCGTGTTCAGAGACCCGTGTTCAGAGGGCCGTGTTCAGAGGGCCGTGTTCAGAGGGCCGTGTTCAGAGGGCCGTGTTCAGAGGGCCGTGTTCAGAGGGCCGTGTTCAGAGGCCCGTGTTCAGAAGCCCGCCTTGTTCAGAGGGCCGTGTTCAGAAGCCCACCGTGTTAAGAGGGCCGTGTTCAGAGGGCCGTGTTCAGAGGGCCGTGTTCAGAGGGCCGTGTTCAGAGGGCCGTGTTCAGAGGGCCGTGTTCAGAGGGCCGTGTTCAGAAGCCCACCGTGTTCAGAGACCCGTGTTCAGAGGGCCGTGTTCAGAGGGCCGTGTTCAGAGGGCCGTGTTCAGAGGGCCGTGTTCAGAGGGCCGTGTTCAGAAGCCCACCGTGTTAAGAGGGCCGTGTTCAGAGGGCCGTGTTCAGAGGGCCGTGTTCAGAGGGCCGTGTTCAGAGGGCCGTGTTCAGAGGGCCGTGTTCAGAAGCCCACCGTGTTAAGAGGGCCGTGTTCAGAGGGCCGTGTTCAGAGGGCCGTGTTCAGAGGGCCGTGTTCAGAGGGCCTTGTTCAGAGGGCCGTGTTCAGAAGCCCGCCGTGTTCAGAGGCCCGTGTTCAGAGAGCCGTGTTCAGAGGGCCTTGTTCAGAGGGCCGTGTTCAGAAGCCCGCCGTGTTCAGAGGCCCGTGTTCAGAGGGCCTTGTTCAGAGGGCCGTGTTCAGAAGCCCGCCGTGTTCAGAGGGCCGTGTTCAGAGGCCCGTGTTCATGCTCCGCTCGCTAACATGAGCTTTGGACATCAGCTTCTTTTAGAGCTATGAGGCCCACACAGCCTCAAACACATGGATCTAAGCTCTAACCACGCTGAATAAACCTGTGTTTGAATCTTGGATGTTTGCAGGTTCTGCTCTAACTGAGCATGTGCAGAGAAGAAACAAAATAACAACAAACAGACTTCTATCTATCTTTTAGAGAAGTTTTTAGACTTTGTAGCTAAGGCTCTGTTCACGTTTATAATTATCAGATGTTAGTTAGAAATACAGGCAGTATTTTGATAACAGAGCACGCATTTTTGTGATGAGTTGATCTGTGAAGTGAGACTATTCAATCCATCCAGTTTAAACAGGTATGGTATTTTAGCTCATTAGGATAGCGGAAATCAAGACTGACTTTTGCATGCATGTTTGTTTGTTTTTTCACTTATCATTAAAACCCTAAGTCTGCTTGCCCATCCATAAAAGTCACAGCATGCGACTGTGTTGGAGTGAAAGTTGGTCCATTGACTTCCAGTTCAAAACTCTTCAAAATGGCATTTTATTGTGGCAAACAGCATTTTTTTTAAAGACGGAAAATGGTTTTACTCAAGAGTCAACATTCTAAATTACAGCAATTGAGCACTCGAGTCTCAGTTGCAGAACAATACAGAGTTAATCTAACACGTGGAAATCTATCAAAATACAATTTTGAGTAAGAATATTATGAAAGAACACCATTGCAACATGGTTAAATAATCATTAAAACCAGTTTAAAGTATCATGTCTTCTTTAAAGATTATAAAGAGACAATAACTGACAGACTAACTGAGTAACCACAGACAATACGAGTATATATGTTTATGAGACGAGCTCTCTGGTGTAGGATGAGTACCTTCAGGCAGCAGGGGCCCGTAGAGGATGAGCAGGAGATGGGCCTGACTGACCATGGGCCACGGCTTCATTAGCTCTATTAACCAGAACTGACACTCCATTCGGTTTGACCAGGGATCCAACAGGACTTTACGGCAAAACAGACGAATCTCCACCTCCTGGAAACCGTACAGCCCTAAAACACAGAAGAGGAGGTTCAACCTGTTCGGACCAAGCGCTGAATGGTGTAGTATTTGCTCTGACTTTTACCTGGTTTGCGGTGGATGATGGCCTCGGTTTTTGACTGAATGTTTGTGAGATCACACAGAAAGCTGAAGACTCTGTGACACTCCAGCTCATCCCATCCCGCGACCAGTGTCTGAAAAGAAAGGGTTGATACTTCGAGGTCACTCTTGAAACAATAAATTATTATTTCAAGTATGTTTTCAACCTGGTTAAAAAACATCAAGTGAAACAAAATAAGTTTTTCCGTAAGAAGTGGGAATGAACAATGATAAAATAAATGAATGAAACTCTTATGTTAATAGAGCCATCTGTTTGTTGTGAACACAATTTGAACCGAGGAATGCTCAAAACGAGACCGGTGATGGTTTATGGACTGGAAACTGCAACATTATAACATGGTAAACGGCTCAAAAAAAGTGTGTGTCTTCTCTATCACTGGTAACGGATTGATGGTCTTGGGCATTTTCTTATAAAGTGGTAGAAAATGGCATCACATTGCAATGAATCCACTGTTTATGTATTTATTTTTTTAATATGGACATAGCATTGGACGAACCAGATGCAATGTTTTAAGTGTTATAGCAGAATATGCTAATTTTCAACACCTGTCCATAGGGCCAATTTAGAGTTGCCAATTTTGACCTAACACATGCATGTCTTTGGACCATGCATGTGTTAGGTAAGTATTGTAAAAGTTGTTTAATTTCACCTGAAGAAAGCCCCCAAGGCATGCAAATCCGCCGCAGTCTTGCACAAAGCAATGATCCAACATAAAACAAGGAATCTGAATGAGAGAAGTCAATAAATTAAAATGAGACAAGAAATGTGTGATCAAGTGTGTTCTATTGTCCCACCTGTGAGAATCTACGGAAGATAAACTTTAACCTGTCCTTTGTTGGAAGCAGCAATGTGCATCTCTTGAACAACAGCCCTAAGAGTGAGAGCATTTTAGTATAAATAAGGAGTTAAACGTTGCACATGGTAATACGCGTGCTTGCCTAGCGCTCTGTAGTGGCTGATGTTAGCTTGCTGTTCCTGGTTGGTCGGGCGGTGAAAGCTTTGGGTGATCTCTTTCTTCTTCCACTTTTGAGACGAGATGTAGCACACAACAGATCTGGTGAGTTCCTTGGACGTCATTCCGAACACACTCAACTCGAGCACTAAAACACGTGAAAAAAAGAGTTCATAAATGACGAGAGAAATTAAAAGAAGTCATGCCTTCATCATTTTAGACAGAATCCAAATTGTCCTTTCAGACTAGTAATCATTTGTTCACATATTATTAATTATGAGGAGTAAAACTATGTCCAGATCATATCATCAACTAATTAAAAACAAACTTAAAACCAACACAATATTTTGGAACTAACTTTGTACTGGCAAATACAAATAAGTATGTTTGTTGTCAGACCTGTTCCCAGTGCATGTTGGACTCCGCCAGGAGTCCAACATGGACCGGACCTGCAACATGCATTGGGACGGTTTGCAGCCGAGTGTGAAGCGGCTGGGATGAGAATCAGCACCTCCAAATCCGAGGCCATGGTTCTCGACCGGAAAAAGGTGGCTTGCCCTCTCCAGGTGGGTGGGGTGTCCTTGCCCCAAGTGGAGGAGTTCAAGTATCTCGGGGTCTTGTTCACGAGTGAGGGAGGGATGGAGCGTGAGATCGACAGGCGGATCGGTGCAGCGGCTGCAGTGATGCAGTCGCTGCATCGGACTGTTGTGGTGAAGAGGGAGCTGAGCCGAAAGGCAAAGCTCTCTATTTACCGGTCGGTCTACGTTCCTACCCTCACCTATGGTCATGAGCTTTGGGTAGTGACCGAAAGAACAAGATCGCGGATACAAGCGGTCGAAATGAGTTTCCTCCGCCGTGTGGCTGGGCGCTCCCTTAGAGATAAGGTGAGGAGCTCGGCCACACGGGGGGAGCTCGGAGTAGAGCCGCTGCTCCTCCACGTCGAGAGGAGCCAGCTGAGGTGGCTCGGGCATCTGTTTCGGATGCCTCCTGGGCGCCTCCCTCAGGAGGTGTTTCAGGCATGTCCCACCGGGAAGAGGCCCCGGGGAAGACCCAGGACACGCTGGAGAGACTATGTCTCTCGGCTGGCCTGGGAACGCCTCGGGATCCCCCCGGAGGAGTTAGAGGAAGTGTCTGGGAAGAAGGAAGTCTGGGAGTCCCTGCTCAGACTGCTGAAAATGGCTGGATGGATGGATGTTTGTTGTCAAAATCAGCAGAGCTACTATTTAATTTTGTTTTGAGTATCTAAAGCAAAAAAACATATACATTTTTAAGCATTTTTAAGCACTTTTACTTGAGTATAATGTAATTGTATTTGCAGTAGCTACATTTAAAGTCTCAATAACTACAATGTCTCTCCTCTGTCTCTGCTTTAAAACAACTTCATTCACCATCAAACTGTTAAATTAATCACGTTTTGTATCATTTATATTCGTAAATTCATTTATTTGCCATCATTATTGTTTCATGCTGTACTTTATTCCCGAAGCATGTTCCTAGTTTGTGAGTTTTGTTCACTGACGATGGAAATAAACCTTTTTCTGCTTCTGATTCTAAAATACTGATCTAAAATGGTGCTAAAACTGTATATTTAAAAGAGTAAGTAGCATTTTAGAGTACAGATATTGAAGCAGTACTTGTAGCTGCATGTAACTTTACTTGCTGTGTTGTCTTTGCACTAAACAGACTTATTTAAGAGTGTTTTAGGCTCATAATAAAGCAGATACCGGACAGTTTTCCCAGTATGATGTCCAGCACTTCAGTGGGGAGGCGGTGGAAGAAGCTGCTGCGGGTGTCGAGGCTGATCTGACTCCGGGTTTCCATCCTCCTCCCCGGGGCACGATGTGACCTCTGGTACGGGCCGCGCCAGCTCCTCACGTAAGTACGAGAGCCCGTCTTTACCCTCCCCATGATGGCTCCTGCAGAGACAAACAAGAGCTTTTACAGCACGGAAACAACACGACTGCGATATAAACTAAAGTAGCAGCAGATGTGTATGCTAGCCACGACCTGTCAGAGTGAAAATAAGCACTGTTCCCTACATATTTTGTGAAGCACATACATGTAACAATGCGAAACAAATATTTAAAACAAGTGGGTGGCATTTAAAAGTGTATCTTACCGCTATTTAATGCAAAATAAGGACAGTAAAAGAGTGCTGTTTGTTCCCGGGGCTCAGTGAATTCTAGCGGCGCGAAAATGATTAAAACAAAAACAAAAAAAACACTTGGAATGTTTTCTTATAAATCTGAAATTATTTTATAAAGTTGTTGTGTTATAACATGAATAAGACCACACCAGAGGTTTATTTTATTTTTCATTTAATTCATTATTAAATTAGATATACATTAAAAAAAAGTTTACGTATACTTCCGGGATGGGCGTGGTCAGGAATTCCCAGCGCTCGAAACAGTGAAGTATTTTCTGTATGTGTTTACTTTCTGTTTATTTACATGTGCCACTGTTGTGTTTCTATATTATTTATTTGGAATGTTCCACAGTATGGCTTTAAACTTTTCCCATTTTCTTGCTTTTCTTTTCAGAGTATTATTGAGCAAAAAAACACTGTAATTGAAGAAATGCAAGAGCTACAGTTACTTCTACAGGCAAAGCAATGATATGTCCAGGAAGACCAGCAGCTGACGGACACCCCACTAGAAAAGTTAGCTCTAATCATTGCCTCTGATGTTGTTATGTGTATATTTAAGATAATTTAGGCCTATAGTTCAAGAAAATATATAGACTACCATTCTACCTTTTAAATTAGAATGTAAATCAAGCCGTTATGTGTTTTGTTTACCCAATGTACTCCAAAGTGACTGTGTGAACTGACTATGCTCACCTTCTAATCACGGGATTACGCTGTTTAACTAAGACTATTACGCCTTCCTCGTGCAAATGGCCTCTCCCACTGGCAGCCCTTCACACGGATCATCCCATTCCTGTCACTGTACAGCTCTCCACTTGATGACCGGCCCCAATGGGTGACAAAACGCTCCTTTTATTGTTGTAATGTTGTCAACTGGGAGAGAAGAACTGTAGGGAAATGGACCTCTGAGAAGACATGGCATTTGAATGAATTGCACAAACACAGTAAGTAAAAAAGATAAAATTACTCAACTGTTTGTTTAAAGTATGCTGTGTGTATGTACAATTGAAAGATTGGCAGGCGTATTTGTGTACAATATTTTCTGAATCAAGTTGAAAGAGTCAACCATAGCTATCCCTGTTCATCTGCCTCAATCCTTATCGTTCCCCTCCCCATTTTCATTCTTGACATGTTATCTCTGCAATTTATGGAGATTTTTATTGTCGTTAATGATTATATAGAGTCCTGGTCACTCACAGCTGTCCTCCTTTGCACTCACACGTTTTGCATGTTTGTTCAGACAGATGTACAGACGGACGGGATCTGATCTGAAAGAAGTCTTTGCCAATATATTTTTGATTTGGACCCACTCCAAGCTCCTCTTTGGACCAATGTGCCATCCAGACACCTGTAAGCATGCCTCCATAATCCAGCCATAACCTAAATGGTGAGTATTAAAAACAGTATAAAGTGTTTTTTCTGTAGCTCACTAGTTTAATTTACAGCAACAGTGATGCCCATTAATTGAAAAGGAAGCTTGTGTTCCTCCCTCTCTCGCTCTTTGGTCGTGTTGTGCAGTCAATCATTAGGTGACAACAATAAGGCCAGTATGTCTCCAACAATGGCACTTTTTTACACTGGAAACAATCGCTTTGCTTTTATAAACAGCCTTTGTTTGTGTTTAGTTTTTTTCATTCTGGAAAACAATACACTAAAACGCCATTTTGTTTTAAATATCTATTATTTAAAGAACACATTTACAACAGTTTGATTTCTGGATGTTATGGGATTTTGCTGTGTGAAATGTGTGTGTTCTCTAGTGTTTAAGTTGCACAGTACATACTTATAATACATACTGTGTGTATATGTAAGAATGTGACCATGGATATTTTACTCAAGTACTGTGTAGAAAGCTTTGGTGGTGGTTCTGAAGCAATGAACAGTAAAAATAGCTTATGCAAAGTCAAAAGTGAAATAAAGCTTTGTGCACCAAAAATGAATGATTAACCTAACTAAGAAAGCCATTGTTTTTTAATCAGTCCACAATTTAAATTATCTGACACAGACATTGACCAGTGAGTTCACTTTATTTTGTCATAATAATTCTCCATCTTCATACTATCACTGCCACTTACTCTGCAGTGTCTTATCTGCTCTTTTTAAAAACAGTAGGTGTTTTTGAACAAAGCTGCGAGCTTGGGCACCTTCTGTAAATATTTAATTCCCATTCTCCCCCTGTGCTTGTGGGAGGACTCTAGAGTGGATTTTTAAACAGGTGAAGCTGAACACTGCTCTCATTAGTTACACATGTGGTCGCCTGCCATTCACAGGGGGCATATGGCGTCATAATAGAAGTTTATTCAGCTATTTCTCTACAAACTCGAGGGAAACTTGGAAGGGATGCCTCACCGACTCAACGTAAGCTCATTGGATTTCAGTGTGAGCCTGGGGACATGGCAAAGATAACAGGAAGTCTACAAACCTCTCTATGGCTCTTAAAGGGATTTAAACAATTATCTGAATGCAAGTATTTTTACCCATTTTGGTAATTTGTTTATAAATGTATATGAATTTAACGACATTTACTAGCGTTTGTAGACGGCTTATAACCTATAATAATAAAACATTAACAAAAAAACATACGTAACACACGCATGTTTTTGTGTACAAACATGTACAAAATGCTTCTAAAGAGCATTAATATGAATCTTACTAAGTTATTTTCAATAACCAAGTGATCATTTCCTGTAAATATCTTGTGTGCTTGACTAGTTTCCTTCTTTCTGTCATTTGGTTTAGCTACTGATTCTACTACCAAGCTATTAGGCTATTTATTTATTTATTGAGTGACTGTGTAATGCATTACACAGTTGTGATTTTCCCTATCTCTCATGTACATGTACTGATACTGTACATGATATGTCTATGCATTACGCAGTCACTTGCAATGGCTTCTTGCCATTGCACAGCATCTAGTTATTTTATTGACCTTTATACCTATACATTTCATAGTATTGTTTCAGTCCATTCTCTAAAAGAGTTTATTATATATTTTTTTGTAGTTAAGACAGTGGTTAGTCCAACTGTTTCATCAGCTTAGATCCTATTCTATCCTTTCGGTTAGTTTCAGCAAATTGATAACAGCTGACAAAATAGAGTAAAAATAACACTTAATGATTCATTAGTATCCTCGACAATCTACTTTTGTTGAATTAAATACACGAACAAACATAAAAACATAAATCTATGTTCAAGGATCCATGTTTTTTCTGTCTTTCAGTTGTGACACTTGTGTGAGGCAGACATGGCCAACATGGCGGTGCAGATGCTGGGCTTCTTCTTGGGAATGCTGGGGTTTGTGGGAACCGTAGTCTCCACTGTGCTGCCCCACTGGAGGACTACAGCCTACGTGGGGTCTAACATCATCACAGCCACGTCATACATGAAGGGCCTGTGGATGGAGTGTGTGTGGCACAGCACGGGCATCTATCAGTGCGAGGTCTACAGGTCCATGCTGGCACTGCCCCAGGACCTGCAGGTGAGCGAAAAACATAAAAGCACCTCTCCTAGAGCAAGAGTTCAAATTAAAGTCTCCAAACTGTTATTCCAGTCTCTAATTCTGCCTCTGTGTGAAGTGAGCGCATATCAAAATGTGGCTGGTACTAAACAAAAAAAGTACCTGGAAATGTTAAATGTTCCGACTGTAAAATCCTCTTTAGATTTTTTTAAATGCTAGTTTGTTTTTTTGTTTTTTTACAATGGGTTACAGTTAACATTCGAGGTCAAACTGAAGCTAAGATAGATTTTTATTATGTCAGTAACTGTAACAACTTGGCAAAGACAAAATTGCGAGCATCATATTCAGCATTCTTGCCTTTTAATAAACTCTAAGATTGACCTGAATCCACGTTGATGTTGGTGCCTGAAGATGGGATTTTGGGTTTTAATACTTGCAGTGTTTGAATCAGAAAACTTTATTGATCTTTAAGGGAAATGATTCAGTTACTGCAGCTCCAATAAATATCAAAGACATAATAGAAACACAATACCAATCATATAAAAGCTATGATAAAAGTGCTACTGCGATATTAAGGAGGAAGTGAAGGAAGTTGTATGAGAAAGAGAAAATAATTATTGATCAGCGTGAACAGTCCTTTAATCTACAACTTTTTACTGGTAATATGTAACAAAACTCATAACTGTTCCTATTTTTAACCCTTGGCAGGCAGCCCGAGCTCTCATGGTCCTGTCCTGTGTCACCTCTGTACTGGCTGGTGTGGTTTCTGTTATGGGGATGAAGTGCACTCGTTTCGCAAGTCGCGCCGTCATCAAGTCTCCCCTGGCTGTGAGTGGAGGCGTCTGCTTCATCTGCGCCGGGATCCTCTGCCTGGTAACCGTCATATGGACCACCAACGATGTGGTCATGGAGTTCTATGACCCTTTCCTGCCCGCCGGTTTTAAATACGAGATCGGCCTGAGTGTGTACATTGGTTACGCTGCGTCGTGCCTCAGTTTGGTCGGGGGGCTGGTGGTCTGTTGGAGCAGCAGTGGAGGAGGTGGGCACAGACGGCCAGAGTTTCACACGCAGAGGAGTCAGCCCATGTCCCCTCCTCCACCTTTTAACAACATCTACCCGCCCGCTCCGCCCTACAAGCCCCCAGAGGCACTGAAGGACAACCGGGCTCCTTCCATAACTTCTCTGTCCAGTAATGGATACAGACTCAACAACTATGTTTAAACATCAAACCAAGAAGACTTTGCACCTCATAATCTCGGACTAAAAACACAACTTTTACCACAATTTTTATTAAATCTGAATATCATCCACTGTACACACAGACTAAAAAAATAAAACATTATTTGGACATTCATAACATATAAAATACATCATTAGTGATATACAGTTTAAAACATTAAACTATGCATTTCAATTTAAATAACAGACATAAATTCATTGCAAACAACTTTCCTTGGACTTGCAACAGGTTTGTAATTATTAAATGTTAAATCCACTGTTTGCTGTTTGCGTGTGATACCACAAGATGGAGACAAACACCTAAGTTTGTATTAAAACTGCAGGATACACTCTTGTCTGGTTGGACTACATCACAAAAGATGCAGTATTTTTGCAAGAAATGTAAATCTCCTTTTACTGACGTTGCCTCTACAAAAGATAAATGCACCTTAATGTAATCATGATAATGTAGATGTTTTATTTAAAAACACTAATGCGTATTGTGTTTCGATTAAGAAATAATAAATCTGTCTTAAAAGGAGTGTTGATATAATGGATGTATCAAGCATTTGGTGACTTTGTGTTTTTTTATTGTTATATTTTTATACACTATGATGTGCTCAAATAATGATTCAAATAATGATCCCTAGATGGAGCCAAACAACCTCTGGAATTAAGGTTTATCTCTTCCACTACAGCATCAAAAAGTCTGAAATAGGCTTTAATGAAAAAGCCTATTTCAGACTTTTTGGACAGCCGTGTTCTTTATATGTTGTATGGCAGAATCTTGTTATTATTTTTGACAGCGTGGGTTTATTTAACCGTGTTTACTTAGTGAAACCTCTTCCAATTAAAGCTAACCTTTGCCTTCTTTTCTGACAGCCAAGCGTTTAATAAAGGTACTTGTCACGATTCAAGCAATGAACTAAGAATCTTAAAACTAAATAAATAGTGGATTACTAAAAACACAGTTCAGTGGCATTTGTTGAGTACGGCAAGCAATTATAGCTAAAAATGTCCATCTAACTGTCATGTCAAATTAAACAACTTTTTAGACTTAAAGCTCATCCAAAAATGTTGATCGTATGTTATTCATAAATAGGCTTGAATAAAGATGTAAAGAATAGAACATGTTGCGTGTTCATGGAGTCTTCGGTTCAGCACCAAGGTCAGCTCCAGCCTAACTTCTCCAATAACGGCAGTGAAAAACATCCTGGTTGTATTTCAGCTAAGATTATTGGGAAATCGATGGCTTCATAACAGCTTTTGATCAAGAAGAAGTGCGTTTTCAAAGTAGAAAAATATGAACTAACCTTTCCTGAACCCACAATTAGACCGTGAAAAGAGTACGTGATTAAAGTGAGAGCTCATTTGAGAAAGGCGAGTTTGTTGAAATTGCAGCGAATGGTTTCAAATTGGCCATAGTCATAAAAGTCTATTGATGTAAAAATGTTATATGAGTGCTTTACGCCCCACTTCCGACTGCACAGCCCACGTAGGCTCAAACCCCTGACTCTGGACTTGTTGGAGCCGCGCGCGATCGTAAATCAGCTCTTGGACATAACCTGGGAAGTAAAGGTTTGCCAATATGATATTCTGATATTGGAAAGCTTTCCGGGAGCGGAGAAGCCGTGCGTCACGCCACTTTCTATTAGGTGCTATTTTTGTCCAGGCCTGGAAGACATTTATCCCGTGTACCCACCCTGACAGCACCCAATAAACCCTCCACTCCCATTCATCTCCTCCCCCTCCTCCTCCTCCACGAGCCGCTCTCTCCATCGCACGATGCGCACTTTATGACTACACAATTGGGTTCGTTTGCATCCTGAGGGAACATTGCGCCAGTGTCAATTTTTGTTTGCACTTTGAAACCTTTCGTGAGTGTTTTCTGAGTCTGACTCTGCTCGTGTGAGGAAAAGGTAAGCGTTCTGAATGCAGTTTGCCTTGAATTATACCGTCTGCTGTTTTAAGTAAAAGACGTTGACTCAGTAACCGCATTTGACTGCAGAGACAGGCGTTGATTTAGAGGAATCAATAGGGCAATACTGGACTGACACCTGGATCCACAGAGTCAGTGGAAACGCGAGGTGAAGTCCACACGTTTGATCAAAGGACGTTGAAACTTAATTGTGGCTGATTTGACTGTTTGTGTTTGACCGTGCGTAATGGCTGCGATGGGGACTTTTACGCACTGTTTAATCAACAAATTGTGCAGAACAAATTAGATTTTTATTTGTAAACGTGTGCAAAAGTGATCAATTACGTGGCACCAATTAATTAAGTCCTTCAATGCGCAGACTAAACATGCTTTGCGTAAAGGGTCTAATGGCATAACCTCAATATACTTATATAGCTATATAATATACTTATATATATATATCGCTAATATAGTAATTTGAATCTTACATGCCCAGTGTGAACTTCAATTAAGGAACCACATAAACTAAACGAACGATTTTATGGTATTACTATAGAGTGTAAGTAAAACACATAATATTTTACTTAATGAGCAGTTCGTGCTTTTGCCACTCACACAGTAGTTGTCATCTTAGTCTTCTCGTTATCAGTAAAAGCAGCTCATTAAAACAATTCCCTTTGGTACGCAGTCACCATTTCATTATTCTTGAAATGACTTTATAATCTCTCAATGCCTTTGTAAGATAATACAGTAATTAGGACGAGTGATGTAACTATTCAAATGCCTCGTGTCCCGTGCGCTCTCGTCTCACGCGCGCGTCTGTCTCTTTCCTCAGCTCTCTCCATGTCACTCCGGTCCGAGGCGCGCACAGGCACTTGATCTCGGCGGAGGGACGCGGAGGGAGGGAACATGGCCTTTCACGCCGAGGGTCTCGTTGCCATTATCATTTTTTATGTTTTGATCCTGTTTGTGGGGATTTGGGCCGCGTGGAAGAATAAGAACTCCGGAGTGACCGCGGATGGAGACCGCAGCGAGAGCATCATGGTCGGGGGAAGGGACATTGGACTGTTCGTTGGAGGATTCACGATGACCGGTGAGGGTTTTTCTGACTTCTCACATCTGGACGCAGCATGTGGCGTGTTTGGTCTGTTTTTGAACGTTTTGTGATTGCTGTGAAAAGGTCCAAAAAGTTTAGTTGCGCTCAGTGTAACCAACGGAAAACGCATTTTACGCACAGCCATGGCACATCCAATATAATAAGTCTGAAGCTAAGAGTCTCAAAATGCATTCTGAACAAACACAAATTATCAGTTTAATATGACCATAGTCATAAAAGGCAGGACTATTGTTGTATTGTTGTAATTTTGTCACGAATGACTTGAATAATATAAATTGCATTCGTTTACATTGCATTAACATGACATTGTGTTCTTTCCAGCCACATGGGTTGGTGGGGGCTACATCAACGGGACAGCAGAGTACGTGTATCTGCCGGACTTTGGCCTGGCCTGGGCACAAGCTCCGTTTGGATACGCTCTCAGTCTGGTAGTGGGTAAGGGAGCACTTTACTTTGATTACAGTCAAGGCTAATTAAAGCTTTTAACTAATGGAGAATGCTGTGCTGGGATAAAATTGAAGCTTGTTCAGTGCCCATAGCCAAAATGATCTGCTTTTAGTGTGAGGGGCCATTGCTGTTCATGCTTGTCTTATCAACTTCACTTGTGGAGTGTAAGCTATTTTGAGTGGACCGATTCAGTTGAAACTCCAAGAATTTGTAGCCATTTGTATTCCTTTTGATGAATAATATAATTTTGAAATAAGAATGTACATTTATTGTCAGAAGAAACATCTCAGTCGTACGATTCTTCACGATTGTTGGCACCAAACAGCATTGAAATCCTTAATTTGCATTCTTTCACAAGTCTAGCCTTACAAAATCAAACTTTGAGAAGGAAAAGAAGTAATGAATATTGTCATATAAACAGCCAGATAAAAAGTACTTTATATGTAGTACATTACATTTTACACTTAGATACTCCACAGGGTATTTTGTAAATTATGTTAATAATATTAACATAATTTACAAATGCTTGATGAGCATTTGTAGTCCCAATGCAGCACTCAATAGCTCTGTTTTTATCAATATTTAATTAGATTTCTTAAGATTATTGCTTTAAATTAAATTACTCATCGTTGCTTACAATTCTTTGACTTAAACAATCATAACTATTGATGAACAAAATAATCTTGGCTCCCTATGCTCAAATATGCCCAGACAGTAGAAGTGCTTGCTTACTGCGGTGACTCATAAGAAACTCCACATTCTTTCATACATTCATTAAATGGCCGGCCGTTTGTCTGACATTCTTAAATGGTTTGCACCACTCAGGAGGCCTTTTCTTTGCCAAGCCGATGCGTTCTCGAGGATACGTCACCATGCTGGACCCCTTCCAGCAGCTCTACGGGCAGAGGATGGGCGGACTGCTCTTCATCCCTGCACTCATGGGGGAAATCTTCTGGTCAGCCGCCATTTTGTCTGCCCTGGGTATGTTCTCAATCTGCAGATAGTATCGAAGGTTGTACTTGAATTAACGTGTGTGGAGCGTAACGTTGGTTTTGTGTGCAGGAGCCACCCTGAGTGTCATCGTGGACATAAACATCAACATGTCAGTGATAATTTCAGCGCTCATAGCCATCTTCTACACTCTGGTGGGGGGACTCTACTCCGTGGCCTACACTGATGTGGTCCAGCTCTTCTGCATCTTTCTTGGATTGGTGAGTTTCCAGCAGGGCATTATAAAACAATAGCCAGATATGTACTTGCAATTTTTAAGATTAAGTTCTTCATTTGCCATCAGTATATATATATAATCATTACAACAAAATGACATCAATTGGGTGGAAGGTTAGTTGTAAAAAATCTAAACCCCTCAAAGAATCAAAGCCAGGACGTTTCTGTGAGTCGAGATTCTTAACCACTTTATTAGGTTTTGGTTTATCAAAAACAGCTAGTGAATGTGTCTGTTAATTAATGGATTTTCAGAGTGACCGTTATATTTTGAAAGGCAAGGTGCAATAAATTCTACAATAAAGTTTCCAATCTTTAAAATGTTTTCTTTCATTTTTGTCTTTGCCACATTAGTTTGTCCTTTCTTGTCCTTGTCCAAACCTGCACAAGTTCCAAAAGAAATCTGATTACTCACATCAGATGTAAATGTTCATATCACATTCCAATAATCTGAACTCTGAGGTTTTCCTGGCCGAGAAGGAGGGTCTAAGGACATGAGACCCCGGGACATCGCCAAGTCCCTATGAACATTGTTTAATCTGTTTTTCACTGTCGCCCTCCGAGACAACCGCTGCTGGGATTTTGTGCGTCACAAAAATAAATTTAATTGAACTCCAGAAATCAGATAATGATCATATTTTTGGGGTGCATATAAAGCCATGTGACTAGAACCCTCTTCTCACAACAAGATCCCATGCTCAATTTTTGG
>NW_027315768.1:25546404-25553904 GCF_026437365.1 Eucyclogobius newberryi
ATCTTTCCACAACTTCTCAGTGTTTTGTTCGTCAAAGGCACGAACACGTATGGCTCTGTCGCTGGCTACGTTTTTGGGCTTTTGCTGCGCATCGGTGGAGGCGAGCCGTACCTCAAACTACCCCCGTTCATCTTCTATCCCGGCTGGGTTAACCAAGTGAGAGTCCACCACCTCACTGGGGATGTGGAGCATTTTGTCCAGCAACGTTTCCCATTCAAAACTGTTTCGATGCTGGCTTCACTATTGGCTAACATCGGCTTCTCGTATCTGACTAAATATCTATTCGAAAGTGGCATGTGGTCCCACAAGTATGACTTTTTGGATGCGGTGGTGTCCAAGCATAGCAAGGAGATCATGGACAAGGCTACGCTAGTCAGCGACCACGATAACATCACATTAGCAGAGATGGCGCCGGTCAGACAAGTTTTGGGAGCGTCGCTGGCTGGGACTTTTATAAACAGTGAGATCTTGAGCGACGACGGTGAGTCCAGTCCTGAGCCGTTTCAAAATGGAGACTAAAAACGGCAGAAATTGAAACCGATATATAAGATACGACAATGTAAAAGGATGTATTCTTCAGGAAACTTGCTACTGCCATATGGATGCAAAGAGATCCCAGTGACTTTACATGTTTAAGCTTCTTTTTAAGAGAAAGACTAAAGAAGTTAAGACTGCAGTCAAATCTGAGACGCAGATTGGTGGATATTTGCAAGATAAACTGGAGATTGGGAGAAGAAAAATGTGCAATATCTAATCAGAAAAGTATATTGTGTGTTGATACTGTATATGTGTGTGTAAAACCCCAGATATCATCTAAGGCTTCTATTTTTTAACATTTAATTCGCGCTGTAGACAATAGAGCAATAATGTTTTAAGGTGCAGAGAGTTACACTGTGTAAATGGAAAATGTGTACTTGTCTTTGACCATACATACAGAATTGTGCCCTTCATATTTTGCCAAGATCCAAAGTCACTTGTAATTTGCCAAGAAATAAGATCATGACTCAGCACATCATTCATACTAATACATTACAAAGTGTAATTACTAAAAGAGACTCATGACATTGCAGCTATTGAAATAAAAAAAAGAAAGCCATTACTTAAAATAATGTGATCACAGTCAAACTACATTAGGCAAAATGTACAATTTCTTAATGGCAATGCAACAATATGTGTACACATGTTTAAGGAACTGTTTAGTCTCTGAAGACTTATTCCAGTTGGTGGAGTCAAGAGAAATTAATTGGAAATACCTCGTTGTTTTGACATGTTTGGTATATTTGATGAAGAAATCCTCATCAAAGTCCAAAGATGAACATTTATGGCCTAAGTATTTCATTTTGCAGCTGTTTGCATAGTTAATCTGCTGTGTTACAGTTGCGTGCTTAAGCAGTGGCAATCTTTATCTTCATCGACAAACTGATTTCCCAGTGTTTCAAATGTTTAAGCACCAGTCATTGCCCAGGTCAGTGATAAATGGTCTCAAGTCTATGAACTGTTGGATGTGTGGGTGTTTATAATTGTTTGTTTCCTTGTCCTAAACCTTTTATTGAACGTAGTAGGTTAGAGGAGACAGGAAATGAGTGTTGGTCCAGGACAATGTCACTATTGATTTGGTCCTTGATTAGCCCTCAGGACATTTGATTAACGCTGCTGCGATGGTCAGTTCCCTTCTACTGTACAGAGACTGAGCATGTGCTCACTGTAATCCTTTCCATGCTCCTGCTGTTTATGAGACTCTGACCAGTGACTACTTTCTATGTTGTCTATGTGGTTTGTTGGTGTCTGTTCAAGTCTGTCTCAGTTCTTATGCCTTAATTCAAAGATCAGTGGTTGAAAGTAGGTAAAGGTCAGTGACATGTTACGTCCTCCTCACAACAAAAAAGCAAATTAGATTACCAATTTGAAAAATGGTAAATTCTTTAAAAATTAACGCTTTGGCCAGTGTATTTTTTTTACAGAAAACAAGTTATTTACGAGTTTTGCTGTTAAGGAGTTTGCCAGCTATGACATGATAATAATGATAGGATTCTCTCAAATACAGTCAACTTGATAAAGATGTGGATTGAACTGTGCTTTGATGCTATGCAAAGTGTCAAGCGTTTTCATCAAAATAAATGTGAATGTAAACTTTGTCCGAAACAAACACTGACTGATGTGTCTGTGGCTCTGTGTTGTAAAATGCAATGTATTTTTGTGTGATACTTGTAAATATGCCAAAAAAGCATAGAAACTAGTCAAATTTTAAATGCAACAGTGATAAATATTTGTCGACAATAAAATGAACTATTTATTTATTATGTCTATAAGAGTATAAAGTTGTAAACACATGTGAGGTAAGTTAAATAAATTATATTATTTGGCAGTCATTGATTGTTGTGTCTTTCCATATGACTTTTGTGATATATTAAGATTAAGTTCCATGTGTGACGTGGAGGGAGCGGGTGATTGACAGCTCAGACAGCGGTGACAGTTATAAGATTCAGAGGAGGTTGTTTTGATTGACACATCCAAACAGGGGCCAGTCCGAGATGAAACACATCCACTTTGCAATTCCGACCTTAGACATAAGAGCAAACCTGTGGGAGTTTTTGTAGGTTTTTAACTATTATTAGTTAAGTTCCAGTGAAATTACAATGAAAGAAGACACTGCAAATTTAGATTTGAAATATTTTGTGTGGTTTACGCACATAAATGTAATAGAAAACTGTATTAGAAGTGTTTCATCCAGTTATGTTTTCATATAAATATAAGGCATTTTGGACATCCAAATCTTAAAAATGGACAGAGCCAGGTTTGAATTGCCTCCTTCCATTTTGTTGACATATTAGATACAAGAAAACATACAGAAAAGATTCTGGACATTTTAGATTTTTTTTTAGTATTTGAGTAAATAAAGTAGATCTTACTGAAAATCTATTTTGCCATTTTTTTTTCCAGATAAAACTTTAATAAATCAAGCTTGATGTAGATATCAACACATCCCTGATGATGATCTTTATGTGATCTTTATGTTCCTATGAGAGATACATTTATTTTGAGGAGAAAAAGCCTTTGAAGTTGTCCCATAAACTATGGATGTAAATGGATTCAAAGTTCATATTGAGCCAAATGTGCATGCCAGAATGTCAGTGTCATTTGTGCAACATATACTGTATCAACAATAACAAGCTCTATATGTACAGTGCAGAGTGAAATGTTATTAGTGTACGAATCAGAGACGCCCGCTCCATGTGAATGATTCTCTGCAGGTGACAGACTTTATTAGTTAAGTGGAAATGTAACCGCAGCAGGTCCTGAGGCAAGTCTCAGCCATGGAGACTGAAAACGATTTCTTCAGTCAGGTATTTGCTCATTGCAGAACAGTACCCTCACCAAGCGTATGTATGACTTATAAGATTGACTTATTATATACGCATTTAAATCTAAAGGATTTTACTGAAGTTTTTTTTTTTAATGTATCCTCATGGTATACTAGTAGGATGTATTTGTATATTTATATATTATGTGTAACTCATCATCCCATTTTTTCCCCACACAACCCTCTCTGTGAACTCTCAGCTGTGCAAGTGGAAGTGTTTTGAATATTTCCACCTACAGGATGTGTACCAGCCCCAGGACTGTTCCATGTCCTCCCCAAAGCCCCTGAGATGACAAGGACATAAAAGAGCCTCATCAATAACTTGTACTAAACATAAGAGACCAGCCGTGGGCAAAAATTACTTATTCTCAAACAATTGCAAAAATCCAGAAGGAAGTTGGACATCCTCATAAAGGCTTTAGAAGTGCACTGTTTAGGAGAAGTCTCTATGGAGCTGTTCTTGCTTTGCCTGGAATAGCCCACAATATGGCATTAAACTTATCTCCACAGAGACAAGAATGTGACACTGCCACAGTAAGGATGCATGAATTTAAAGGTATTTTAATAGCAATAAAACAACTGTAATTGAACATATAAAAGATGTATCAATTTAATCTAAAACTGTACAATATTACAGGCAAAGTAATAACATCTCCATGGTGATACGCAGGTACATGGAACCTCCACCAGAAAGCTTACATGCATCTTTAATTTATGGTCCACATACAATTAATTTCCAGAATAATACAATGGAAGGTAAAGGAAATGCTACCTTAAAAGCAGAGCAAAGATGATGTAATTTACAGTAATAAATCTTGGCCCAGTTACTGCTTTTTTATAAGAATAAGGGGCCAGCCTGTAAAAAAAAGTCCTTATGACTAAGAAAAAGTGAAATTTAAAAAGGAAAAGAAAATTCCATTCCATTGTGGACCACAGGAGCTCCATCTGGGCCTTTAGTTGCCTGTTTTAAACCCCAGCTTTCAAAAGATAAACAACAACGTCAGGCCATTTTACCTCCTCTAAGTAATCAGTGTTATTGTGTCAGATTTCTTACTGACAATAACTAGCTGGTTTATGTTAGCTTAATAAAGGTAATTCGATATAGCTTTATTGGGGTTCTATGTGGATGAAGTCTGGACAATACCAAAAGACAGGCCCGTAATCATATACATGATTTTCTGCCTGGTTTAGCATCTGCAATGACCTATACGGTATTCTCAGCATCTCTGCTAATGGCTCCATGCAATTCAGACAAATTGCATGTGGCAACATACAAACAACTCAGGCTTTGATTGGAAGTGGTGCTGGTCAGTGAAGCTACCAGCTTTATGTATGCTAACACTAGGCCTGCTGTGTAACCTAGGATTGGGATTTGAGAGGGATTTTGAGGGATTGCTAACTCTACCACTGATAATCACTGATGGTCATGGATATATAAATACAGTACTGTAATAATTATATTTCTATGTCTAATGGTGATTTATTGCTGGATTATTCTGTCTGTGAATGGAGAAGAGAAAGCATTGGACATGTAGGGCTTAAGTTCATCTACAACAGAAGGTTAAGATGGAGAAGCTGGAGGACGTGTCTGGGGAGGGGGAAGTCCGGGCTTGGTTGCTTGCAATCATCTGTCACTGCTGAGATCACAAATACCGTACATGGAAATGCTTCTAGAAATAATCTGAGATAAAGCTGAGATAAAAAATAATCATAACCAGTGGACAATGTGACAAAAGATATTGGTGAAATCCTCATTTGTCCAAAAGTGTAATCATCTGGACACTGTTTTGAAAATTAAGATGTTTCAACTTTTATCCGAAAGATTCAGATTTTATGCTTCCCTGAGCAGTGTTTTTGTTTACACCGCCAAGTTTCACCTGAAACTAATCTTCTTACCCCAACAACCCTCTAAATCTAACCGTTAGAATAGGATTACTATGTCCCGTAACAGGACATAGTAATCCTATTGTTAGCTGACTGTAGCTCCCCCATCAATGATGAGTACCTGATTATGACTGACCTGTATTCTTTGTTGACCAAGTCGTCAGAACGCTGTAAACAACCACTGAGCTTAACCTAAAACCACTGTTTCTGTTTAGAGCGGTTCTACACCTTCTCCCTGCTTAGAATCTTCAGCTCACTGTCTTGAGTGTCTAACCTGGTTAGTACCCGAAGCACATGAGAAAACCCACACACCCAGGAGTTGAGAGTGAAAGCAGCTTATCGTTTAATTTCTACTCAAACAATGACCCTTTTGTGCAGCACATCGGTGCCTTGGCATACGCAGCACAGTGTGTCTCTCCCATACAGGTCTATGCCTATAAACCATATTGATCGAGTTGTCTGGTTTCTGCTACATATCAAGCCCTCAGCTGTCAGGTGTGCTACCGACCAGTTTACCAGTGACTTCCTTTGTTTTATGCCTCTATTGAATTGCACACGGCACCACTTTGGTGCATTTTACATCAGTCACATTCCATTTTAGACGCACTGACGTCATCACAGAGAACAAGCCAAAATATCAAACGCAACAGGCTTTTTGTGTTGAACAGCAGCAATTACAGGCAAACCATGAAAGAATGCGTCATGGTTGGAAAGAAAAGCTTGAACATTTGACAGACAGATTTCAATTTGACTGAATAACAGGTGTCTTTTTGTTTAAGCTAAGACAAAAGGGATGAATGAGGATTTGCAACGACTTCTGTGGTCATTAGAATAGAAATGACAATCCCGTTTACAAGAAGGTTTTGATTTCTGGAGAGAACGAGACCTTTCTTTGTGGAGTTTGAATGTTCTCTGAGTGTTTGCACAGGATTCCCCCTGGATTCTCTGATTGTCTCACGTCCCAAAACATGTGCGTCAGGTTAGCTATGTCAATGCTTTGGAATGTTCCACAGTATGGCATTAAATGTATCCGTCCCGATGGAGACAAGGGAACACCACCAGGTCAAGTTACAGCAGAAAACGAAGAAAACCCAAAGTACTTTCAACCTCAATCTTGTATCCGATGCATTTCAGATCAGACCAGAAAGCGTTGCGAAAAAATATCATGGCTCCAAAAAGCCGCACGCCGCTGCTTTTCCTCCGCGCAGCACCTAATCTTTCATTCACTAACTGCTGTGGTAGCTGTCGTATGTATCGAACTGCGGTAAGTAATGAAAATGGCGAGTGTCCGCTGCTGCCTCGCACATTGATCCCATCAGTAGTAAGTAGCCCGGCTCCAATTAGGCTCTGATCGGCCCAAGGGGAGCGAAGAGGCAAAGGAAAGGAGAGGCTTTTCAGCTGCTCCGTGGAAAGTGTTATTGTGAGAAATAATATGCACTGTACGAAGTGGCAGGCAATCATTACATCTTAAAGACAGAAGGGAAAACAAACCCCAAATTAGCCATGAATGACGATTGTTTAGAGTTGGATTTTAAGACGACGCTCGTTGGTTTTTCTGTGAATGTAAATGATACACAGCAGTTAATTACGTAACAATCCCTAAGAGCTTTTGTTTGACAAGACACTAATTTCACTCTCTTTAGCGTGATTGTGTGAAAGTCAGAGAGGCTCAAGGCGCAGACAAGGCAGCCATGGACTGTCTCGGGGCAGCTGCGACGACAAAATGGCGACAACATAAGTGAGACATAGCACATAATAATTAAATGAGCATCAGTTTTGAAGTTATTTTCAAAGGACATTGGTGTAAGAGTGTAATTGTCTAAAGTCATACCCTCATGCTGTTTCCCATAGATGAGCTGACAGGAGCCCAGTTTGGTCTCTGCAGTGCTCACGTAATCAGCTGAACCCACACAACCTCCAACTCACAAATGACATTACGCCACCGTTCAGAGGAGGGGGATCCTTCACTGTGATTTACTTAAGGCCCGCAATGTGAATGAATGGAGGAGGGAGGAGCAGCCTTGGGAGTGAATTAGGAGCATATACTATGGTAAACAAGGCGACGTCCAGCCATACGTCAGCTCTGCGCTCCACTGCTTCACACAAACATGGAATGGTATCAAGATGAAAAGGCAAATCTGGCATGTGCAAAGAGGCTGTTTCTACGTCGTGTGATTGAATTCAAAGCCTCTTCACGTCAAAGTTGTCAATTCTTTATAAGACGTTCACTTGGCACAAATAAATGTTTCCACTTT